>NC_134081.1:10222631-10545409 GCF_000715075.1 Nicotiana tabacum
GTATTTTCTCGCTTTTGCGAACCCGGGGCTGAGGAAGGGACCTCGCATTTGCGAGGGTTTGTTTCGCATTTGTGAATGCAGGGGCTCGCTTTTGCGAGATACTAGTCGCTTTTGTAACGAGCTGCTGGGTTAGACTTCTTCGCATTTGCGAACTTTTGTGTCGCAAATGCGACTTTAACAGGACTGGCTGGGGTTGGTTTTGCAATCCTTTATCCGCAATTGCGAGGGTCGCATTTGCGAACCCCAGGTCGCAAATACGACATCTGCAGCCTGTTTATAGCTGAGTATTCTGAAACTTAGCCTCATTCTATCATATTTTGAACCCTAGACTCGGTGGGAGGCGATTTTATGGAGACATTTTCATACCAAATTATTGGGTAAGTGATTTTAATTAATTTTCAATTATATTTCATGGTTATATATTAAATTTAACATCAAATTTATGAGAATCTAAGAGAAAATTTGGAAAGTTTTGTCAAAGTTTTGAACAATGAAAATTTGGGATTTGTGAGTCGAATTGGACTCTGATTTGGAAACAAAATACATATATGTACTCGTGGGGCTATAGGTAGTCAAGACCTACCCTTAGACCCAGGTTTTAACCGGGCGAGTTGGGGGTTGACTCTTTGGAAATTGTATAAAGATCATATCTTTGTTAATTGAAATTGTATTCCCTTACATTGTTTGATGTAAGTAAAGTCGTCTTTGGCTAGATTGAGCCGAGCGGAGGTGAATTCGTAAAGAAAAAGCTAATTTGAGTATTGATTTGGCCAAATTGAGGTAAGTATCTTGCCTAACTTTGTGTGGGGAAAACTACCCCGTAGGATTTGGGTTAATTGTGCTATTCGTCTTATGTAAAAGCCGTGTATGGGAGGTGACGAGTGGGTACATGGCCTATATGTGGTATTTGACCGGTTTCGAGTAACAAGACTCTTTCCATGCCTTTAATCGAATTGTCATAACATGTGATATCTCTTATTGTTAGTTTACTCTTACATGCTCTATTTGACGTTGCTAGCACTTGTTCTGCCACTTACCTGTTATTTTGCTCTTATATGCTTTAGTTGAAATTATTGCCTTCCTTATTTTCTTGTTACCTTTCCTTGTTGAGTATTCCCATTCATGTTGTTATTGTTAAATTTTTTGTACATATTGTGGTTAAGCCATGGGCTATTTGTTGTGAAAATATTGAATTGTTCTTCCCTTTCGTGACTCAGTGCTTATTTGCTACTTGCCTTAACTGTTGTGCTTCCACACCTTAGTTGTCACATGCTTTGCTTGTCCTTTTGTCTTGTAATAATTGTTGCATTCCTCTGATTATTACGTGGTTCCTTTATTGTCGTGTACTCATACCCTATGATTGTAGAAATTCTTGTTCATTGAGTTATTGGATTGTTGTTGTTAATTTAAATTGCTTGTGGATCGGGTTGCATGCCACAATGGATGGAATAAGGGAGGATTATGATATTGATAAATGATAATACGGTGGGATCGGGTTGCATGCCGCAACAGGTGGAATAAGGGAGAATTATGTGATATGGTGAAATAAGGGAGGATTTGATATTGATACGGTGGGATCAGGTCGCGCGCCGCAACAAATTTTATATGTGATTCTTGATATTGATATGGTAAAATAAGAGAGAATTGTGTATGTACAATGAGATCAGGTTGCGCGCCGCAACGAATTGTGTGTATTGTACTTGTTGTTTTTGTTATTTTTGTTGTGTTTTGTGTGAGTCATGCATCCTACATGAACCGCTGTATTACTTCAATGTATCAATCTGTTCTCCCATGGTTACTTGGTGAATTGATTTTCAAGATGAATTTACTATGCGGAGTTACTATTTCATACCCCGTTGAATTGTTGGTAACATAACGGTTTTAAACGAAAGAATTCGGGCACGCTTTCCTTATGTGACTCTTAAGTTAAACTCGTCGTTTCATTTGGTACTTTACTATTTTTAATAGTTGTCATATTTCACTTTAATTGATTTCTCAACTTAAACTTCTTAATCTGTCTAATGATTGTACTTTACTTAAAAATCATTATTATGTTTTAATTTAACAAATTCTATATTAAATTCAGTAGCTTATCCGATGCTTTATTTTATTTGAAAACGTTATTTTATTCACCCAAATAATTTCTAAAATAAACTCATTTTCTAATTGATTTCCTACTTGATTCAAAAACTATAATTATACATTATTGCATATAGATAAATCCCTTGAACATTTTTGTTAGCATTTGATATGGATACTATGTACATGGTAGCACGTGGATTTTGCCGTGCGAAAGTGATTTGGAAACAAAAGTGGGCACAAGGTGCCAGGTGTGTAAGGTTTGGAAGTTGTGACTTATGATTTGAGATTATGAGGAGTGATATCTGGGGTAATCCCTGTTGAAATACGTGCATTAGAAATGATTTGATTGATTGAGTTGTCATCGGATTCCTTTACTTGAATTCATTCATATTTCATCTGTACCCCGACTATGTTGTTGCTTAATTACTTGATTGTTTCTCGTTGCCATTCGTGCTCCCATTATTTTCATTGTTGATTATAATTTGTGATCCTTCTGCTATTGGCCTTACATTGATGTTCTTTCCTTGTTAGCTTTAAGTTATATCCTGCACATGTTTACATGTCTGGTAGGTGTTTTGACCTGGCCTCGTCACTACTCTACCGAGGTTAGGCTTGATACTTATTGGGTACCACTGTGGTATACTCATGATACGCTTCTGCACATTTTTGTGCAGATCCAGATACTTTTGATCGAGTTGGTTTGGGATTTATCTCTGCGCGGCCAGAGACTTCAAGGTATACATGTTGACGTTCGCAGGCTCCGAAGTCACCTTCTATTGTATTTTATTTTCATTGTTTCCTATTATTCCGGGATAGTGATGTATTGTTATTGCTAGTAACTCTTAGAAAGGCTTATGACTTGTACTACCAGTTTTGGGATTTTATGATCGACGTTGGCTCAACTATGTAGTATCAGTTGTTATCTAATGTATTGCAGTTAAATAGCTAAATTTTGTTAATAATCAGCATATGTTAGGCTTACCTAGTCTTAAAGACTAGGTGCCATCACGACATCCTATGGTAGGAATTGGGGCCGTGACATCTTATCATGTTAAATCCTCCATTTATAAAATTCACCCTTATGTGTCTTATTCGGAGTTGACCGATTCATGTTCTACCCTTGTTTCCAATAAACTCTTATGTGCCTTAGTTGAAGTTGTTGCCTTTTTACTGCCATGATGTCTTTTCCGTAATTGCTTAACTTTAATTGAAGTTATTGATGTCTTTTCTGTAATTGCTTAACCTTAACTGAAGTTTTATCATCCCTTTCATTGTTGAATTATCCTTATTTGGAATCATTGGTTCGTGCTATCTCTCTTATCCTTAAGTTGTACTTATGTGGAATCATTGTTACACATTATCTCTCTCCTCGATGAGCTATTCTTGTTGAAACTATTATTACATGTTGTGTCTTTCATTGTGAGCTCGTTCTTCCGTTTATTTGTGTTATGTAGTTCTTGTGTTGATTTACTTGTCGTACTCTCATGCTCGCCACCACTGATAGGTCGCTCCTCTAAGTTGGAACGTAGTGGAAGAAACCCCACTAGACACCGCAATACCCAGAGTACGGAGGATATGGTGTCACTCTTTAAGAAAACCCTGGGCATCCTCTAACGCCAAGCCTCTTAAAGTAGGATGGTGGTACTTCTTGTACCTCTCGAGCCTGAGCTGCTCCTCCTCAGAAACTTTTGCCCTAACCTCGGGCTGAATTGGGGCTACCGGCTGCATTGGTATGACCTCTAGAACCTGGTCGACCTGGACCCGCTGCTCTGGGGTACGGGCGGCGGGAGTTTGTGCCCCTCCCCCGGCCTGAGATATGGTAGGAGCAAGAGGTATCAATCCTGCCTGAGCCAAGGTACTAAACATGCTCAGAAACTGGGCGAGAGTCTCCTGGAGGGCTGGTGCAGTACAGGCGTCTCAGGTGCCTGCCCTCAAACTGGAGCTACTAGTGGCTCCTCTGTAGCACCTTGTGTGGGTGCTCTGGTTGCACCACGTGGACGTCCTCGGCCTCTACCCCAGCCCCAGCCTCTCGCGGCTCTAGCAGGGGGCGCGGGTGTCTGGTCATCTGACCCAAATGTACGTGTCCTTACCATCTGTGAGAGAATAGAAAGACAGAAATTTAGAATTCGAAGTCAAAAATTTCACACGACAAGGAATCAAAGAAGTGAAGATTTTCCTAACAGTTCCATGGCCTCCCAAAGATAAGCACAGACGTCTCCGTACCGATCCGCGAGACTCTACTAAGCCTGCTTGTGACTCATAACACCTATAAACCTAGGGCTCTGATACCAAATTTGTCACGATCCTAATTTTCCTCTGTAGGGTGTCATGACGACACCTAGTTTCTAAGACTAGAATTATGCGGAATAACTGAATATAAAGTTGAAACTCAAACCTCATCATCTGAAATAATTAAAAACAGCGATTCAAAATAGTTACAACTCACAAAACCCGGTAGAATTAGTCACAAGCTCTAAAGAGAAATGCTAAATATATTTATACATCAGTCAAAAAAGAATAAGGAAGGCAACATAATAAGGATAGAGAGGGGCTCTGAGGTCTGCGGACGCTGGCAGATATACCTTGAAGTCTCCACGCACAGACTAGATCACTGATATCAGGTCTGGTAGGAAGAACCTAGATCTACACAAAATGATGTGCAGAAGAGTAGTATGAGTATACTACAACAGTACCCAGTAAGTGTCAAGCCTAACCTCAGTAGGGTAGTGACGAGGTCGGGTCAGGGCCCTACTGGAAATAATAGGAAAAACAAGGAAGGAGATATAATAATGAAATGAGAAGACAGAGAAGTGTAACAATAGAAATTCACAGAAGATAACAACCCGGAGTTCAAGAAGACAACTACAACACGTATGGAAACAAGAATCTTACAAGTTAAGGAACAATAACAACAACAACAACAACAACAACAACAACAACAACAACAACAACAATATTGCAAATAGAGTTAAACAACAGGGGTGCTCCCGAGGTACCGCCTCGCAGTCCCAAAAGTAAATATCTCACAACGGTACGGTATAAACCTCATGCCACAATAACACTCCGCACGGCAGAAACCTCGTGCCACAACCAATCAGTTATCTCAACAAAAGTCACAAAAACAACACATAAAAAATAGAACAATGAAATTACAGCAAGGAATCCTACAGTTAAAGAATGAATACGAAATCAAAGGAAGCAGGTAATTCAACTAAGCATGTTGCACAAATTTGCAAGTAAAAGATAATACATGTAGACATGTGACACTAGGATAAACATGATGACTACATGTGCTAGAGTAACTCAATTAAGGGAATAAAAAGGAACTATTTAACAAAAAAAATGGATTTTCAACATTTAGCCTGAGTACGCACTCGTCACCTCGCATACACGGCCTTCACGTATTGCAAATACCATAATAGTACCAAATCCTAAGGGGAATTCCCCCCTCCCCCCTCCCCCAACAAGGTTAGACAAGTTACTTACCTCAAATCTTGCTCAATCAATCAATAAGAATGTCATTCCCTCAACTTTCCGACTCTAAACGGCCCAAATCTAGCCAAAAGCAATTACATACTATATAAATAACTATAAGAAACTAATCTAAATAATGAAATTATGACTTTAACATGGAAATAGAAAATTGCCCCAAAAGGTCTACCCGGGGCCACATCTTGGAATTGGGTAAAAGTCACAAAATTCGAACACCCGTTCAACCACGAGTCCATCCGTACTAAAATTACTCAAATACGATACCAAAACCTCGATCAAAACCTTAATATTTGGTCTAAGAACTTTACACCTTTTTCCCCCAATTTCTCAACCCAAATCCTTAATTAACTGAAATAATTAATGATAGATTAGTGGAATATAATAACAAATGAGCCAAGAATCCTTACCTAATTGTTTCCTCTAACAATCCCCCAAACTCTCACCTCAATCTGAGCTCTCTAGGTCCAAAAATGGATAATGAAATCAAACCCTCGAACTTAGGCCTTTTCTGCCCAGTTAAACCGCTTTTGCGAGGACTTAGACGCATCAGCGGCTCCGCACCTGTGGAATTTCCATCTCACGCGTGGCCATCACTTAGGCCCATGAAAACTCACTTCTGCAGCACCCTAAGAGCACGTGCGCTTGCGCTTCTTTGAAGGGACAACCGCATATGCGCTTCCGCTGATCGCACTTGTGGTCCCTGCTGGCCTAACTCACTCACGCTTCTGCGGCTCAAGGTCCACTTCTACGGTGCTGCACCTGCAGCCCAAGGTGCGCAGGTGCGATTGCACCTGACACCGCCAAATGACCTACGGGCCTCCAAATCAACATCCGTACACACTCCTAAGACTAAAAATCACCATACGGAGCTTTTGGAACCGACAAAACTCCATTCCGGAGTCGTCTTCACACAAGTCAAACCACAGTCAACTCTTACAACTCAAACTTCACACTTAGGGACTATGTGTCCCATTCCACTTTGAAACTCTCCCGAACTCGAAACAGAGCACCCCGGCAAGTCAAGTAACCATAAAATGAAACATAGGGGACAATAAATAGGGGATCGGGGCTAATACTCTCAAAATGACCGGTCGAGTCGTTACATCTTCCCCCTCTTAAAATAATCATTCTTCCTCGAACGAGTATAGAGACATATCTGAAGTGGTGAAAAGATGAGGATAACGGCTGCATATATCATGCTCGATGTACCAAGTCGCCTCCTCGACCGGATGGCCCCTACACTGAACCTTCACTGAAGCGATGTTCTTCGACCTCAACTTTCGAACCTGCCTGTCCAAAATGGCCATCGGCTCCTTGACATAAGATAGATCCTTGTCCAATTGGACTGAGCTAAAGTCTAGCACATGAGATGGATCCCTTGATGAACTGCAACTATACTAGGTGGTAGTGTAAGTATGTAAGCCACCTCTCCAACCCTCTCAAGGATCTCAAAAGCCCCGATATACCTAGGGCTCAACTTGCCCTTCTTCCTGAACCTCATAACACCCTTCATGGGCGAAACCCGGCGCAAGACCCGCTCCCGAATCATGAATGCAACATCGTAAACTTTCTAATCCGCATAACGCTTCTGCCTGGATTGGGTTGTACGAAGTCGATCCTAATCAATTTAGCCTTTTCCAAAGCATCTTGAACCAAGCCTGTACCCAATAGCCTAGCCTCGCCGAATCGAACCAACCTACTAGAGACCGGCACTGCCTACCATACAAAGCCTCATATTGGGCCATCTGAATGCTCAACTAATAAATGTTATAGGCAAACTCCGCAAGTGGCAAGAACTGATCCCAAGAACCCCCAAAATCCATCACACACGCACGAAGCATATCCTCCAATATCTGAATAGTGCGCTCGGACAGTCCGTCCATCTGAGGGTGAAATGATGTAATCAACTCCACCCGAGTATCCAACTCATGATGTAAGGCTCTCCTTAACCGCGATGTAAACTGCGTACCCCGATCAGAGATGATAGATACCGACATGACATAAAGCCTGACAATCTCGCGAATGTAAACCTGAGCCAGCTGCTCCAAAGAGTAAGTAGTAACCACAAGAATGAAATGAGCTGACTTGGTCAATCTATCCACAATCACCCAAACTGCATCGAACTACCTCTGAGTCCATGGGAGCCCAACAACGAAATCCATAGTGATCTGCTCCCATTTCCACTCCGGAATCTCTAGCTTCTGAAGCAATCCCTCTGGCTGTTGCTGACAATTTAGGCACCAAGATACATACTCCACTATGTCCTTTATTCTCCTCTACTAATAATGCTTCCTCAGTTCTTGATACATATTTGCGACACCTGGGTGAATGGAGTACCGCGAACTGTGAT
This sequence comes from Nicotiana tabacum, assembly GCF_000715075.1. Classification (NCBI taxonomy): domain Eukaryota; kingdom Viridiplantae; phylum Streptophyta; class Magnoliopsida; order Solanales; family Solanaceae; genus Nicotiana; species Nicotiana tabacum. The sequence continues at coordinate 10,230,556 of NC_134081.1, forward strand.
CCTCTTGGAGAATCAACTCATGCAAACCATCTACATTGGACACACATAGCCTTCCATGCATCCGTAATACTCCTTCATCTCCAATAGTGACCTCTTTGGCATCGCCGTGCTGAGCCGTGTCCTTAAGGACAAGAAGATGGGTGTCATCATACTGACGCTCTCTGATACGATCATAAAGAGAAGACTGAGAAACCACACAAGCCAAAACTCGGCTCGGCTCGGAAATATCAAATCTAACAAACGGGTTGGCCAAGGCCTGAACATCCAAGGCTAAAGGACTCTCTGCTACTGGTAGATATGCTAAACTGCCCAAACTCTCCGCCTTGCGACTCAAGGTATCGGCCACCATATTGGCCTTACCGGGAAGATAGAGAATGGTGATTTTATAATCCTTAAGCAACTCCAACCACCTACATTGCCGTAAGTTAAGATCCTTATATTTAAACAGATGTTGTAGACTCCGGTGATCGGTGTAGACCTCAAAAGGGACACCATACAAATAGTGCCGCTAGATCTTCAAGGCGTGAACAATAGCTGCTAACTTGAGGTCATGGACAAGATAGTTCTTCTCATGTACCTTAAGTTGTCTAGACGTGTAGGCAATCATCCTACTCTCCTTCATCAACACCGTGCCAAGACTAATGCGCGACGACTCACAATACACTATATAGGACCCCAAACCAGTAGGCAATACCAATACTGGGGCTGTCGTCAAAGAGGTTTTAAGCTTTGGAGTCTCTCCTCACACTCCTCGGTCCACTTGAATGGAGCACCCTTCTGGGTCAATCTGGTCATCGATGCTATAATAGATGAGAAACCCTATACAAATGGCAGTAATACCCCGCCAAGCCAAGAAAATTGTGGATCTCCATAGCTGAGGATGGCCTGGGCCAACACTTCACTGCCTCAATATTCTTTGGATCTACCTTGATCCTCTCACTCGATACTACATGACCCTAAGAATGCCACTGAACTAGCCAGAATTCACACTTCAAAAAATTCGCATATAACTTCTTTTCTCTCAAGGTCTGAAGCACAGTCCTCAGGTGCCGCTCATGATCCTCCCGGCTCCGGGAGTGCACCATAATGTCGTCTATAAACACAATAACAAACGAGTCAAGATAGGGTTGAAACCTGAAATACACTGTTCATCAAGTGCATGAATATTGCTGGGGCGTTGGTCAAACCAAAAGACAGGTGGAGCTGGGGTACTATATGTGCCTGAATCTCGAGACCTCTTGGACTCCCTCTCCTCTCTCTCTCTCTCCCGAGTCAACATACCCTCCAATATCCTAGCAATCTCCACTACCTGCTGGTATGCGATGTCCATCTCCAAATCTTGGGACATGCTAAATCTGATACTGGGGTTGAGCCCCTCAATAAATCGATGAACCCGCTCCCGAACAGTAGTAACCAAGGCTAGTGCATGCCTGGCCAAATCACAGAACCGAACCACATACTTTGACACGGTCATAGAACCCTGGCGCAATTGCTCAAATTCTATGCGCCATGCATCTCTGAGACTCTGGGGGACATACTCCCTCAAGAACATATCTAATAACTGAGTCCAAGTGAGTGAAGCTGCCTCGGCCGGACTACCCAACTCGTATGCTCACCACCACTGATATAGGCCACTCCTATTAGCTGGAACGTAATGGAAGAAACCCTACTAGACTCCGTAGCACCCATAGTACGGAGGATATGGTGGCACTCCTAATGAAAACCTTGGGCATCCTCTGACACCAAGCCACTAAAAGTTAGAGGGTGGTACTTCTTGTACCTCTCGAGCCTGAGCTGCTCCTCCTCAGAAACTGCTGCCCTAACCTCAGGCTAAACTGGGGCTACCGACTGTAATTTTATGAGCTCTAGAACCTGGTCGACCTGGACCTGCTGCTTTGGGGTATAGGCAGCGGGAGTCTGTGCTCATCCCCCGGCCTGAGATGTGGCAGGAGCAAGTGGTATCAACCCTGCCTAAGCCAAGGTGCTGAACATGATCAGAAACTGGGCGAGAGTCTCCTGGAGGACTGGTGCAGTACAGGCGTCTCAGGTATTTGCCCTCCAACTGGAGCTACTGGTGGCTCCTCTGCAGCAGCTCGTGCGAGTGCTCTGGCTGCACCACGTGGACGTCCTCAGCCTCTACCCCGGCCCCGGCCTTTCGTGGCTTTAGTAGGGGGCGCGAGTGTCTGGTCATCTTATCCAACTGTACATGTCCTCACCATCTGTGAGAGAATAGAAAGACAGAAATTTAGAATTCGAAGTCAAAACTTTTGCACGACAAGGAATCAAAGAAGTGAAGCTTTTCCTAACAGTTCCATGGCCTCCCGAAGATAAGAACAGACATCTCAGTACCGATTTGTGAGACTCTACTAAACCTGTTTGTGACTCATAACACCTATGAACCTTGGGCTCTGCTACCAAACTTTTCACGGCCCTAATTTCGCTCGGTATGGTGTCATGATGGCACCTAGTCTCTAAGATTAGGTAAGCCTAATAATTATGCGAAATAACTGAATATAAAGCTGAAACTCAAACCTTATCATCTGAAATAATTAAAAGAAATAAGTCACAAGCTCTAAAGAGAAATGCTAAATATCTCTATACATCAGAGTCTAAAGAGAATAAGGAAGGCAACATAATAAGGATATAGGGGGGACAACACATAAGGAAACAAGAATCTTACAAGTTAAGGAACAACAACAACAAGAAGAAGAACGATACAACAAATAGAGGTAAACAACAGGGACGCTCCCAAGGTACCGCCTCGTAGTCCCAAAAGTAAATATCTCAAAACGGCACAACAGAAACCTCGTACCACAATAACACTCCGCACGACAGTAACCTCGTGCCACAACAAATTAGTTATCTCAACAAAAGTCATGAAAACAACACATAACAAATGGAACAATGAAATTACAGCAAGAAATCCTACAGTTAAAGAATGAATACGAAATTAAAGGAAGCAGGTAATTCAACTAAGCATGTTGCACAAATTTCCAAGTAAAAGATAAGACACGTAGACATGTGACACTAGGCTAAACATGATTACTACACGTGCTATAGTAACTCAATTAAGGGGATAAAAAGGAACTATTTAACAAAAATCGGATTTTCAACATTTAGCCTGAGTACGCACTCGTCACCTCGCGTACACGGCCTTCACGTATTGCAAATACCATAACAGTACTAAATCCTAAGGGGAATTTCCTCCACACAAGGTTAGACAAGTCACTTACCTCAAATCTCGCTCAATCAATCAATAAGAATGCCTTTCCCTCGAATTTCTGACTCCGAACGTCCCAAATCTAGCCAAAAGCAATTACATACTATAAATATAACTATAAGAAACTAATCTAAATAATGAAATTATGACTTTAACAAGGATTTAGAAAATCGCCCCAAAAGATCGACCCGGGCCCACGTTTCAGAATCAGGTAAAACTCACAAAATTCGAACACTGGTTCAACCACGAGTCCACCCATACCAGAATTACTCAAATTCGATACCAAAACATCGATCAAAACCTTAAAATTCGGTCTAAGAACTTTACACCTTTTCCCCCCAATTTCTCAACCCAAATCCTTAATTGAATGAAGAAATTAATGATACATTAGTGGAATATAATTAAAAATGAGTCAAGAATCCTTATCCAATTGCTTCCTCTGAAAATCCCCCAAAATCTCGCCTCAATCCGAGCTCTCTAGGTCCAAAAATGGATAATGAAATCAAACCCTCGAACTTAGGCCTTTTCTGCCCAGTTAAACCGCTTCTACGAGGACTTAGACACATCTGCAGCTCCACAACTATAGAATTTCCATCGCAGGTGTGGCCATCACTTAGGCCTATAAAAACTCGCTTCTGCGGCACCCTAAGCACACCTGCGCTTGCACTTCTGCGACGGGACAGCCGCATATGCGCTTCCGCTTCTGCGCGCCACTGACCGCACATGTGGTCCCTGCTGGCCTAACTCACTCATGCTTTTGCGGCTCAAGGGCCACTTCTGCGGTGCCGCACCTGCAGCCCAAGGTGCGTAGGTGCGATTTCACCAGACACTGCCAAGCTTCAGCAATGCACCAAGTCTAATTTTGTTTCAAATTCAAATCCGAATCACACCCGGGGGCCCCGGGATCCCGTCCAAATAAACCAGCAAGTCCTAAAACATAATACGGACTTATTTGAGCCTTTTAATCACATCAAACAACGTTAAAACAACGGATCGCACCCCAATTCAAGCTTAATGAACTAAGAAAATTCTAACTTTTACAACTGATGTCGAAACCTATCAAATCACTTCTGATTGACTTATAATTTTGCACACAAGTCACATATGACATTACAAGCCTACTCCAACTTCTGGAATAAAAATCTGACCCCGATATCAAAAAGTTCACTCTCGGTCAAACTTCCCAAAAATCTTCCAACTTTCGCCCATTAACGCCGAAATGACCTACGGGCCTCCAAATCAACATTCGAACATGCTCCTAAGACCAAAAATTACCATACTGAGCTATTGGAACCGACGAAACTTCATTCCGAAGTCGTTTTCATACAAGTCAAACTACGGTCAACTCTTATAACTCAAACTTCACACTTAGGGACTATGTGTCCCATTCCACTCCGAAACTCTCCCGAACCCGACATCGAGCACCCCGGCAAGTCAAGTAACCATAAAATGAAACAGGGGGGACAATAAATAGGGGATCAAGGATAATACTCTCAAAATGACTAGATGGGTCGTTACACTACTGTGATCGAAAATTATTGCTATGAGTATGCGAGTTATGTGCTATATCGTTTGATTATATATCGGGTTATGGTTATGACTTGATACAAATTGTTCAGACTTATACAGTGTGTAGATGCGAGATTCGGGTCTTGTAAGGAATTTTGGATGTTGGAAATTGGGTCCTAAGGCTTACAGACTAAGGTTAAAGTAATGATCTTCGATTATGTTGTGTTGTCAGGATTATGTGGAATAGGGTGACGTGGTATCACCCCCGGGTATATGCATGGTAAGGTTACATAGTGATTTGACGGCTTAGGAACAACTCTGGGTATATTCGAGGATGAATGTATGTCTACGTGGGGGAGAATGTAATGACCCAATCAGTCATTTTGAACATTTGCATTCTGTTTAGCTATTTTAAGTCTTGAGTAGCTTCGTATGATGTATTATGACTTGTGTGAATCATCGGTTTTGGTTTTCAGGTGATTCAGAATTGATTTGGAAGAATGATCCTCAACTAGGAAGCTTAAAGTCTAAAGAGTTTACCAAGTTTGATTTTTATGTTTGGACCCCGGACCAGAGTTTTGATGGTTCCGTTAGTTTCGGATGGTGATTTTGGATTGGGGCATATGCCTGGATTTGCATTTGGATATTTCTAGAAGGTTTCGGCACTAATTGGCGAAAGTTGAAAATTTAAAAGTTTGAAAAGTTCATAAGTTTGACCGAGAGTTGACTTTGAGGATATCGGATATGGATTGCGGTTACATGAATTGGAATAGCCTCGTTATGTTGTTTGGGACTTGTATGTAAAATTTGGGTTCATTTCGGGTTGATTTGAGATGTTTCGATACGAGTTTTAGAAGTTGAAAGTTCAAAAGTTCATTTAACTTTGGATTGAGGTGTGATTCATCGTTTCAATGTTGTTATGTGTGATTTAAGGCCTCGAGTAGGTCTGTGTTATGTTATGGGACTTGTTGGTATATTCGGACGGGGTCTTGGGTGGCTCGAATGAGTTTCGGACAAGGTTCGGATCGTTTTGGATTATTTTGGCTAAGGCTGGTTGGGTATGGGTTCTGGAGTGACCGCATCTGCGAAGCTATAGGCGCAGGTGTGGAGCAGCAAAAGCGGTCGTGGCATCGCAGAAGCGAAGAGTGCTTCTAGGAGCAAGATACCGCAAATGCAAAGTTTTCCTTGCATCTGCAAAGGCCCAGATGCGGTATGTTTGGGCGCAGAAGGGAAGGGCAGTGCAGATGCGTGAATTTTGTTCGCACCTGCGTTTGCACAGGAGCGGAGCTTGTTCCACAGGTGCGAAGGGCAGGTCTCTAGTGCTTCTCCACAGAAACAGAATTTTGGTTGCAAAAGCGATGCAGCAGAAGCTGCTATTGTTTCGCAAATGCGAAATTGCCTAGGCAGAAGCTATAAAATCGAGAGTTGTCCATTTTTATCATATATTGAGCTATAGACCTCGTATATGGGCAATTTTGGAGGCAATTTTCATCACATGGATTGGGGTAAGTGTTCTATACTCAGTTTTAATTATATTTCGTGAATCTATCCTCGTGTTTGGCATTTGGTTGATGATTTCAAAAGAGAAATTGGAGGGTTTTGTATAAAATTTCATAAAGTAATTTTTTGAGTTTTGAGCATTGATTCGGATTCGGATTTGAGTAAAACTAGTATGGTTGGACTCGTAATTAAATGAGTTGGCAGATTTTATAAGTTTTGTTGGGTTTTGAGGTGCGGGCTCGGGTTTGACTTTTTGGTTGACTTTGGGGCTTTTGATTAAAGATTCGACCTTTATCGATTGGGTTTGTTTCCTTTGGCATTGTTTGATGTTCTTGAGTTTCTTTTGGCTAGTTTAGAGCCGTTCGGAGGTCGTTAGGCGCGTGATGGCATTTCTAGAGTATTGGTTGGCTTGCTCGATATTGGATTTGGCTTGTCTGAGGTAAGAATCCTATCTAAACTTGGTTGAGGCACTAGTTACCTGAATTATTTATGATAGCTACGTGATATGGGTGCGCGCATACGTGAGGTTCGAACCCATGTGCTGACATCGGGGGTATTTATTCATGCTCGGGTTACGTTTAGGCTATGATAAGCCTAGAATTGGTTGTTAAGCTTTAAGCTATGATGTTTCTCATATCTATAACATTGTGTGAACTATTTGAGCCATGTTTGAGGCTACATAGAGGTTTAATCACTAAATGAACTTGATAAATGCTATTCTGTGATGAAATTTCCGATTTGAGCTACGACAACACACTCTACACATGACTACACTTTAGTATGTCATTTATACTAGTCCAGGATCATGAGATTTGTTATTCATTCATCACATACATGTATTCTTGTTTATTTGATCCTATGTGATATGATTGGACTGGATGCCTGTGACCACGGCGGGCGGATTATGACATTGTGCCTGTGACCATGCCAGGTGGATTTATATTATAGCACGTGAGTTGTCCGTGCAGCACGTGAGTTGTCCACGCGGTTGATATTATTAGAACGTGATTTGTCCGTTCGGATCCAGATATTGATATTATAGCACTTGAGTTGTCCATGCGGTTTATATTATTAGAACGTGAGTTGTTTGTATAGAACGTGAGTTGTTCGTGCAACGTATGGATGCGGATCCATCCACCTAGGGTCACCCTCTCATGTTTCTCTCTGATTGTGTACACACGGATTGTGAGAAATTGACGGGTTTCTGGTTGATGTGAGCTCTGGGAGAGGTGGTTATTGTTATTGGATCGGGTTGCGTGCCGCAACAGACTGATATTTGGTTATTGCACTTCATCTTTACTTGCAATTTCCTTGACTGTTTACTTGATTTACTTGCATATCTTCCTTATATGTTGGATTGTGGACTGAGCAGAACACTTTAAAACAAAGTATTGTGAGCATCAAAGTAGTTTTACCTGAGATTTTCCTGATTTGATCATATATATGTTCTATCCCTGTTGAAATTATGAACTGCACAGGTGTTAGTGAGTATCATCTGTAGTTTTTGCTTCTTTTATCTCGCCGAGGTTAGTTAGGATATTTATTGTGTACATGGGGTTAGTTATACTCATACTACACTTCTGCACGTTGCGTGCAGATCTTGGTGTCATGCTGTTGTGTATGGCAGGAGCTGGCATTAAAGATGTACCTGCGTTCCAGTTATGGCTATCACTTGTCCTTGGTGGCTTTAGATTCAAATTATATTCATTTACATTTCAAACAGATGTTGTAATTATTTCAATTCAGTTTTGTAAAAATTTAAGCCTTAGTGGCTTATGACTTGTACTACCAGTCCTTGGGGAGTTGTATAAAATTTAGTTATTTCCTTCTTGACTCTTAGCATTATTACTATATTGTGTTTTATTGTTATTTGGCTTACCTAGCGGGTTGGGTTAGGTGCCATCACGATGGGTTAGATTTTAGTTCATGACATGTATGGTGAGTACATTCTGTGATTTGATGACTTCGGGACAGTTCTCGCACGTTCGAGGACGGAGGGGGAGAATGTAATGACCCGACTAGTCGTTTAGAGAATTTGCGTCCCATTCGGTGGCTTAAGGTCTCTAGTAGCTCTGTATTGTGTATTGTGGCTTGCGTGTGTGGTCGAGTTCAGTTTTCGGATGTTTCAGGATTGGTTTAGAAGGATGATTCTTGTTTTAGAAGCTTACGTGGTAGGAGTTGACCGAAGTTTGAATTTTATGTAGACGACTTCAAAATGGTGGTTTGATGATTCCAATAGCTTTGTATGGTGATTTTGAACTTAGGCATGCATCCAGATTTTGATTTGGAGGTCCGTAGATTGATTTGATGCATTTTGGCAAAAATTGGAAAGTTGAAGGTTTGTAAAGTTGAGAGGTTTGACCGGGAGTTGACCTTGTTGATATCGGGTTCGGATTTTGATTCCGAGAGTTGGTATAGCTCTGTTATGTCATTTGGAACTTGCATGCAAAATTTGACATCATTCCGGATTGATTTGATATGTTTCGGCGCGAGTTGTAGAATTTGAAAGTTCATAAGTTCATTAAGTTCGATTCGAGGTGCGATTCATAGTTTTGATGTTGTTTGATGTGATTTGAGACCTAGAGAAGGTCCGCGTTATATTATGGAACTTGTTGGTATGTTTTGTACGGGGTGCCGGGGGCCCCGGGTGTGTTTCAGACGAGTTTCGGATAGTTTCCATGTTAGTGGGCAGGTATGATTCTGGTGCGTCGCACCTGCGCATTTTTGGAGCGCAGGTGCGTGGCTACTTTTGCGTGATTTTGGTCACTTTTGAGAATTTTGTACCTGTCCTATTATTTCGCTTCTGCGGATGGGGGACTGCTGGTGCGAGATCGCATTTGCGGAAGAGTGATCGCAGATGCGAAGAGGAGACTCCAGTTGGTCGTCCGCTTCTGCAAAATCGCAGATGCGATTATTGGATCGTAGGTGCGAGTTCTGGGATCTCAAGTGAAGGCCACGGTGCGGGTGTTGGATCGCAAAAGCGAGAGCGCAAGTGCGCAATTTTGTTTGCAAATGCGGAAGTGCTGGGCAGAGGTGTATATCTCGAGGGTTTGGCCATTTTCTTCATATTTTGAGTTGTAAACCTCGGTTTTGGGCGATTTTAGAGGGGTTCTTCACGGTTTGGATTGGGGTAAGTGTGTGTTACCCGATTTTTATTATATTTTATGAACCTATTGTTATTTTCATCTTTTAATTAGTGATTTAAGTTTAAAAGTTGGAGAAAAAATGTGAAAACTTCTTAGACTAAATTTTGGAGATTTGGAAGGCGATTTGTGGTCGGATTTGAGTAATTCTTGTATGGTTGGACTCGTTATTAAATGGGTATTCGGATTTTGTAATTTTGGTTGGGTTCCGAGGTACGAGTCCGGGGTTGAATTTTTGAGTTGGCTTTTTATTTCTCTTTCAAGATCGAAGCTTTATTATCCGAAATTGTTTCCTATGATTTTTATTTATGATATTAAGTTATTTTGGCAAGATTTGAGTCGTCCGGAGGTTGTTTCACACAAGAAGGTCATTTTAGAGTATCGGTCTAGCTTCTTTGAGGTAAGTATCTTGCCTAATTTTGTGTGGGAAACTACCCCTTAGGATTTGAGTCATTTGTGCTAATTGTGTCATGTGAGGCCGTGTACGCGAGGTGACGAGTACGTACTCGGGGTTATTTGTGGGAATTTGACCGTTTTAGGCTCTTAGGTTCTTATATCCATTAAAAAAAGTGAAGTTGTCTTATCATGTAAATCCTCCATCCCTTTCATTGTTGACCTATCCTTACTTGGAATCATTGATTCATGCTATCTCTCTTATCGTCGAGTTGTACTTATGTGGAATCATTGTTACACATTATCTCTCCCCTCGTTGAGTTATTCTGGTTGAAATTTTATTACCTGTTGTGTCTTTCATTGTGAGCTCGTTCTTCCGTTTATTTGTGTTTTGTAGTTCTTGTATTGATTTACTTGTCGTACTCTCGTGTTATTGTTGTTGAGCTGAGGGCTATGCGTGGTTGTGGTATTGAAATTCTTTCGATGAAAAGTTATGGCATATGGGCACATGTGGTGAAAGACCTTATATTGTGTTGTTATGTTTTTGCCACACGTGGTATTGTTGAGAGGATTGTCGGGGTATTCGCACGTGATTTGTTTGTGCTATTGTTATTATTGATATTTGCACATGCGGCGTGACAAGGCGGGCTATATATGTGTGTTTGCTCATGTGGAGAGACAAGGTCATAATATTGTTATGCGTGCGCGGAGAGACAAGGCGAGCATTTACTTCATTGTTGCGCACGTGGCAAGACAAGGTGGGCTATGTTGGGGAATGTATTGTGATAACTTGTGATGGCCTGGGGGCACTATTATTGACGATATTTGTGGAGTGGTGTGCCTACCTTGTGTGAGTTATACATTGTACGTTTCGTGGTGTTTGTTTCCTATGTGTCATTCGTTGCCTCTACTTGTACTTGTTGACTTGAGTTGTGATAGAACACTTACACAAGCATACATATAACTAATCACCCATATCGGTTTAAGAAGATGAATTCTGATGATATTGACCATTTATATGTACCCTCGTTTACTTGCCTTTTGTGTGAGAGTTATCCTATTGGCACGTGAGTTGTCCGTGTAGTCATGAGTCATTGTTGTTATTGGCACGTGAGTTGTCCGTGCGGATATAAGATATTGTCACTCCCTTGGCATGGGACTCGTCCGTGCGGTTGCGAATTATAATGTGGGCAGAAGATGTCAAGAGATTAGGGTTCATGAATTGGAACCCGTGAAATGTGATTATGAGGTGAAGTACCTCAGAAAAATCCTTGAAAAAATCTTGTGTGGAAGCGGTTGCTCTTATTGAGTTGTTACTTGTTTCCTTTACTTGGTTTCAATGGACTTAAACTGTATTCAGCTTACTCCACGACGTTATTACATGTTTGTTCCATGTTGCTAATTATTGCTCTTACTTTCCTATTACAAGCATTGCTTTGTTATTGTTATCATGCTTAGCTTTATATTGATATTGTCCCCTGTTAGTTTTACATTTATACTTGTACATGTTATTATGTCTAGTAGGTGTCTTGACTTTTTCTCGTCACTACTCCACCGAGGTTAGTCTTGATACTTAATGGGTACTGCTGTGGTGTACTCATGCTATGCTTTCTGCATATTTTTGTGCAAATTCAGGTACTTCGGAGTTGGTTGATCACTAGCTAGTTGTTCGGGTTTTGCTGTGGAGACTCAAGGTAAACCTATCGTCGCATTCGCAGGCCTCGGAGTCACCTTCTGATATTGTACTTGTACTGTCTATTTCTATTTCGGAACAGTTGTACTTAGAAGATTTTTCCTAGTAAACTCAGTAGAGCTTATGACTTGTACTACCGGTTTTGGGATTGTTGGCTTTGTATAGAAAATTTATGTTTCATATTTAGTAGTTGTTGGTTGAGTTTGCAATTAATTCAGTAAGTGTTAGGCTTACCTAGTCCCTAAGACTAGGTGCCATCACGATATCCTACGGAGGAAAATTGGGGTCATGACATAAACCAAATGGAAATTTTGGGGAAAAAATTCATTATTGTTTGATCTTGATCCACGTGCCTCTATTTGTGAAAAAAGGTGCAAAAGATTATTCATTTACAAAAAATAACAAATCAAATTCCATACACATTTACAGATCTGAAAAGGATAACAAAATCACATATCCCTGTAGAGAATGTTCCAATCCGTATTGATGTCCTTGTTGGACAATCTTCTAGTGTCATAGCTAATGAGTCAAAACCACGCCTAAAGCGTAGCAGACCATTGAGTTCTAAGGATCGAAATCCTAGAAAAAGGAAAAACATATGATCAAGATGACACTACGAAAGAGTCTCATAAAGAAATCCATGATTAACTAATGCTAAGATTCATGATGAAATCACTGAGCCCGGGACTCAAAAAAATAAAGAACTATCAATAAATCCAATCGATATTAAGACAAATTTGAATCGATTGGATATAGTGGTGCATTATGTCTTTGCATATAATGTTACATCTAGCATTATACAAGATAGTGAGGATCTTGAACCTCAATCTATTGGAGAATGTCGATAAAGACGTGATTGGCCAAAATGGCAAGAAGAAATTCAATCAGAGTTGAATCACTTGCGAAACGTAAAGTTTTTGGGCCTGTAGTTCAAACACCTAGTTGTGTTAAGCCTGTTGGCTATAAATGGGTCTTTGTGCGTAAGAGGAATGAGAAAAAATGAGGTACAAAGATATAAGGCACGCCTTATTGCTCAAGGATTTTCACAAAGGCCTGATGTCAATTATGAAAAGACATATTCACTTGTTATGGATGCAACAACGTTTCGTTATCCCATTAGCTTTGTTGTCCATAAAAAGCTTGACATACATTTAATGGATATGATTACAGTCTACCTTTATGGCTCAGTTGATAATGAGATACACATGAAAATTTTCGAAGGATTTAAAATGCATGATTCACATAATTCAAAGCCCCGAGAAATATTTTCAATCAAATTGCAAAGGTCTTTGTATGATCTAAAGCCATCAGGTCATATGTGGTATAACCACCTTAGTAAGTGTTTATTAAATGAAGGTTATATAAATGATACCATTTGTCCTTGTGTTTTTATAAAGAAAACAACATCGGAGTTTATTATACTTGCAGTATATGTTGATGATATAAACCTTATTGGAACTCCTACAAAACTCCAAAAGGCAATTGATTATTTAAAAAAGGAATTCGAGATGAAAGATCTCGGAAAGACAAAATTATGTCTCGATTTCCAAATTGAAAATTTGGCAAATGGGATTTTTGTTCATCAATCTGCCTACATAGAAAAGGTATTGAAACGTTTTTACATAGACGGAGCACATCTATTAAGTACTCTGATGGTTGTTCGATCATATGATATGAATAAGGATCCGTTCCGACCTCAAGAAAGGAATGAAGAGCTTCTTGGCCCTAAAGTACCATATCTTAGTGCAATTGGTGCACTAATGTATCTTGCTAATACTACAAGGTCTGACATAACTCTTTCAGTTAATGTCTTAGCAAGATATAGTTCTGCTCCTACAATGAGGCATTGAAATGGAATCAAACACATATTGTGGTATCTAAAAGGGACTACCGATATGGACTTATTTTATGGCAATGATTGCAGTCCCGATCTTGTTGGTTATGCCGATACTGGGTATTTATTTGATCCACACAAGGCTCGATCTCAAACATGCTATGTATTTACATATGGAGGCACTGTCATATCTTGGCGATCGACTAAGCAATCAATCGTGGCTAATTCATCTAATCATGCTGAGATAATTGCTATTCATGAAGCAAATCGAGAATGTGTATGGTTGAGGTCTATAATACATCTTATTCGAGAAAAATGTGGTTTGAAGTGTGACAAACTACCCATTATTTTGTATGAAGACAATATAGCATGCATAACCCAATTGAAGGGAGGATTCATAAAAGGAGATTGAACAAAGCACATTTCACCAAAGATATTTTTTTTACACATGATCTTCAAAAGAATGGTGATATCAATGTGCAACAGATTCGTTCAAGCGATATGGCTGATTTGTCCACCAAATCTCTACCCACGTCAACCTTCAAGAAGCTAGTGTACAATATTGGTATGTGAAGGCTCAAAGATGTGAATTGATGCTCTCATCAGGGGGGGGGTTAATACACGTTGTACTCTTTTCCCTTACAAAATTTTGTCCCGTTGGATTTTTCTTGCAAGGTTTTTAACGAGGCAACCAAAAAACGTATTATTAAATATGTGTACTCATTTTCGTTCACTAGAATTTTTTTCCACTATATTTTTCCTTGTAAGGTTTTAACGAGTCACTTTATCTACTAATAGACATTCAAGGGGGTGTTATAAATAATATTAAGAATGAATGTCCGTGTATTATGAAATTACTTGGGAGCAAGTTAGTTAGTCATAAACTAGTCTAGTCGCTTGATCACTAAGATTGGTTACTTGCTCACCAAGATTGTTACTTGGCCACCAAGCAACTATCTTATAAATAGGAAACTTCTCTACTCATTTGTGAGAACATCATCAAAAAAATATATAGTATTATCTCTTTCTAAATTTACTACATCATATGTATATTTGAGTTTGCAACTAGATTACATTACAGCGTGCAATGATTTCAAAATAAGATTTAGAAAGCATCAACTCAATAACAAAACAAATTCTCATTCCAATTCTAAAATCTTGGATCATAAAAACGAAACACATTAGCACAACACATTTCTATTTTCCTAATACAATCTTATTTTCGAATGATATGAAAAAGCAGTCAAAATTCCTTACAACACGCTAGAAATTTGGGAACAATTGGCAGGAACAAAAGTTAATTTTCCTAATACAATGTTATTCTCAAATCTCAAATGATGAAAAGGCAATCAAAATTCCTTATAATAGCCCAACAATCGAGAAGTAAATATTAGAACTCAGAATAAGTCCTCCCCTAATTAAGGCATAACACCGGAAACCAAGAAATAAGAATTAGGCATCTTATGCAAAATCTGGCTTGTCAGGGTATGTGCAACCCGACCTTTGGATGATAACATTTGACGCGTAACATCCTGCTCTTACACAATCTTCAACGGGTTTTCCTTGAACCAATTGTGACAAGAATCCGCCAACAAATGCATCCCCTATCAATGTAAGGAAAAACATGTTAATAGAAACGAACATTAAAACAATTGCAGTGAATCTTTACAATGTAATATTAACTGCTCAAAATGTTTAGAGTTCTTGAGCTTGCACTCTCAGTTTGTAGTATGTTCTATGCCAAAGAATGGCGGCTGATTAACCAAGTAATAGAGTACGATTTTATCATGATCCAAAGAAGAAACCTATTGATACCATTTTATCAAGACTGCTTGATCCTAATACTGTCAGTAAAAGAGGGGGTATTTTTAACATTATCAAAACAGAAACAGGTAGGACAACCATAGACGACGTACCGGCACCATTGGTGTCAACAAGTTTCTCTTTTGGCAATGGTATTACAGGGAACAACTTCACCTTCCCATCCGCAGCTACAACAACAGGATCAGCACCTTGTGTAATAACGGTGATCCTTTTGTGTGTTTCAGATGCCTTTGGCCATTCAGAGATTTTCAGAGCTATTTCTTCAACATTATCAGTCTAGTAATAAAGCAACAAGTTAGCCATGTACTGCAAAGTCAACATAAACGTGAGAAACCTTAAGCTAAGCATCCTTTACCTCCCATCCATGTACTTTTGAGAAGGTTCTTGCTTCGGTCTCATTTCCAAATACAAAGTCCATATACCTGAAAAACAGAAAAGTCAACCATTAGATCAGTATCTTTCTACATTCAGTTATGGCAATGTAGGACATTGATCTTACGGCAAGGCTTTCTCTTGAGGATCTCTAAAGAACTCGCAGATGAATGGTGCTGAAAGGTTCATCGAGAAAATCTGCAGCAGGGTGGAATATTACATTACGTGATAGTTTCATGCAAAAACTACCAAAAAGACCAGTCACACATAAAAAATGTCAAGTGTGTACCTTGTTATTGGCAGCGGCATGCTCAGCAACAAGCTGAATGGATTCTGGGGAAACAGTGAGAAAGAATCCAGCAATATAGTAAAATTTGGCCTTCTCAACTGTCCGAAAACAGATGTATTAGTTTAAAATAGACTGATTATCTGATGTCTAAGCGCACATAAAACCAGGAACGTCATTCCTACCCAAGGCCCAGTTCTCTGGTCGCTTCAGATGGTCAACCTTGTAGCAGTTTGCAGCTGATAAGTTGGCTACCAGTGACCTGCAGAATCAAAACCAGATCATCAGTTTAACAAAAAAATCATGTGGAAATGCATGGATGAAAATAAATATTTATCCTGTATTATGTAGGCAAAAGAACGTCTCTTTTTCTCTTGCTTTCCCTCCTTGGATAGAAAAAGGAAAGACTAAATGCTACGCCAGAACCGTAGTACACAACGCAAAATTGCTTTAAACTAACCTCTCGCCATCTAGCACACAAACAGCGCAAGTTCCCGTTGGTGCCTCATCCTCATAGTAATGAACCTATTTTAATCAATATGTAAAGACAATGATAAGTTCAAAGCATAGAAGACAAAGGCAAATGATGAGCAATAATTGTACTAACGAACCAAAAATGCAAGTAAAACACAAAAACATTGTCAAACTAAGAGAAGAAAATTAAGGACTAAGAATCTACATTGACGCCAGCATCCTTTGCATTTTTCTTCATTTTCTCTCCAAACTTGTCCTTTCCAATCGAGCCCATGTAACTTGTTGCACCTGGAAATGGTAGCATCCACTGCAAATGCCAAAGGAAGATTATTATTCTGCACTACACGGTCATGTAAGATCGCCAAGAACCAAAAATAACAATGACGAGAAGATACCTGAGCCACTCTTATTGAATTTTGCGTAGCACCTGCAATGTAGAATTACGACAACGTGATCAATGTTCCTAGTATTTTCAATGCAGAATAGCTATGAATAATGTGACAAGGGAAGGGAAAATTACCTCCAGCAATGTATTCAACAATGTTCTTGGATGCCAGTTCGTCATACCTGGAATAAAAAAATTCTCAATAAATTTGAAGAATCGAACATATTTCTTACTAAAGGCACAAAACTAACTTCTTCCTTCAGCAGAACATGTTCTAATAGCCTCTTACTTAATGTTTGTGTCCCCGATCGCCAAGCATACAACAATTCTTTCACAGTTCAAGTCAGCAATGGTAATAGGCCCTTTACTAATTTTTGCAGGCTCACGTAGCAACTATGGAAATGTTACCCAAAATTAGAGGTGTTATCAAAGCCGAAAAGCGCAAAAAAGCTCTAAGGTCCATTGGGGCTTAAAGCGCAAAGCGCAAATGATGTGTGGGCTTTAATGAAAAAGGCGCAACTGAGAAAAAGTAAAAATATGCATATGTAGTCCAAGACTAATAATTATAAGCATGAATAACAAATATATGGACAAAGAAATTGAAAAATATTTAACAGAAAGTGAAATATCGATTGTTTAACGTCGCCTTTTCAGGATTACACTCATTGGCAAGGAAAAGTATGCCTTAAAGCCTTGATGCGACACTAAAGCGCAAGTGAGCCGAAGCGCTCAACATGTTTTGAGCCTCGCTTCAGGGCTTAAGTGCGCTTTAAACGCGCCTTTGACAACAATGAATTAGACATATTCAGCTATTCCTTTAAAGAGAAGATATTCTCACCAGCTAGGCACTTAGAGCAGGAAAAAGAAAAGCCCAAGCATCCAAAAACTTACAAAAATTTAATAGAAAATACAAAATTTTATTTCTCCAAACAAGTTCGACAAGAAAAGGATAAGTTTAGCAGCTATATAATCTTTGGAAGTTGAATAATTCTCTAGTAAATTTACTCAGTAAATGTGTAAGCTAACCTAATGATGTATTTTAAACATACAAATAAAGACAAAAAAGAAATTACTTACATAGGCAAGTGCTTCTCCTCGGCAAGAATTGCATTGTTCGGCTTGATGTCATACCTACGAGTTAAAAATCAGGTCATTCAATTGACACAATAAAAGAAAAAAAGAGAACCCAAAGCTGCAAGTAAAACCAACGCACTTTTAGAGCTAAAATTCACTGCTAATTTATTATAAATGTATAAGAAATTGTTCAGCTATACACATAACAAGGGGAGGGCTGTCGGCATGACAGCACCTGCTCTCCGCATACTATAGCCACAACTGTAGGTTAATTACAGATTCATCGGATCCAGTAGCTTTAGCTGAGACCTCGTATGTGTTAAAAAGATCACTAAATAAGTACACTAAATCAAATGAATTGTGGTAGAATCACGAACTCGAACCCATAAAGTTAAAATCTTGAATCCGCCATTAGGCCTCTGAATTGTTAAACACTAGCCTAGTACAATTATATATATAAACACTAATATCCAATTTAAGACACTAGTAAAAAATGATTACATTGAGAATAGAAAAAGATGGACAAATCTACACATAACCTATTATGCATACACACATATATAGCCACTATGTACATAAAGCATCAGAAACTAATGAGATCTATAAAATCAAACTACAAGGATACAACACAAATCAGTTCAAAACAGCAAAAGTAGCTAAAATGGGGAATTTATGCATCTGGGGTTATGTGAAATATAAGAAAGAATTACTTGTTCAAGAAATCTTGATCTACAACAGCTGAGATGTCGAGTAATGGATTGCCCATGCCCAAAAGAATTCCCTCGTACTCCATTGTTTTGATATATTTTTTTGCTGCAGCGGAGGAAAAATTTCAGATCTAAGGTAAGTGCAATATTAGCTATGCGTATGAAACTCTGGTTATATAGGAATATTTCAAAATGGTGTCGGCTGATGAGTGGGTGGGTGAGTGTGACGAGGGTTGTTAATGAAAGTGTGTGCCTACTACTGCGGCGTATGTTTTTTTATTTTTTAGATCTCAAGAATATGAAAAGTTAGGGGCAAGGGCACAAATAATTATTTACAGATTAGTTATTACTTATTTTATTTTAAATTTTACAAAAAAATTAATTTCATAACAATTCAGAATATTTTTATCCTTAAAAAATAAATTTCAGGACGCATTGGCTAATAATTAAATAGCAGCCTTTTAGAGAGACTATCTGGTATCATTTTTACAAGATTTATCACCAAGAACGGGGCAAAGTGCACACTTAGCCGTTGTTAGGATAGTTATTTAAAGAATGATCGTTTTTACAAAGTATTTATAGTTTAGTCGCCTAAGCATTAAATTTCGGTGGCGAGTTGAAGTTTCAATTGTGTGCTTGAACTATCCAACTAAAACTTCAGACTTTTGGGACAAGTTTTATTTTGATAGTCTTTGGCAGTTCAAAACTTCAGATGATCTGAAGGAGGATGAAGGGAGAAGCGCCTGCAGTTTGCCAAAATATGGCTAAAATTTAAATAATTTCTTAAAATTGAATATATTTTAAAACAATGTTCTTAAAATCATTTATGTGGCACCATTTCTATGGAGTGTGGTGGATAGTTGAAAGAGGCCGGAACCAAAGTTTGGCTTTTTTGGACTCAAAGCACAAAAATAGGTAAAAAAAAAAAAAAATAACATGTGACAATTTTATGTATAGTGCATGGGTTGCATGCGCTATACCTCCAATTATTGTACCCTCCCCCCCCCCCCCTTTTTTTTTTTTTGCTTATTTAAGGAGTTTCATTATTTCTTCAAAAATCCATTCCGAAAAAGTAAGTCTTTTGCATCCTTTTTATTTTCCTTTACTCATTCCGAAATATTTGTTTACTTAATTTCTTCGGCATTTTGCCATAATATCTGAAGAGTGAAAAATTAGGGTTGCATTATATTGGGGAATGAGGTTATCGTGGAGAATAACTCAGTACGCTATAGTTGTTCTCTACAATATATTGTTAAGTTGCCACTTACATTGGAGTACGATAAATTGGTATCGTTGATATGTAAAAAAATGAGTGTGAGGACACGTTCGGTTAATATTAAAGTAACTGGAAGATATGCATATTCTCTTACTCCGCAAAGGGTTGCTTGTTATGCTGAGTTTAACATCGAAGACGATGAAACTCTGAAAGATTTTTTGAGGACTCCGGATGAACACCGGAAATTTCTTGTGATAAAAATGCTAGAAATGTACGTCAAGTCTGAAGACGTTCGCAATATTAAGGTTCCGCAAAATATGGATAACCCTCAATCATCGAGTGGTGTTTTTGGAGAAGTTTTATCCGAACAGGTTCCGTTAGAAAGAGTTTGGCCAGATCTAAACTTATTTTCACAGGCGAATGAGGAGCGATGACATAATTTCTTCCCAAGTTTACATAATCCACACACCGAGTGGTAAATTTCAATTTTTCTTTATCTTATTATATTTTTTTATATATTATATCCGTACTAACACTCATATATTCCAAATGGGGTACCGACTAAATATGAACTTTACAAGTTATGAACCAACAGACAGTTGGAATATGCCCAATTTTGGTGTTTTGGATCATGGTGGCCCATCTGGGAGTCATCAACAACTCAATAATATGTATCATAGGATATCAACAGATTATGAATTATAAGTTAAGAGATAAAGTTAATATATAATGTTAGGATGAATTTGAGAAACTCATTATTTTATTGGTTGTGCAGTAAAAACGAGCAACTTGAAGGATCTGTCATTACTCAGTTGCCCGAAGACGATATATTTAATCAAGATCTGGAAGATGCATAGAGTCAGGAAGATGATAGTGATTATGACAACAATGTTGATGAGTCTAGAGATGATACACCCTTCCCTGATGAGGGCGACGGTGATGAGGAAACGCGATTTGCTGATGAGAATGAGAACGAGCAGCCTGATTTGCCGAGGGACCATGATATCGCCAATGAGCATGCTCCATATATGCAGACTCCACCTCCCGTTAGACCTAGAGTGTACGAGTTCCATGTGCCCTTTCATTCAAGGGTGATTCCCTACCTTGATCAGTTGCCCAGTATGTTGGATGTAGATGCCCTCACAAGGGATCTTGATGACATTCGGACAGCAATGTAGGATGAATCTAGACCAACAGTGTTGTCAAAGAATATTTTTTTTGCTGATAAAGCTCATGTAAATGTACATCATAAAAGAGTGTCATGAGATCGAGGTTCATGAGTCATCTCCAGAAGTATATAAGGTTATTTGTCGTAGATGGTTTCAAGGTTGTAGATGGATGCTGCATGCGAGAAAGTTGAAAACAAATATGTGGATTGTGGGAAAATACATTGGCACACACACTTGTGATATGGACACATTCAATGGGAATCATTTTAACTTGACTGTTGACTTGATTTCTCTTGTCTTGATTCCATACATTGAATCGTCCATAAGGCACAAGATTAAAGAGAGTATAACATCTGTCCACCAGGTATATAGATGTACCATTACTAAAGAAAGGCATTTCTCGGGCGTAAACGTGCGCTTGCAATTGTTTATGGTAATTGAGCTAAGTCATTTGCCGTTCTACCTAGGTACATGGCTGCTTTGCAATACTTTAACCCCGGGATTGTTGTTGAATGAAAGCTTGAGCGGAGTCCAGAAATACCAGAATTCATATTCAGATATGTGTTCTGGGTATTTAAACCAGCCATTGATGGTTTTTTGCATTGTCGGCTGGTAATCTCTATAGACGGTACGCATATCTATGGAAATTATGATATTAAGATGTTGATCATCATTGTAGTAGATGCTAATGGAAGCATATTTCCCCTCGCATTTGCTAAAGTGCCAATGAAAGTCAAGAGACTTGGACATGGTTTTTTAACCACTTGAAGGAGCACGTTGTTAGACATCGTTCGGGTATTTGTCTAATATCTTATTGGTATGGTGGTATTTTAAGTTCTGTACAAACTTTGGATGCAGGGAACGAATCGTATGTCGACCACCGTTACTGTGTTAGGTACTTGATAGCGGCCAACTTCCAGCGGGCTCATCCGAATAATAGCTTACATGATTTAATGTGGATGGCTACAACAGATCATCAAAAGTGTAAATTCAGGAGGCAAATGGAATTGATTAGCCAGGAAGACCCAGAAGCTTATCGTTGGTTGATGCGACATGAACTTGATAAGTGGACTTTGCATAAGGATGGTGGTAGAAGATGGGTAATTTTGACTACAAACATGTCATAGTCTTTCAACGGGTTGTTGAAGTTTGCTCGTGGATTGCCTCTCACTGCCATGGTACATATGTCATTTAAGTAGATAGCAGAGAGGTTTGTTAAAAGATCCCGAAGTGCATTGTCCATGTTGGAAAGGGGTGTTCAATTTATGCCACAACCGATGAAACGATTTGAGAAATATAGGAAGCGAGCACAGTGGCATACATTTTTGCAGTATTGCAATTAGCGAAATATTTTTGAAATTTGCACTGGTCTGCATCAGAACTGCGGGAATAATACCCACACCATCAATGAATCCAGAAGATTATGTTCGTGTGGGAAATGGTCGATCTATCACTTGCCATGATCACATGCCATGAAGTCCTTTCAACATATAATTTTTGCGGCGACGAAGTACGTTGATAAAGAATATAGTATTGTTGAATACATAAACACCTATAGTGGCCACTTGCAACCAATGGGTGCTAAGCATTATTGGCCGTCGGAACTATTTAAAATGGTGTGTAACAAGAATTATGTGCATCACCGGCAAGTGCAAAAAAGAACGTAGATATGGAACCAAATGGATGTTGGTGATACCGTTTATGCTCGTAAATGTGGTATATATTCCCAAACAGGACACGATCACAGTAAATGCCCTTCAATTAGTTTGGGAAGTAGTGGTAATTCAGCTCCCGGTGGCAGTTCATCCAATGTGCCTAATTTTCAAGGATAAACTTAGTGTTTTGTTGCAGTATTTTTGTTGTACTAAATGTCTATAATGATGTTTTTTGCAATATTTATGAAATAAAATTAAATTTTCAATAGGCTTAAATCTAATTGACATTTAGCATTGAAGATTCAATACAATAATTAAAAATAACTTCAACAAATAAATAACGACTTTCATTCGCCATTATCATTACTGCCTGACACTATTTCATTGTCATTGTCTTCATCATCTTCGTCAACATCTTTTACGCATCCGTACAGATCTTGGGCATCATAATATAGGCTCCAGTTGACTCATATTTCTCGTATTTTATTGTTATCATCAATAAGACTACTTGCTTGATTTCTAAAATAATATAGGACTCATATGTCCAACATCTGCGGTAGAAACTTAGGTAGTCCCTCCTATTCCTACGTCTAACATCTGCGGTAGAAACTTAGGTAGTCAAAATAGATAATCAATATCTCTATGCAATTTTTTATTTTCTAATAAATCCTAATACTGATCCTTCATTCCTTGCAAGTAGTTAAGATCATCCAGTGCATGATGAATGGCTAGTGCCTTTTCCAACTCTAAAATCTCCTTCATCAAATGCCGAATTACTTCTGGTTCATCTTTGCATGTGTTTGTTTGGAAGGTTGCAAACAATGTTTGTGGTACAACTAGCCCATTCCAACGGCATAGTACTTCATAATCACACATTTTCAAGTAAAGGGTAACCCATTATAGTTTTTCACCCCAAATTCGCATACCTTCAGGTTTTGTAGAATGCGGTTCCCCCTCAATATTGTGCCCTGCAACTTTGAGATCATGGTGTATATTGATAGGCTTATTTTCTAAGGGATGTAGAACACGATACCACTTGTCATCCACCAAATCAGTATAGCAACCTAGCATATATTTTTCAAGGTATGGATCGATTGTATTATGACGCGTTCCATGTGGATATGTTGAACTACCTTCACATTTTTGTCTCTTCTTAAACCACTTATTAAATGTTAGTGGCATTTCTGAAATGAATGTTGTAATGGTTCTTGAAATAGTTTTTGAATACTGGAATATTGGTTCAACCTAAAAAGAACTAAACTGCACGAACTTGTACGCGAAACGCAGCGCATCACCAATATGCGTTATGTGTATTATCATGTCGACCTGAATAGGCTGCACCGACTTGTAACACTAGCACACGAAACATAGCGCATCACCAATATGCGTTATGTTTATTGTCATGTCGACCTGAAAAAGCTGCACCGACTTGTATCGTAAAGAATCATTAGCATGTGAAACGTAACGCATCACCAATATGCGTGATGTGTATTGTCATGTCGACTTAAAAATGTTGTGGACCTGAAAAAGCTACACTGACTTGTACCGTAAAGAATCATTAGCACGCGAAATGTAGCGCATCACTAATATGCATTATGTAACCTAAAATCACTCTTAGCTTCCTATAAACCCCCACACATTTTGCATTATTATTTGCGGCATAACCAAACGAAGAAAACAACTTTTCATAAATTTTTCAAGTTCAAGCATTACGACATGTCTGGAAGCAATGACGTACCAAGGTGTTACTGTGGCAAACGTGCGATTTTGAATCCATGTTGGTCAAATTACAATCTAGGACACATACGTTGGATGTGTGAACAAGTTGTAAGTTATTATTATTGAAAGTTATGTTGGCTAATAGATTATTTATAACATGTTAGTTAATAGTCGTTTGTCGACATCCCCATTTTTAGGACAAAAATCAATGTGGTTTTGAAGAATGGTATGATGAACCCATTAATCAGGAATACTACAGATCATGTTTGCTAAACATTTGAAATCTGACCGGTGAGTACGAACTCCAAATCTTGAAACTCCAAGAACAATTTGCGTCAGTGAAGGAAAAACTAAAAGAGGTAGAAGAAGAAAATAATCGGTTGGAAGAAATATTTCAACAGTTGAAGCATAGAATAATGGGTGATAGTGACTAAACAAACACATGGATGCGTTAAGTGTAGTTTTTTATTTTTATATTGTATGTGCCATGTATTATCTATAACCTTTAACAAATTTAAATTTATGTTAATCTGTCTTATTCTTTTGTGTTCTAGTTTTAAACTAATAAATAACTCGAAAAATAAAAACATAAGCGCAAATTATGTAAAAC
The DNA here is from genome assembly GCF_000715075.1 of Nicotiana tabacum. Classification (NCBI taxonomy): domain Eukaryota; kingdom Viridiplantae; phylum Streptophyta; class Magnoliopsida; order Solanales; family Solanaceae; genus Nicotiana; species Nicotiana tabacum. Next base: position 10,255,339 of record NC_134081.1, read on the forward strand.
ATCAATACTTTTACTACGGCCTGCATGCTTTAAAGCATTGGCTGGCCTGAGGCGCATACCATCCCGCCCGGCTACGCTATCAGGATCATCCTCATCACGTCGCCTATTTATCAGAGGATGCGCTGCAACATGATCGTCAGTAAGGCTAGTAGGCTAGTAGAAGTGGTTGTTGGGCCATCAGTAACCTACACAATAATAAGATATTTTAGTATATAAAATAGAGAATACTAACGTACGTGTTAGCAAAAAAACTTTAATGGTCATACCATGGTCTCAGCGGGCTCCTGAATAAGATCATCCGTCTCTGGCAAGCGAGTATCGCACCATGTGTCCTCTGTGATGGGTGATGACGAAATCTTTAAAAAAATATAAACACTTTAGATATTACTGACTAATTTATAAGGTAAAAACAAATTGAAATAATAGTAATACAAACAAACCTGCGCTTGAGTAGCCACACAATGCTCTGTAGGAATTTCGAGGTACACTGGAGTAGATGAAGGTTGTGACATCTCGACCCGATGTGATGTCTCCCTATCTGTGCCTGAAAGATCCTCATCAGCCCTCGATGATGAGCTATAACTCAGTCATCCCGCACTATGCACCTCTCGTATAGGACGATCCTCAACAACCCTCGATGGCTCTGGACGATCAGGAAAATACTAATCCCAATCATGTTGCGTAATGGCGGTGCCCGCGATCAACACTGGAGCTGATGGGGTCAACTGTGAAGTCCCTGGTGACAGTTGAAGGCTGAATGATGGCACATCATGAGGAGCATCGTATGGCTCAGAGTAGTCACCCGTCTGATCATCTCTAATATCCTTCATGGGGTACCTCAACGCCACCTTGCTGGGACCCCGTCCTCGCCGACCACCACAACCACGTGGGCCACCACTTCCTCTCTGGCCACGCCTGCCACATCTACCATGTTCTAGGGCGCCGATGATGGTACTCCTCAGACGGCACATACGCAGCCTCGTAACCTAACCGCGCCTCCTGTCATGCATGTCTCAATGTGTCATCAGCAAGATCAGCAACCCGATGACCAAGCCTATGCACAATTGCCGCTTCGTCGCCTGTATGTTGTAGTATCTCCAGTCCCAACTGGTAGAACCAGTGTAAGCCAATAACCTACATAGCATATAACATATTAATTAATGAAGGATGTTAAAGTAATGTAACATTATAAGTAAGCATAACAAATAACATATCAGTGCCTCATACCTCTCGGCATATGGAATGTACCAACCACCAGCGTGATGAACGGGATTCCCGATCAGAAGGTGAGTAACACTGCGATACCAACCCATGTACTCATGCTCCCCGTCCAAACGGTCATGTGTAGGGTATGCCGGAATCAGTCCATACCTCTGATCCCAATCCTCTATCTGGGCCCTAGCAAGGCCAAGTATGTCTAGTCGACCTTGCAGTGATCATCCCGTTGGTAATGTGTAGAATACCAATATCACGCCCCGACCTCGGGGAGAGCGACCGACGCTCAACCGAGATACCCCGGACGAGCAAGCTTGTACAATACCTTCTACCCAACTCACCCATGAATAAAGAAAAGATACATTTCATTAATTAAACCTTGAGTGGATTCCATGAACAATGCTAATTCCATTACCATTAGTCATTTCATTTTATAGCCTCAAAATACAGACACAATCATAGTTAAAGTGCAATAAGTGATTCAAATACAACAAGTCTAGTTTGACTTTCTCAACACCCATATACAACCCACACTATGTCTACGGAGCCTCTAACAGAAATAAAAGAGTACTACTACATTGCCGACAACAAGGCCCTAGCATACCTTAAAACACTATGTACATGGAACAAGAAATACAGGACCCTGGAGTGAAGTGGGGCTCACCAAGTCGGCTGAGGAGAGGGTGTGCTGCTATCACTGATCAATACCACCTGCATCCATTTAAGATACAGTGTCCCCGGCAAAAGGGACGTTAGTACATGTCGAATAGTACTAGTACGAAGACAAAAACACTTATGCAAGGAATTGGAAATACAACATGAATGTGATGAATCATGCTAACAACAAAAGGCTTAGTTAGCCGTTAAAGCCATAGAAAATTCATTAAGAGCTTTCAATAATATTTATAAATTCATTAGTCGGGGATCCTCACCCCAACGTATGCGGGTGGAGGTGCAATCACAATACCAAAAATTCTACATAAAGCGGCCATGTCGCCTCACCCCAATGTATGCGGGTGAAGGTGTATTCATGATGCCCCAAACTCTACACAAAGCGGCCCTACCGTCTCACCCCGATGTATGCGGGTGGAGGTGTATTTACAATACCACAACTCTACACAAGGCAGTCTCGCCGCCTCACCCCAATATATGCGGGTGGAGGTGTATTCACAATGCCATATCTCGGATTCCCAAAACAATAATAGTTTGTACAAAAGAATTCCATTTTAAATCAACCATTTGACACATTTGGCCTTAGCAAGTGTAAGTTCACAAGGTCTCATCATATGAGAAATAAGTGTGTAATCACATTGATTTCATACAAGATCTTCTTCCAAAAAGGGGTATAACATAATTAAGTCAAAATAGAGAATCATTAACACACGAGGGTTCTAACACGTTATGCCAATCGGGAATCAAATTTACTAGTTTGAATACCCCATATCAATAGCGTTTCAAGTTCGACTACACATGATATAAGTTTACAAGGATTCGGGAATTCCGATACTAGAAGAAGAGTTTAGCCTTCATACCTCTCTTTGAGCTTTCCTTAAATTACTACAATATTTCAAAAATTCTAGCAACTTCAATCTATTTTGAGACATAACAAAATTGAATACAAATTAGGAAGATATTCATGATTTAAGCTCATTTGAGCATTTTATCAAACATTATATGTGCAAATTTGATTACAAGGTTCTACCACAAGATTTCCTTCACTCCACAACCCAATCTTTACCTATTTGAGCTCAACAATCTTCCCGCAAACCTTATTGGCACGTGCATGTATAAATAATACTCTCACACCCAAGAATCACACTCCCCATTTACCCATCTTCTACCCAAATTCGACATTAGAAAATTTGGACAAGAATTCTTACCTTTTAGAAACCCTAGCAAGTATCTCTTGATGAAATTCCAAGGCTTGATCCAAGGTGAGTAGTGAAATCCTTAGTCCTCCCTTCCCTCTCTCTAGAATAGCTCTCTCCTCTCTCTAAAATGTCAAGTAATCCCCCAAAACTGAACCCTTAGGCTAGATAAATGAAATGGGGGTCGGGTTATAAAATTAGAAAAATAAAGCCCCGACACAAATCTACGGTCTCATATGCGATCGCATAATGCTTATGCGGTCCGCAAAATAGACTGCACAATGGCCCTCCAGAACTGGGCAATTATGCCCTACTCTACGACCAGTCTGCGGTCCGCAGACCTATTCTACGGTCGCATAATACGCCACAGAACCTTCCTCCGAAAAATTTCATGCTGGATCTGCGATAGTTATATGGCCCGCAAAATGATTATACGGTCGCATAATGGACTGCATAATGGTTCAAACATTTTACCAGATATTCTGCCTTAGTCTGCGGTAGATCAACGGTCCGCAGATATGTTCTGCGATCGCAGAATGGGCCGCAGAAATGCCCTGCACCTCCAAAACTTTTCTTCAACTCCCCAACACTGTTCACCCCAAAAAGTCTGAACCGCGGCGAGCTTCGTCAACACATAAGTCTACTTCGGCACCACGAAACCCCGGGTTTTCGGCAAACTTTTACGGGGCCTTACAACTAAGTGGGAGGAATAGGTATAAGCTGCGTCGACCAAACTTTTAAAGGACTCGCTCGGTGGCATGATGCTCGACTATATCGAGACATATAAGTAGGACTAAAGACGTCCACATAGCTCGACTGCGGGAGCAATAATCTAGCAATCCAGTTATGAGCTTGTTGTTGTATGGCCTCCATATGAACTGTTTATTAAACACAAGAATCCTGAGTAAACACAAGACATATCAAGCATTATCAAACAAACTTAGTTATATATGTACCTGAGCGTCTTAAAGTAAATCCAACAGATCTCTGTAATAAGGGAGATGATGTCGAGCCTCGACCTTAAGGGCGTGGCCTCGCCTATCTACCCACCTCCTATATAGTGGTAGAAACTGTGGAGGTGGTGCATCTAGAGCTATCGGTGGTAGAGGTGGCTGGATCTACAAGAACTGCTCCCAGGCCCAAACCTAATATTGATTATGGACGTACAATTTAAGTCATTTTTTACTATCTCTATTATAATCATGAAAAGAATTGATTATGTTATCACCTGCAACAACAGTATAAACCGGCGACGTCTCTCATGGTACCTATGGACGACCGAGACATCTACCTATAAAGGTAGGCTAGAACAGCTCCACCCCAGCTGTAATCAGGTAACTCATCTAGGTGTCCGGGAACATAATACCACCAAATATCATCAGCAGCAACAGCCTTGTCTGTCAGTCGATAGCCTCTGGCGGTGAGTCATCAGTAATCTCCGCGTGCAGCGCCACCAGATGATGCCTAACGGGCGACAATTGCAATCGACTGGCACCACTCAAAGCAGTCAGCTTCGCAGGCTGGAAATCGATGAGTCTCTGCAACATATGTAGATAGTCTTATCCCATATAGCCCCTAAGAGCATGCGGGTAACTGACAACCATACTATCAACGTAGAACCCGAATAGAACCTTCACGTCCTCTGGCGTGATGATATCCTCGCCAATAGGTAAATGAAATGTGTTCGTCTCTAGTCGCCACCGCTCTACCATAGTCGTAATCAGGGCCCAGCCGAACTGTAACCAGCCGATCACTATAATCCGGTAAAACCCCGTCCGCTAAAAGCGTCTAACTATATGGGGATGAAGTGGGTGGTCCCTAATGAACTCCCAAAGATCGTCTATACGTCTGGGTGGAAGGTCAGGGATAGACACTGTCCATCCCAGATGTATGAGCAATAGTAGCTCTCGAACAACATGTCCAGTATGTACAAGGGGAAGCTCCATGACGATGTCTGTAAATTGAACAATATTAATTAAAGTATTTTTCTGTTTAAACATCTTTAAATTTATTACGATATTTTTTATATTAATATTTAATCGATAATTTTTCTATATTATTACTTAAGTTGATATATTTTCTATACTAGTTTCTCGGCACGTGCGTTGCACGTGTATGTCGAGTCATGTAATACCATTTTATAATAATATTAATATTTTAAAAATAAATTTTTGAGTAAATAATTACAAATAAAAGAATATAATATAAATTTTTATGAATAATCAATGTGGATCTATCGTATACACGTTTTGACAATACTAAAGAATACTGCAAGATAACATTTGTACGATAGGTTTATGTATGTAGACCTTACTAATAAGGACAAATGTTTGCACCTGAATGAATTAGTTGTCACAGATATGATACATAATCCTTGCTATCAAAATTGTCGAATAAATTCATACACGAAGGACGATCAATTTAAGAGCTTGTTTGGTCAAGCTGCCAAAAACTATTTATTTTGTAAAGTATTTTGTTTAGAAGTATTTTTGAAAAAAGTATTTTTGTAAAATTACAGTTTGTATTTGGCCAATTTATTTGAGTATTGCTTTTTGTTAGCTCATTATGTTTTGCCAATCTTTTCAAAAAGTACTTTAAGTGTCAAATTAAGAAAAAGAACAGTAAATGTTCAGTTTGCAATTAGTATTAATTTTTAAAAAATAAATATTTATTATTAAAAAATTCAATTAAAATATCAAACGTATAGTAAAAATATAAATTAAAAATCCCAATCAATATAAAATATAATTATTTCAAAGCAATAACATTGAGTATTTGGTATTACTTATTATTTATATGACAATTTGAATATATCAAAATACATTATTCAATATAAATTTAAAATTTACTATTAGGTATAGGGGGAGAGAAAATAAAAATATGATTAAAATAAAAAATAGAAAAAGATATAGTAGAAATAAAAAAGAAAAGGAAAATAAAGTGAAACTTATTAAATTAATGTGGGATAATTTAGAAAATTGTAAGATTTTTTTTGTCTTGAACAAATTAATTTTTTACTTTTGCTTTTGTTTTATGGAATAAGTTAGAATTTGTAACTTCTTCTCAAAAGTAGAAAAATTATTTCTGCTCTTGCTCAAAAATACTTTTCATCTTGGCCAAATACCATAAATTTTTTAAAAGGTACTTTTTTGGCAAATCAAAAAAAATATCTTTAGCCTCCTAAAAGCTTGACCAAATAGGTTCTAAGTGTCGTTATCCTCGACCCTTCAACAGTAATTTGCTAGTTGATTTACATATTAATAATGGTGTGACCTTCTCAACTGTTGGTTGAATGTATTTTTTAACATTGAAGCCTGAAAAATATTTTGAAGTATCACACGAATACATCATAGTCCATGAAAGAGAAACAAACTTTTTTAATGCATCTCACATTTCTTCATAATCAACATTTATATATGTTACAATTGCCACAAATTGTACTATTATTTATAATGTCTTATAGCATTTTTAGCAAGAAGAATACCAAGACTCATCTTTGATTGATTTATAATATATTTGTAATCTTTCCATTGAATCTATAATATAAATCCTACATATAAACACTGGCTAATTAATTAGATTATATCATACACATATGAAAAAGAATGCATGTTGTGAAAATGCTTGTAAAAGTGAACCATGTATTTGCAAGTAAGCAATCCATAATATATCATCTATCTTCACTTCTTTGATTTTTTTTTTAATTACTACTTGGTATTCTTCTACATATTTTGTATTCATGGTATCACTTCTATTGTACTTTATGTTAAAATGTACCTTCCCTTTTGGGGGAAAAAGTATCAAAGAAAAATATCGACATGTATATCAATATCAATTTATAATTAGAAATTAAAATGTGCAATCTTTAGGAAACAATAAGACCATTTTGCCCCTAAAGCAATTGACCTACAGAGGAAACCAGTAGAAAACGTGCACTAACTCTGAATTTGATGGCCAGTGATAAATTTTAAAAGTTTCGCAAGTTTGGTAGACTTTAACTTCTTTGTGCACTGAGAGCAGTTGGGGTTAATACGATTTAATGGGCCACTAATAATATAATGTACTCTCTTCGTTTATTTTTACTTGTTCACTAGATAAAAAATATATTTTTCACTTTTACTTGTCCACTATACTAAATCAAGAGAAAGATAATTTTTTATTTTATTTTACCATTATCATTAACTATTCATTTCCCAAGATTTTTAAAAATACTATTATTATTATTATTATTATGAGTAAAATCGTAAAATAAATACTTTATTTATTTTTTCTTAAATGAAGTGTAAAATCAAAAGTGAACAACTAAAAGTGAAGGAGTGAGTAGCTCTTCTTTGATTCAAAAAATTTCTTTCACTTTTCGACATAAATACTGAAAATTATTGTTTTGATCTTTGTCCCCTATTAAATATTTAACTAATAGTTGTGTCATTAATAAAAACGATATAAAAGATTATAGTCTTTCACACTGTAGAATTTCTTTAATATGATAAAGCTTTGATTAGTATTAGGATTCCATTTATCTGTCTCAGAAATTCGGCATACTACAGGTATTGAACAATGTTGACCTCTATTATTCCTCATAACATGCTAAATCTAAAATGCATAAATTAAAGAAAGGAACACATGATAATTTCGGAAGAAGAGCTGACACTTGTGCACCAAATTCTTAATTGGAGATGCAAGGTATTATTTGTCGATTCCGCAACTGAACGAAAAATAGATAAAATGAAGATAAGTAGAAGTAAAAATGAAGGTAATTTTGATTAAATTAGATCAATTACATCAAGTTATTTGCCGGTTCAGACATAGCAGAACCGTAAACCATAGCCATTGGCAATCAAATTAGAAATTGGCAGCAGCGGAGAGGATGCATGGGAATTAATAGAAATAATATTGCAAGTTGATATCTTTTTGCCCTGCCACAACAAGAAATCTTTTTGCTCAAGATAGATGCCAAAATTAATCCCAAGAATAGTCACCACCTTTCAACTCCTAAAGCAAACCCAAAAAATAACATTTACACAAGAAAAATATAAATTAAGTTGATGAACTTACAATTTACAAGGTATAGCAAACGAATTAGTTTTTGGCTCTTCGCTCAAATAACAATAATTCAAGAGGCGGTGGTTTTCGGAAGAAACTGCGTGAAATGAAATAATGCAAAATGATAGTAGTAGTATATTTTAACGGCCACAATGTGCCTTTTCGCTCACATCTGATGGTTGTGACTATTAGGTTTCTTCAAACAAGTAGTCGTCTAGTTTTATTTAATATTAAATATGTTATTTAGGTAAATAATAAAAAGGGTATTTTAGTAATTCAATTTTTAACTTATGAGCTTCCTGTTTTTTAATATAATATAGATTATTATTTTATATGTTAGTTTCTTACATTTTTTACTAAAATTCGGCAGAGGTTTGTTTGAACTGCCATCTTTTTTTCAGATATTTTTGGGTTATAAGAGAGTTAAATAATTAATTTTTATAACTAATCATAATTTATTTTATATTATTCATATAAAAATACTTAGGTTGATAAATTTTCTATATTATTATTTTATATGTTAGTTTCTTACATTTTTTGATTAAAATTCGGCAGGGTTTTGTTTGAAATGTCATCTAATTTTCAGATATTTTTGGGTTATAAGAGAATTAAATATTTAATTTTCATAATTAATCAAGATATATTTTATAATTATTCATATAAAAATACTTAGGTGATAAATTTTCTATATTAATATTTTATACGTTAGTTTCTTACATTTTTTTACTAAAATTCGGTAGGGTTTTGTTTGAATTGTCATTTTCTTTCCAGATTTTTTGGGTTATAAGAGAATTAAATATTTAATTTTCATAACTAATCAAGATATATTTAATAATTATTCATATAAAAAATACTACAAACTTAATACTAAATAATATTCAATTTATTTCATTCGTAACAGTTTGCTTGTTAACTTTTATATTTTGCCCAAAATTCCGGCAACGTCTCTTTTGTAATATCAACTAATTATTTTATGATTCATATCTAATATATGATAATTATCTAGTAATACATTTAATCCATAATTGAGTACTCTAACCGGGTTAGTTAATGAGGGCACGTAGTTTTTATTCTAGACTAAAGAATCCTAAATAGCACTAAAGTCACACTACTCTAAATGGCCATAAACAACATCAACTAACATAAACTTAAATTTATTATTAGTTTTACTACGCTAAATAGCACTACATAACAATAAAGGCACAACATAAAGGGCACTAAATAACAATAAAGTCAAATATTATTATATGTACAATACTAAAGTCACATATAACACTAATTATTCAACATAATTACTAAAGTCACATATAACAATAATTATTCCACATAAATAAAATAATCCGGATAAAAAATAAAAAATAACTATATAAAAAAGCGATCATAAAAAATATACAGCACAGTAAAAATAACTAACTAGTAATTTATATACATGAGTTGTACTATAAAAGTGAGTCGGAATACCTCATTTTAGATTTTTTTTGAATTGAGAAAATTGATGATTTTACCACCGAAACGAGTAATAGAAAAGATCAACTACACGACAATGCCTTGGATCGGGTGTAAGCTCGCTAAAATACTGAGGGAACACGATTTTTGGGGGACGAATGGGCTCCAATGGAGATTTAAGCTTTAAAAAGTGGGGACCATTTTTTGCCGTTCGGTCGCGAGAAAGAATACTGGGCCATTTTTAATATAGGTATAGCGCATATATGCGATGCGCTATACCTACCTGTCTTTTCAACTTTAGGTATAACACATCCCATATATGTGTTATAGTTGTATTTTGACCGATATTTAAAAATCAGGTATAGCGCATTGGTTGCATGCGCTATACCTTAACGGACAATCGTGCCGTTAATGTATAGCGTACAACCCATGCGTTATACATAAAATGGTCACATGTTGATTTTTCCATATATTTTTGTGCTTTGAGTCCAAAGATATCACACTTTGGTTCCAGACTCATAGTTGAAATCCTTCCACCCTTAATTTCGGTTTGGATTTTATTTGACCAAAAAATATATATCTTGGTTCAACTAATTAAATTTATATAAATGAGGGTTAATCTTAGATAAAAATAATATACCAAAGATGGAGTTCTCAAAAGTACAATAAATACTACGTAGATATATTTTAGTAGCAGCGACAGCATTCAACCAATATTCAAGGAGTCAAAAGGAATAATGTAGCATTAAATATTAATGAACAACTATAAATAACATTTAAGTAAATAGAATGAATGAATGACCCAAGAAAGGATGGAATCAACGAATGTTCTGTCTGACAATATGAGTGATGGACAGTCCTTTGAATATCTGAGTTATTCTCATATTCAACAAAAAAGTGTAGACAAAAATCTTAGTGAAAAGGTTGTATTTGTATATTTGCAATGAGATCTGATTCCCTCCTTTTAAGTCAAAGTATATTTTACAAATGAATATCACATGTCCCCTATCATTGTTTCTCTTTTTATTTAAAGGGAACATGCTCCTAAAAACCCTAACAGTACAAGTGCAGTGAATATCCACTAAAATATTTTTTTGGTCCTATCTAGAAACTAGCCATTATAACTCTGTCAAGGGTGCTCGACCTCGGCCTCGATGAAAACTCCTCGACTTCAGTATTTGCTGACTCTTCGACCACGGCCTTCACTGATAATTAGATTACTTTGACACGTGGCATTCCAGGAATATTTTACTAATACCATTTCGACTAAAAATGGATTTTGACCCATACAGTTAGTCCTTCCGCTTATCGAGGTCGTTCCCGCAAACGAGGTCGGTGAGTGGACAATGTCATTTATGATACAATTCCATAGAGTTGGTTGAGGTCGTGGTCGAACAATAGATGTATCTATTATACTACCGAGGCGAACGGCCCGGTCCCATTAGAATTAGAAGCTTTAATGGGTCCTTGACCCCACTCACGAATGAACGTGTGAGTTATAGATTTTAAGAAAAACCTTTCGAGGTCTACGTATAGCACGGGAGAAATTCGTAAGAGGAGTACAATTATTCTACGGCTAATCATGAGACCCATCAAATCTCTACAATAGCAAGTTTATCACTCTACGCAAGTATAGTCTCAAGTTGTAACGTAAAATAAAGGAATTTAATAGGCAAGGGGCAACTCAAATAGTATAATTATAGCATGGCGGGAACCAAAGTTTACCCAGACATAACATGAATCTAGCTACGTACGGACTCTCGTCACCTCGTGCGTACGTGGCACCCGCAACAAGTAGCACATATCAAATACATCACCTAGGGGTAGTTTTCCCTTCACAGGGTTAGACATGAGACTTACCTCACTCCGAAGTTCCATAACTGGCTCCAACGCTACTCAAACACCTCAAACCGATGCACGTCTCTCCAAAACTAGTCAAACAATGTACAAACCAATCAAAATATACCCTAATTACGTATAATTTAACAATTTATAATGATTCCCAACTTCACTCTAAGGCCAACAAAGTCAACCCTCGGGCCCACGCACCCGGATTCCGAATATTTTTGAATATAAACCTTACTCATAACATTATGAACTCAAATTTATAATCTATTCCTAATTCCATTTCCAAAATCATGGTGAAAATCCAAAACTATCAATTCTAGGACTTCCTCTTAAAATCCCAAAATTTTCATGTTTAAATCCTTATAGAATCCATGTATTTAACTTACAATAGATGGAAATAACTTACCTTACCATATAGGATGAAACTCTCCCCTTGAAGCTCTCCAAAAATCGCCCAAACCAAGAGAGAAAATGAGTGAAATGAGCAAAACCCCAATTTTTAAACAACAATCTACCCAGCCCACTTTCCGCACATGCGGAACTCCTTGCGCGTCTGCGGCTCCGCTTCTGCGGAAGCTTCCTCGTAGATGCGGCTTCCCCCAAGGTGCCAGCTTTCTTTGCTTCTGCGGCCATCCAACCGCAGGTGCGCAACCGCTTTTGCGGAAATCTTTTGCGTCTGCGAAAACCCTAGCTCGAGCACCACTCTGCACCTGCGCACCCATGACCGCTCCTGCGGCTCCGCAGGTGCGTTACAACACTCGCACATGCGATCATCCAGCCCCAGACCATTTCTGCTTCTACACTTCTCCACCCGCATCTGCGAGCCCGTAGGTGCGGTAAATTCCTCGCACCTGTGAATCCATCCAAACTCACTCCCTACCGCTTCTGCGACCCCTGGGCTGCTTCTGCGATCTCGCACTTGTGGCCATAACCTCACAGGTGCGATCGCACCAGAAGCCTTAAGCTTCAACAGTTCTTCCAAGTCCAAACTCGATCTGTTTCCAATCTGATTCGCACCCGAGGCCACTGACACCCCGTCCAAACATACCAACACATCCCACAACACGATACAGACTTAGTCGAAACCTCGAATCACATCAAACAATATCAAAATTACAAATCGATAGCCAAAATCTTTCTTTCAACTTTCCAACCTTCAAACTTCGTCGAACGCGTCCGAATTACACTTAAATATAACAGAATGATGCCAAACTTTACGTGCAAGTCACAAATCTTGATACAAACCAATTCCAAGGCTCGGAACTTCGAAGGGACATCGATCACGCCAAAATTCATTTCAAATCAAACTTAAGAATTTCTTAAACTTCCAAAATGCCAATCTTCCAATATAGGCGCCGAAATGCTCTCGGACCACCCGGTATTCAACCCGGACATACGCCTAAGTCCGAAATCATCATACGAACCTATTGAACCTTCAAATACCGATTCCGAGGTCGTTTACTCAAAAGTCAAACCTTAGTTAATTCTTCCAACTTAAAACTTTCGAATTTAAAATTTTATATCCGAATCAACTCCGAACTTCCCGAAATTTGATTTCGACCACACATACAAGTCATAATACCTGAAGTGAAGATACTCGAGGCCTCAAACCGCTGAACGACGCGCTAGAGATCGATACGACCGATCGGGTCGTTACATTATCCCCTACTTAAATATACGTTCGTCCTCGAACGTGCCAAGAACTACTCCGGAGTTGTCCAAAATCATTATTTCACACCTCGTGCACGTGACCGTGCCACCACAACCCAGCTAAGCACATTAGCTCGAGCTATATTGAAGATCCTCCCTTTTTATTTAGTCAATAAGCTTTAGAACCAAATTCCAAGCTCTGAATTTCTCTACAAGACATGATCCTAACATATGAACACTGTATCAGTCACTACACAATGTACCAAAACATGATCATGCACCCATGCTGACATCATACGACGCGTTGCATAACTCATTTGCCCAAGGAAACCTCCTCTAAGCACAACGACTGGAATTTCACTGACCCGAAGCCCGTAGTATACCTCATAACATATATAAGCCATGTTCCAACTCTCACGATACCGCCACGACGGAAGAGATGTGTAGAAACTCACAACCACCTAACCCAATCAATATATCATGGAGTCTCTCCTCCTGACATGAACTATTACCTTGTTCTGAACCGAATAACGATATTTGCTCTTTAATATACCCTTCATAACTCCGATCGTACTGATCCCAGGTCCAATAACCTCGTCTCACCCAGTACAAGTTGCTCAGGCAATAAGCCATCTCAAACACTGCCAAAAATCTCATATAACGCCATCAACGCGCCAACAAGCTACAAACTCGAATGTGACACATAAAGAGGAATGAACTCTGGAAAAGAACTACCCATCCCGCGTAATGAATAAAGTGACCGAACAGATGCTATGAACCCTTCTAAGAGAATGAGAAACCAAATACACAAGAATAGATATAGGGAATCATACTCAACTGTCACGCCCGAAAATCGAGGAGCGCGACCGGCGCTCAACCGAGTGAACCCGTTCGAGAAAGCCTATTAGATTTCCTTCTACCCAACTCATTCATGAATAAAGAGAATATATGTTTTCATTAATCAAACAATAAAGTGGCCATGTCTGCACTACCAATTTCTTACCATAAGTTTCATTATTTTTAAAGTCTCAAATGGACAAGTAATACAACCACAATATAACATAGTTTGACTTTACCAGCACCAATACACAACCCACACCATGTCTTCGAAGCCTCTATAGATAAAGAAGAGTACAATGATATGCCGGCAACAAGGCCCCGGCTATACCTCAAATAGAATACAGAAAAACAAAAGATACATGACCCTAGGGTGAAGTGGGGCTCACCAAGTTAGCTGGGAAGAAGGTGTACTGCTATCACTGATCAATACCTCCTGCTGTGGAACCACCTGCATCCATTTAAAGATGCAGCGCCCCAAGCAAAAGGGACGTTAGTACCGTCGAATAGTACTAGTATGAAAACTAAACACCAATTTAAGAATTCAAAAATACAAGATGAATATGATGAACTAGTGCGACAATAGAATAATATAGATAACCGTTTAAACCAGAGTAAGCTTATTAAGAGCTATCAATAACCTTTATAGGATTTAAGATGAGATCCTTTGTAACTATCTTCACACAACGCGGCCCCGCCGCCTCACCCGATGTATGCAGGTGGAGGTGTAAGCACAATACCATAACTCTACTAAAGCGGCCCTGCCTCCTCACCCTAATGTATGCGGGCGGAGGTATAACCATAGTACCAAGAACCTACACAAAGAGGCCCCGCCGCCTCACCCGATGTATGCAGGTGGAGGTGTACGTACAATGCCACAACCCTAATCAAGCAGCTATGCCGCCTCACCCCAATGTATGCGGGTGGTGGTGCCACAACAATACCAAAACTATACACAAAGCGGTCATACCGCCTCACCCCAATGTATGCGGGTGGAGGTGCAGTCTCTCTATACCATAATCCCCACACAAAGCGGTCATGCCGCCTCACCCCAATATATGCGGGTGGAGGTGTATCACAATCACAATCTCTACACAACTTGGCATAATAACTTTCACATAAATCACGACTTGAAATTATAATATGTGGATACACAATCCATAGTTTGGAACACATCCTCAATTTATAATGCAATATGATAAGATCATTTGAAACACGAATTGAACATATATCTTTATCACAAAATTTATCGGAATACTCGATTTGTAATCCACATCTTGGAACCTACAAGGATAATGGAAATTCCAATTCTTAAAGAAGGGTTTAGCCAACATACCTCAATGGAGCTTTCTTAAACTCTAAAATATTCTGGAATTCTTAATAACAACAATCTATTTTAAAAATATAACTAATTGAACCAAAATTAGGAAGATGATCATGGTTCTAGCTCATTTGAGTATTTTATCAAACATTAGGTGTGCATAAGGTTTCAAAGTCCCTTTTATAGAGGATTCCATCATCCCACAACCCAATATTAACCATTTTTAGATCCACAATATACCTACACCCTTTGATAACACATACATGTAAAATAAACAACCCTCATGCCCAAACATTATATTGCTAATTATCCATTTCTAGACAAAATTCGAAATTGAGGATTAGGGTGTAGAATCTTACCTCTAGGATGAAGACCTAGTGAGTTTCCCCTTTTAATCTTCAAAATTTGAGCAAGAATTGAAGAACATTGATTGAGAAATACCTTCTCACTCCAGGGCACTCTCTCTCACTTTAAAATTTCAGATTATGACTCAAAAATGGCCCAAAGCGTGTATTTAACGAAGTAGGGTCGGGTTTTAAAAACCCAAAAATGGAGCTTCAAAACAGGTTCTGCGGTCGCATATGCAACCGCATAATGGTTATGCGGTCCATGAAATTGGGGTGCCAAACTGGAAATGAACTGACCCGGTCTGCGGCCACTATGCAGCCCACAGACCTGTTCTGCTGTCTCATAATGCACCGCAGAACTGTTCTGTGGTCGCATAGTAGCCACAAAATTGACATCCAAATTGGCCCAATTAACTGCCTCACTCTGCGTCCATTATGCGGTCCGCAGAGTGATTCTGCGGTCGCATAATGGACCGCAGAAACACATATCACTACCAAACATTTTCCTTTACTTTCCGGTGCATTGTTCAACCCAAAAAGTCCGAGCCACGGCGATCTTCTATAATCCTCAATACGTAAAACCAATTCGGCACCACGAAACATTATTTTCTTTTGCAAAATTTTATGGGGCCTTACATCAACATCTCACTGTTGCGGCGTGCAACCCGATCCACACATGATACCGTTGTGGCGTGCAACCCGATCCAAACATAATACCCATGGCGGCATGCCACCCAATCAACACATAACAATAAAATAAGGGAATCCATCAAGCCAAAAATGCTTATACCTACGAAATACCATATATCGATCACAAGCACGCCAAATGAAAATATACAACTCTGGGGAGACGGATAGCGCAATACACCACAAAACCCAAGCACAACTAAGGTGCGATAAATGACCTGCATCTCGAGAGCCATCCTTCTCATATAACACCACAAGCTACATGGGACCTCAACACATGTGTAAATAATCAAGCCATCTCAATCCGAAACAACTCCCACAGTTCACAACCAAAGGAATAGAGCGTCTTCCAGGCATAAACTCTCACATTAACGGCAGTACCATAATCTCCATGCTTGGTTTCAATCTTTAACAATCAAGTGACTAACATGTCACACTTACACAAATTTCTTCGTGGGATACTCTCCCACGACCTTTTGCACCAGGTAGCAAAGTCTGAACCTCCACACCACCAACCGCACAATTTCTACAAAGCCAACCAAGAGTCCACAATTCAATATACAAGCCTCTTACACATGACACCGCTCTAGGTGACACTAAAGAAAATACTAGCTTACTCTGAACATCTAAACTCCTTCCTGAGCTCATGACATTCTGGTCAACACCGAACTGCCACCTTGATCCCCGACTTCAAATTTCCCTGTCGCTCACTGTACCTATCATGCAGATACACGAGAGTGCATAAATTCATCATAACCCCTGTACTACTACTAGAGTAAACACTTTATTGGTTAGATTCCTTTCACTTAACTTACTTCGAAAGGACCATTGCAACACGCAACTGAATTCCCAAACCACAGAAAATACAAACCTCAAGTCGTGGTCTAAACCTTCATGACTCTTTCGGAATCTATTTACACAACAAGGCCATTTGAATCAAATATCTCCCAAATCAATCAAGTTATGGTGGCTGTCAAGCCTGCCCGTACAACCACAAACCACATGTATACTTCACACGCCGAAGGAACTGATCATTGCCACAACCATGTCGATTCAACCATTACTAACCGACCCAACTTCTTCCAATTTTTACTCTTGACTTGCCTTAGAAATAATAATAGCTCCATTCAAAAACGTAACAAACCAAATCCGCATTCATCCTGAGTGACCCGTCTCACGAGACCACAATGGCTCAATACTTATGAACCATCTCATACTCTCCTTATGCGCACAATAGCATCTCCAACTAGTACACCCATTCTGCAAGACCTTCCGCAAATCCGAAGCTATTTCTTCCTTTCCTCCAATACTGCATCGCATACCCGATGATAACATAGAACATTCCAAGTCCCGTTCGTAATCCACTGCAAAAACTCGATCCTTAACCGCACAACAGACCCAAAATCCTTAGGCACTACACTTTAATTCTTGAACCCACTAGGACCGTTGTTGGGAGTCACCCACTCTGACCTGGTCCCGAATATAACCAAACTTCATCGCTCTGCTAGCACATGAACACCCTATCATAGAAGCAACCGGCTGAATTCTTTTCCTTGTATATTACATCCACAAGAAGCATAAACTCTAAATCTTCCCAAACCTGCACCTGGATCGATAAGGCGAAGTATAGCACACATTCATCAAGTTCCTTGCTCGAATTACCCCTGAAACCGCACAAGCAGACAACCACGAGATCCAATCGTAGACGGTGGGCTCCATCACTTAGCTTTAAGCTACCATCACATAATGTAGAACCCACAACGATTCCTCCTTCTCAATTACTATGATCTCGCACCAGCCAACTTTATCGAAGTCTATTGTTAAGCTTTCCATGAAACATTCCAAATTATCGGCCATGATTGCATACTCGACCTTCTGTTGGGTAGTAAGTAGAACTCTTTATAGAAACCTTATCAAAATCACGAAACCGTTAACATGTTCACAGGAGATAACCCACCTGTGGTATTCCCTACCAACATCTTCCAACAACGCTGCACCGGGTACAACTACCACGAGTTTAGTAAACCCTCCTAAGCCAATGCTCGTCCACCAGTTGTACAAGTTTGTTCCTTCCCCATTCCAAACTCAAATTCATATTGCATCCAAATGATAATCAAATTTTCACACCCCTCTTCATTTCAAGCAAACTCCTTTCTACTATATTAAATCTTTCTCTGGTACAGTAGCCACCATCCCAAATAAAATCCGTAGACTAAATCACCTTCCATCACGATTCCCAAATCGCCCTAAACTTTCTCAAAACATGTGGCTATCCTACCACAGAATCCATACGCTACTCTGCCACTACCACTTCGGTCAAGCCATCTCCCTTAAGAAACTTCTCGACCTCCGCTTCTCATACTTGACCTGCTAGTAATTCAACCACCGCGAGGCACCTCCCGCCATGTCTTCTTCCTCATACTTCACTGCCCAAATTTTGCCTCAAATCAAATCCATACATGTAGCACCAGAACTAATGAATTGCTACCAACTCTAAACCTCCTAAAAGATCATCTTTCTCGAGCCATCAACATTATAAATACCAATTCGATTCTGAACCGCTACATACCTCTATCTCTGACAACCGCTCCTCATGCATCATTTCACAACACCCTGCCCCGAAGGCACAATCAAAGAAGACCATAACACAGGGGAACCCTAATACGTTCGAACAAGGACGATGACACCACATCACAGATGAGAATTCCACCATGCTAAAAAATATCAAGGCTCGTTACTTCATCAACCAAACCTGGATATCTCTAGTCTAATTGCCTTTCCTCCACTAGAATTAAGCGCTGAACCCCTAAATCATGCACCGAGAAATCCTCGCTTCAAGTCATTCACTACCCCAACACATAAACGAGCACCATACCATTACACCAACACTGCGCGATAACAATGCACGAACATCATAGCAATCTCTGCATAGCCTCAAAACCATAGGCAATAATGATACAGGGCATGGAACGACATAATCCCCTTCCACAAGACGACGATAATAACTCGCTCGAGTACGCAGGGAAAAACATCCTACACCACATGTGCATTACCATTACAACTCCTCAATGCCCAATTGATACCAAGCGTTTCACATCGCATAAGATTGAGTAGGAAGGAAATAAAGGCATAATGTCACGACCCAAAATCTCACTTGTCATGATGATGCCTATCTCAATACTAGGCAAGCCGACAATCTCAATAAACCACCATATCTTTGAAAATTGAAAATATAATATTTAAATTCAACGAAAGAAAACTCATAAATATAGATATAAATACTCCCAAAACCCGGTGTCACTGAGTACATGAGCATCTAATATGAATACAAAGTCTGACTGACAAAACACTGTCTGAAAGTATATAACAATACAATAACTGAAAGAAAGAGAGTCAAGGTCAGCGGACTCCAGGCACCTACCTTGATAGTCTCCAACTGATAGCACTTTGAGATCTAACGGTTGCCATGTCTGAAAGCACCTGGATCTGCACACGAGGTGTAGAATGTAGTATGAGTACAACCAACTCAATAAGTAACAAGACTAACATCTGGGCTAAAAGTAGTGACGAGCTCCACATGTACAGTCCAGTTTAAATAATAACAATACAGAAATGTAGGCATGCTTTCAAGTTCAACAATTGCTTTCAGTACAAATAAAACAAATCAATTCTGAACAATACGACGAATATGACATCTCTGTATCTACATGCCAATGTACATACTGTATGTGATGCACCTTAGTGAAAACTCCCTGTACTCATAATCTAAAATACTCAATCACTCAGTACTGTATATGGCCAATCCAGCCCAAGGAAGATCCATCCCCAAATATATATATCACTGACAGTCAACTGATAGTCAGTCACTCAGTACTATATAAGGCCAATCCAGCCCAGAGGAAGATCCATCCCTGAATATCAATGATTCAGACAAGATCCATGTCCAAGGAAAATCCATCCCTCAATATAAATGCTTCGGGCAAGATCCATGCCCAAGGAAGATCCATCCCTCAATATATATCTATGGCAAGATCCATGCCTAGGGAAATTCCATCCCATATATATATTAACTACGCTCATTGTGGGGGTGCAGACTCCGGAGGAGCTCCTTCAACCCAAGCACTATGATAGCCAGATCCAGGCAAAAATAAATAAACATAACTATCACTCTGAATATCCAGTCTCTCGGGCTTTCAATGACATGAAAAATCAAACCGACATGATGATATGAAGTATCAATGAACGACAATAGACATTGAGATATGATATACAAGTGATAGATGTGACTGAGTACAAAATTATAAATTTAAACAAATAATTCAATAGCAATATGACCCATGTGGGTCCCAAAATATATCGGTGCGTAGCCAAATCATGATCTTTGACATGAGTCTCAGCTCAATTTCTCAAACACGTGGAGGATATGCGGATAATGATATTTATTTAATTATGCAACTCCACAGAATCAATTTAAGTCACAATTTTCATGATGCACACTCACACGCACGTCACCCAGCATGTGCGTCATCTCCAACCAATTCATACAACATGAAATTTAGGGATTTATACCCTCAGAACCAAGTTTAGAAATATTACTTACCTCAAACTGCATAATTTCTTACTCCGCTATGCCCTTGCCTCGCGAATTGGTCTCCGAAAGCCTCGTAAGACATAATTAATTCGAATCAGTCAATACAAATTATTGAAATTAATTTCATAAGAAAATACTAATTTTCCAATAAAATCCAAAATTTAACTCAAAAATCGCCCGTGAGGCCCACGTCTCAGAACCTGACAAAAGTTACAAAATCCAAAAGTCCATCAAACCACGAGTCCAACCATACCAATTTTTCTAAATTCCGACATCAACTCGGCCTCCAAATTCTCTAATTTTATTTTTAAATCCCTAGGTTCAAATCCCCGATTTACACCTCAAAAACACGTAATCTAGTCGGATTATTTGATGATAATTCAATATTATAGAGTAAATATGATCACAAGTGACTTACCTCAAGTTTCCCGTGAATTCTCTCTGAAAAATAGCCCCAAAAACTGTGCTTGAAAGTCCAAAAATGGTAAAACTCGGAACCCATTCGAAATGTTTATTGTCCAAGGGTTCCGCACCTGCGACTCACTTAGCAGCTTTTGCGGTCTCGCATGTGTGAGAAACCAATCGCTTCTGCGGTTTGCCAAGGCCTTTACTGCCTCCTCTTCTGCGAGGTAGAAGCCGCTTCTGCGGGCTCGTATTTGCGAGGCTAGCTCTGCTTCTGCGCCCATCCGTCCGCATCTGCGATCACGCAGGTGCAGAAATTTCCTCGCACCTGCGACAACTGCCTCACAGCCCCCTGCCTTTTTCTGCACTTGCCAAGCTCCCTTCTGTGAGCTCGCACCTGCGAGCCAATTTTCGCAGGTGCAATTGCATCAGTAGGCAACAACAAGTTTTAATTGTTCTAAGTCTAAATTTTATCCGTTAACCATCCGAAACTCACTTGAGACCCTCGGGACTTCAACCAAATACACCAACAAGTTCTAAAATATCATACAAACTTAGTCAAGCCTTCAAATCACATCAAATAACGGTAAAACCACGAATCATACCCTAATTCAAGCCTAATGAACTTTGAAATTTCTCATTTCTACAAACGACGCCGGAACCTATCAAATCACGTCCGATTGACCTCAAATTTTGCACACAAGTCATAAATGATATAACAGACCTATTCAAATTACTAGAATCAGATTCCGACCCCGATATCAAAAGGTCAACCCCCCGTCAAACTTTCCAAAAATTCAAATTTCGCCATTTCAAGCCTAATTCCACTACGGACCTCCAAATAATTTTACGGACACACTCCTAAGTCCAAAATCACCATACGGAGCTATTGGAATCATCAGAATTCAAATCCGAGGTTATTTACACATAAATCAACATCTGGTCAACTTTTTCCAACTTAAATTTTTAATTATGAGACTAAGTGTCTCATTTCACTCTGAATTCCTTCCGGACCCGAACCAACTAACCCGGTAAGTTATAAAATAATTGTAAAGCATAAATTGAGCAGTAAATGGGGGAACGAGGGTATAATACTTAAAACAACCGGCCAGGTCGTTACGCATAAGCCTCAAGGAATCAAATCGCACGATGAGGAATCAAGAAGGGAAGTGCTCTTAATAGCCATGTAGCCTCTTGAAGATAAGTACAGACGTCTCCGTACCCATCTATAAGACTCTACTAGACTTGCTCATGACTCGTGAGACCTAAGTAAATCTAAGCTGTCACGACCCAAAATCCACTATAGGTCGTGATGGCGTCTAACACCGCCGTTAGGCAAGCCAACGGTGATTGATCAACTTGTTTACTCATTTTATTACTTTGAAATCATAATTTCCATTAATTAAATAGTATAAAATAGAATTTACAGGGTAATTGATAATATTTACACGAACTACAATAATGAACATCCCGTAGGAACGCCCAAACCCTAGTGTCATAAGTGCATGAGCATCAAATAGGAAATAATAAAATACAACATATGTCTCGAATACAAATTAGACAGGAAAATATAAATAACCCCGATGGAGACTCTGCAGGCTGCGGATCGTAACATGGAATGCAGCTCACGGTAAAGTCCCCGCAATAACCGCGCCTTTGCGTCCAAAAGACCACCAGACATATATATACCTACACAATAAGTGCCGCAAGTGTAGCATGAGTACGTAAATCAACGCATACCCAGTAAGTATCTAGCCTAACCCTAGAGAAGTAGTGACGAGGGGTCGACATCGACACTTACTAGTGATACAATAAGACAGATACAGTAGAAGCAAATAGATACGAGTTAGAGTAAATAAACGAAATAACAAGTATAAATACGCGGTACAATTCTCCTCTCAACAATAAACTCAAGCTCTCAGCTAGTAGTGACCTCCTCAATCGGAGTATATATATATAATGGACCTCACCAGATAGGTCGTTACAGTTCAATTCAGCAAAACTCACAAGTACACTGGCTTCTTGCCAATTATTACATACGATTTCATAAGAGTATTTCATAGAAAAATACCAAGGCTTACGGCCCGATCCCATCATACTGTATGAACTGCCGAGGGGAGAACGACACGAACCATAAATACATCTATTATATTGCCGAGGCGAACAACCTACTCCCATGAGAGTGTGATACATAATCATGTTGAGGCGAACGACCCGATCCCATCATAATGTGCACACTATCGAGGGTCGAGCGACACGGACCATAAATGTATCTATTATACTACCGAGGCGAACAGACCAATCCCATTAGAATAAAAAGCTTTAATGGGTCCTTGACCCCACTCACGAATGAACATGTGAGTTATAGATATTAAGGAAAACCTTTCGAGGAATACGTATAGCACGAGAGAAATTCGTAAAAGGAGTACAATTATTCCGCGGCTAATCATGAAACTCGTCAAATCTCTACAATAGCAAGTCTATCACTCTATGTGAGTCTAGTCTCAAGTTGTAATGTAAAATAAAGGAATTTAATAGGCAAGGGGCAACTCAAATAGTATAGTTATAGCATGGAGGGAACCTAAGTTTACCCGGACATAACATGAATCTAGCTACGTACGGACTCTCGTCACCTCGTGCGTACGTACCCCCCCCCCTAACAAGTAGCACATATCAAATACATCACCTAGGGGTAGTTTCTCCCTCACAGGGTTAGACAAGAGACTTACCTCACTCCAAATTTCTATAACCGGCTCCAACGCCACTTAAACATCTCAAACCAATGCCCGTCTCTCCAAAACTAGTCAAACAATGTGCAAACCAATCAAATTATACCCCAATACGTATAAATTTACAATTTATAATGATTCCCAACTTCTCTCTAAAGGCAACAAAGTCAACCCTCGGGCCCACGCACTCGTATTCTGAAATTGTTTGAAGATAAACCTTACCCATAACATTACTAACTCAAATTTATAATCTATTCCTAATACCATTTCCAAAATCATGGTGAAAATCCAAAACTATCAATTCTAGGTCTTCCTCTTAAAATCCCAAAATTTCCATAAATTTCCATGTTTAAATCCTTATGGAATCCATGTATTTAACTTATAATGGGTAGGAATAACTTACCTTACCATAAATGATGAAAATCTCCCCTTTAAGCTCCCCAAATATCACCCAACCAAGAGAGAAAATGAGTGAAATGAGCAAAACCCCATTTTCTTTAAACAATCTGCCTAGCCGACTTTCTGCACCTGCGGAACTCATTGCGCATTTGAGGCTCCTCTTCTGCGGAATCTTCCTCGTAGATGCGGCTTCCCCAAGGTGCAAGCTTTCTTCGCTTATGTGGCCATCTAACCCTAGGTGCGCAACTGTTTCTTCGAAAATCCTCCACGTCTACGAATACCCCATCTCGAGCACCACTCCGCACCTAAGCACCCATGACCGCTCTTGCGGCTCCCCAAGTGTGATAGAGTACCTGCACCTATGATCATCCTGCCCCAGGCCATTTCCGCTTCTAAGCTTCTCTGCCCGCATCTGCGAATTTGAGGTCCGTAGTAGAATTAAGCTTGAATTGGCAAAAGTTGAAATTTTGGGGATTTTGGCCAGTAGTGGAAATTTTGATATCGGGGTCGGATTGGATTTCTGGAAGTTGGAGTAGGTTCGTGGTGTCATTTCTGAATTGTGTGTAAAACTTGAGGCCAATCGGACGTGGTTTGGTAGGTTTCGACATCATTGTGAAATTCGAAAGTTTAGAAGTTCTTTAGGCTTGAATCCGGATGTAATTTGGTTTTTTGATGTTGTTTTGAGGGATTCGAAGGTTCGAATAAGTTTGTATAGGGTTATAGGACTTGTTGGTATAATTGGTTGAGGTCCCGGAGGCATCAAGGTGATTCCGGGTTGTTAATGGTTTGATGGGAGTTGAGGAATTGCAACTGAAGTTGCTGCTACTGATGTAATCGCATCTCCAGAGTGGGAACCGCAGGTGCGAGCCAGCAGAAGCGAATGAGGAGCCGCAGATGCGGCTAAGGAGGATCCGGTCAGAGGACGCAGGTGCGATGGCATTCCCGCACCTGCGATGGTCGCAAAAGCAGATTTAGGGGCGTAAGTGCGAGTTTGGACTGCAGGTGCGATGTAGTTCCCGCACCCGCGAATAGTGCAGATGCGGTCACTTGATCGCAGGAGCAGAGGCGGTGTTTTAGTGATCTTTCCTCATAAGAGGAGCTTTGCCCGCAAATGCAAAAATGGAGTCGCAGGTGCGAGAAGTCTGGGCAAAACCTATAAATAAAAGACTTTGAGATATTTCACCATTTTCATCATTTTTTATCTCAGATTTTGGGGATTTTGAGAGAGATTTCAGAGTAATCACTGAGGTAAGTTCCTTGTGCCTATTTATCTTCAATAATGGTGTTTCCCCGCTGATCTTTACACCTAGTTGGTGAGTGTTTGAGGTGAGATTTGGGAGATTAGGGCTTGGGAATTGGAGAGTGAAGTTTGGGGTTTTGGAGGGGCAAATAATGTCGGATTTTGATAAATTTGGTATGGTTGGACTTGTGAGTGAATGATTTTTCGGGTTTTGTGACTTTTGTCGGGTTTCGAGACATGGGACCGGGGCCCGGGTTGAGCCTATTTCGGATTTTCGATTATAATTTCGTATTTTTCTTATGGAAGTGATTCTTTTAGCCTATATTAATTATATTGTACTGCTTGTGGCTAGATTCGGGGCGTTTGGAGATTGATTCGAGGGGCAAGGGCATTGCAGAGTAGGATTTTGCGCGGTTTGAGGTAAATAACAGTTTTAAATTTGGTCCTGAAGGTATGAAACCCCGGATGTTGGTATAATGTGACTATTTTGGAGGTGACACACATGCTAGGTGACAGGCATGTAGGCGTGCACCTGGGGGATTGTGACTTGGTCCGTCCCGTGAGACTGTAAAGTCGAATAGCCTATTGTTAATTACCAGCTCTCTCTGTTTTATAGAAATTTGACTGCAAATCATGTTAGAAATCATGTTTAGGTTATGTGATGATACTGTTGGAACCCGCAGAGGTCGCGTACTTGTTAAATTAATTGTTAATTATTGTCTTATACTCAGTCATGGTTTTTCTTGCGCATCATATCCCAGTCTCTTCTTGATTCTTGTTGATACACTATGTTATTTTGTTTGGGCTTGTGATGACCCAAAAGGTCAACTTTAAATTAAATTATTAATTCCGTGTTCTAAGACCTCAAAAGGCACTATTTATCATTCCTCGACTTGCGTGCGCAGTCCGTATAATTTTTCGAAAAGTTTTTATGTGAAAAATGGATTAAAATGTGAAATAGAGCTTTAAAACTCTAATGAGTTGACTTTGGTTAACATTTTGAGCAAACGGACTCAGATCGGTGTTTTGACACTTTCGGTAGGTCCGTATCGTGATTTGGGACTTGGGGTATGCCCGGAATTTAATTTGAAGATCCCTAGCTTGAATTATCGCCAGTTGGCGAAAACTAGAAGCCTAAAGGCTTAAAGATTTCAAAGTTTGACTACAAATTGACTTTTATTGATATCAGGGTCGGATTCGAGTTCTAAAATTTTTTATAGGTCCGTTATGTCATTTATGACTTGTGTGCAAAATTTGAGATCAATCGAACTTGATTTGATAGGTTCCGGCATCGTTTGTAAAAATTGAAAGTTTCAAAGTTTCAAAATTGACTGGGCGTTGTAATAAAATCACCCACATGTAATATAGTTAGACATACAATTAAAACTACAAAATTGACTAACAATGAGGCCGAGTATGAGGCCGTGATTGCAAGTCTCGAACTAGCCAAAAGTTTGGGAGCCGAGGTCGTAGAGGCTAAATGTGATTCCCTCCTTGTGGTAAATCAAGTCAACAACACTTTTGAAGTCCGAAAAGATCGAATGTAGAGGTACTTGGATAAATTACAAATGGCTCTACATCAATTTAAGGAATGGACTTTGCAACATGTACTTCGGGAGCAGAACAGTGAGGCCGACGTTCTTGCAAACTTAGGTTCGTCGGTTGAATATGACGAACTCAACTCGAGGACTGGCGTACAGCTCATGAAATCGGTATTCGAAGAAGGCCACGCCGAGATAAACTCCACGAATTTAACCTGGGATTGGAGAAACAAATACATAGAGTACTTCAAGAACGGAAAGCTTCCATTAGATCCAAAAGAATCGAGGGCCATGCGCACAAAGGCAGTATAGTTCACCTTGTCCGAAGACGGAACACTATATAGGAAGACGTTCGATGGTCCACTAGCAATATGTTTGGGACCGGGAGACACCGATTACATCTTATATGAAATTCACGAAGGCACTTGTGAAAATCATTCCGGTGCCGATTCGTTGGTTCACAAAATAATCAAAGCAGGGTATTATTGGATCGATATGAACAGGGATGCAAAGGAGTTCGTTCAAAAATGCGACAAATGTCAAAGATATTCCCCCATGATTCATCAACCCGGGGAACTTCTCCACTCGGTCCTATATCCATGGCCTTTCATGAAATGGGGGATGGACATAGTCCCGTCGGCCCCAGGTAAGGCTCAGTTTATTTTGTTTATGACTGATTATTTCTCTAAATGGGTTGAAGTATAGGCTTTCGAGAAAGTTAGAGAAAAGGAAGTGATAGACTTAATTTGGGACCACATCATATGTCGGTTCGGGATGCCATCCGAGATTGTATGTGATAATGGAAAGTAATTCTTCGGCAACAAAGTAACTAAATTTTTCGAGGACCACAAAATCAAAAGGATCCTATCAACACCTTATCATCCAAGCAGGAACGAACAGGCTGAATCGACAAACAAAACCAACATCCAAAATATTAAGAAAAGATTAACTGACGCTAAAGGTAAATGGAGAAAGATACTGCCCGAGGTCCTGTGGGCATACCGAACAACATCGAAATCCAGTGTCGGAGCAACATCATTCTCGTTGGTTTATGGCGCCGAAGCTCTTATCCCGGTTGAGGTTAGAAAACCTAGCATTATATTTCGGTATGCGACAAATGAGTCGAATAACGAAACAACAAACACGAGCCTTGAATTATTGGACAAAAAATGAGAAGCAGCTCTCATCCGATTGGCCGCCCAAAAATAGCGGATCGAAAGATACCCTAATCAAAGAACCAATCTTTGACATTTTAAAATCGGGGACTTAGTGCTAAGGAAAGTCACCCTCAACACCCGAAATCCAAATGAAGAAAAATTGGGTCAGAACTGGGAAGGACCGTATCAAGTTCTCGAAGTCGTCGGTAAAGGATCCTACAAGCTCGGTGTGATAAACGGGCAACAACTACCAAGCAATTGGAACATGTCGCACCTAAAATGATACTACTACTAAGGTACGACCCTCCCATGTTTATTTATATTTCGAAACTAACCCTTGCAGGAGTTCGACTAGGAACAGGGATGGATTATTCAACTCGAGTCCTTAGGCCTGAAAGCACGCGTTGCACTCTTTTTCCCTTAGACCGGTTTTATCCCAAATGGGTTTTTCGGCAAGTTTTTTAATGAGACAACCATTGATCGTGCTAACTTAGACACGATTCAACAGTATCCAAGGCCTCTTTACAATCATCCTCGAATACTAAGGGGCATTTCCATCGAATAAATCAAGTTCGATACAAGAAAGTTACTTCATGTCAAACAGGGTCTCGATAGGAAAAAGTGTAAGGGCCAAATGGTCAAAACGAACCATGCCCGCATAGTTTTGCTCGGACCCTAGCACAAAACACGAACACATGTATAATGAATAAAGAGAAACTTTTTCTTTACCGGTATCCCATATTTTAAAAAGTTCATTGCCATCGAATAAATCAAGTTCGATACAAGAAAGTTACTTCATGTCAAACATGGTCTCGATAGGAAAACGTGTAAGGGACAAATGGTCAAAACGAACCATGCCCGCATAGTTTTGCTCGGACCCTGTCACAAAACAAGAACACATGTATAATGACTTATAAAGAGAAACTTCTTCTTTACCGGTATCCCATATTTTAGAAAGTTCTTTCTACTTAATGATTCAAACAAGCTTAAGGGCCAATCTTACTTCTAGTTCGAGCAAGCACTCACTCGACTACTAAGCCTAAGGGCTAGTCCTACTTCGAGTTCGAGCAATCACTCGACCATAAAGCCTACGGGCTACTCTTATTTTGAGTTCGAGCAATCACTCACTCGACCATAAAGCCTAAGGGATAATCTTACTTCGAGTTCGAGCAATCACTCACTCGACTATTAAGCCTAAGGGATACTCTTACTTCGAGTTCGAGAAATCACTCACTCGACCATAAAGCCTACGGGCTACATTACTTCGGGTTCGATCAAGCACTCACTCGACTTCTAAGCCTAAGGGCCAATCTTACTTCGAGTTCGAGAAATCACTAACTCAACTATTAAGCCTAGGGGATACTCATTATTTTGAGTTCGAGCAATCACTCGACCATAAAGCCTACGGGCTACATTATTTCGAGTTCGAGCAAGCACTTACTTGACTACTAAGCCTAAGGGCTACTCCTACTTCGAGTTTGAGCAATCACTCGACCATAAAGCCTATGGGCTACATTACTTCGAGTTCGAGCAAGCACTCACTCGACTACTAAGCCTAAGGGCTACTCCTACTTCGAGTTCGAGCAATCACTCGACCATAAAGCCTACGGACAACTCTTATTTTGGGTTCAAGCAATCACTCACTCGACCATAAAGCCTACGGGCTACTCTTATTTCGAGTTCGAGCTATCACTCACTCGACCATAAAGCCTAAGGGCTAAGCTTACTTCGAGTTCGAGCAATCACTCGCTCGACTACTAAGCCTAAGGGCTAACATTACTTCGGGTTCGAGCAATTACTCACTCGACCATAAAGCCTACGGGCTACTCTTATTTCAAGTTCGAGTAATCACTCACTCGACCATAAAGCCTACAGGCTATATTACTTCGAGTTCGAGCAAGCACTCACTCGACTACTAAGCCTATGGGATACATCACTTTGAGTTCGAGCAAGCACTCACTCGACTATTAAGCCTAAGGACTACTCTTACTTCGAGTTAGAGAAATCACTCACTCGACCATAAATCCTACGGGCTACATTACTTCGAGTTCGATTAAACACTCACTAGACTATTAAGCCTACGGGCTACATCACTTCGAGTTTGAGGAAACACTCACTCGACTATTAAGCCTAAGGGTTACTCATTATTTCAAGTTCGAACAATCACTCACTCGACCATAAAACCTACGGGCTACATTACTTCGAGTTCGAGCAAGCACTTACTCAACTACTAAGCCTAAGGGTCAATCTTACTTTGAGTTCGAGGAATCACTCACTCGACTATTAAGCCTAAGGGCCACTCATTATTTTGAGTTCGAGAAATCACTCGACCATAAAGCCTACGGGCTACATTACTTCGAGTTTGAGCAAGCACTCACTCGACTATTAAGCCTAAGGGATACTCCTACTTCTAGTTCGAGCAATCACTCGACCATATAGCCTTCGGTCTATATTACTTCGAGTTCGAGAAAGCACTCACTCGACTACTAAGCCTAAGGGCTACTCCTATTTCTAGTTAGAACAATCGCTCGACCATAAAGCCTACGGGCTACTCTTATTTCGGGTTCGAGTAATCACTCACTCGACCATAAAGCCTACAGGCTACTCTTATTTCGAGTTCGAGCAATCACTCACTCGACCATAAAGCCTAAGGGCTAAGCTTACTTCGAGTTCGAGCAATCACTCACTCGACTACTAAGCCTAAGGGCTAACATTACTTTGGGTTCGAGCAATCACTCACTCGACCATAAAGCCTACAGGCTACATTACTTTGAGTTCGAGCAAGCACTTACTCGACTACTAAGCCTACGGGCTATATCACTTCGAGTTCGAGCAAGCACTCACTTGACTATTAAGCCTAAGGGTTACTCTTACTTCGAGTTCGAGCAATCACTCACTCGATCATAAAGCCTACGGGCTACATTACTTCGAGTTCGAGAAAACACTCACTCGAATAATAAGCCTACGGGCTACATCATTTCGAGTTCGAGCAAACACTCACTCGACTATTAAGCCTAAGGTTTACTCATTATTTTGAGTTTGAACAAACACTCATTCGACTATTTAAGTCTGAAGGCTATTCCATCCCGACAAAGCAAAGGGAACTACCCACAAAGCCCGAAGGCAATAATGATTAAAATTCAAACTATTTATTTAGCTTATAAGGCTATTTTTCTTAAAAGGAAGAAAGTTTTATATTTACAAATTTTGTACAAAGGCAACTCGGCCAAAAGGAAGTTTTTTATACAAAGACCGAAAGCAGCCTCAAAATAACACAACAAACTACCTAAGGTCCTAAATGGCTTGATCTTCACCGGAGGCCGTGTTCTTGGCATTTTCCTCACCTTTAGACTCACTTGAGCTATCAGAGTCTTCCTCAGGAAAGGCTAGCCTTCGAGCCTTGTTCTCCTCCCCCTGGCAACTTCAATCTCGGCCCCAACATCGAAGCCCTGAGCACTGACCTCCTCGAGAGCTTCTCTCTGAGCTTTCCATTTAGCATGTTCGACCATGCTCTTGGCTTTGGCTTGGTTAACCTCAACATCGATCCTGAACTGAGCCACTTTAGCATCGACTCTTTTGTTGGCCTCAACCACCTCAGATCTAGCCACTTCAAGTTCATTAGCCAAGCCTGCTTTATAAGAAATGGCCAAATCCAACCGATGCTGAAGCTCTTTCATCTCCTCGATCAGCCCCGAGGCATTTTCTTTCGCAGATCGAAGTTGGGCATTAGACAACTCCAACTGAGCTTGAACAACTTCCTTTTTCGACGCAAGGATATCCATATTCTTTTTAAATTCTTCTGCATCAACCAGTAGCCCATCTACTTATGAATTAAGCCGTCCGATCTGCTTGATGCTCTGCCGAACCTGCAGAATCGGATCATTAGTGGTTATCTCCATTTCATCTTCACTATCATGGAAAATACGGAATACCTACTCAGCCATCTCCTCGTGCGCTTCCCGAGCTGTTGTCAAATCTGCTTGAAGTTTTTCACTAAGGAGCTTGTAAGAGTCGCTCTTCTCAGTGAGGTTCCGAACCTCAACCTCGTTTTCCTCTCGGTTTCGGAGGAAGGCCTCGTGATGCAACACCGAAGCCTACAAACATGAGGAAAAACATTAGAATGATCTACAATTCTAAGTATGAAAGAAATAACAAAGATGCCATCAGAGTTACCCGAGTCAAAGCATGTTGGGCCTCATTGAAAAGACAGGCGAGGCCCACCGCATTCATGACTGATTAATCCTCTTCGGTCACCAAGGACCGAAGGTAACTGACAATCCCCATGGGGGGAGAAAAACTATCTTCCGCCTACGGTCAGGATCAACACTCGGGGTTGGGAATCGATCCACCAGTTTGTGAACCAATAAAGGCCTGGAAGAACCTGACCAAGATGTTTTCTTTGGTATCGGTATTCCACCAAAATCGATAACCTCCTCTGAGGCAGCTGAATCGAGCCCATCCAGAAAATTGTGGATATCGGTCGACTCCTAAATGCCCTCGTAGAACCGACCTTCTAACATCCTGGCCTCTCGGATCATAGCATTCAAAATCTGAGGGGATCCACTAATATCAATTGTCCCGAGCTCATATTAACTCGAGAAGGGATAATCTCTGCTTCTTCTTGTTCCAGGATTATGGCCAGGATTCCTTTATTTGCTTCTGCCAATTTGAAAGATTATTGAATTATAACATTAGCCCGTACACAAGCTAAATCCTCTTTTCCTTCTTCAGGCTCATCCCTTAATTGGCTAACCACTTCCGAAGGCATGGCACCAGAGCCCCCCTTTGGCTTGCGAGGTTTCTTAGCCGGTTTTTTCTTTTCCACGCTCGGGGAGATCGATACATCTTTTCTCTTCCTGCCTTTAACCTACTTCGGGGCAGGAACCTCTTATCACCAGATGGGGGCCTCATGAATACATCCTTCCCGAGTTCTACAAAGGGAATAAAAGGGAATAAGTAAATAAAGAAGAACAAAAAACAGACAAATCGAGAAAGAGACTTACCATGACTACGGGCCTCCCATCGACCCTTTGATAATTTGACCTAAGCACGCTCAGAGTACGGTCTCTGCAACACCAGACCTTCAATCCATTGTTTAAGATCCGAAATCGGTTTCGGCATCCGAGCCACGGTTGTGACAAGTAAAGAAAAATGGATCAACAAAATGAAAGGCAATCACAACATCAAAATAGGCAAAGAGAAACGTTTACTCACGGCTCATATTCCATTTCTCAGGAAATGGCAAGTCATCGGCAGGGATCAGGTCCGAGGTTTTGATTCGAACAAAATGGCCCATCCAACCCCGATACCGAGTCTCATCTATGCTCGAGAATGGCGCTTTGGTTGTTCGACGAGAAGCTTGATTAACCCTCCTTGGTAAAGTCGGGGACTATAAAGGCACATAAGGTGATCGAGGGTGAAGATACGCCCCTCGATCTTGCTCGAGAAAAATCGAAAAAGAATCACTATCCTCTAAAAGGAAGGATGGATCTGGCCAAGGGTCACGTAGTATCTCTAGCAGAAGGCGATGATGATTGGGTCTAGAGGACCCAACGTGAAAGGATAAGTGTAAATACTTAAGAACCCTTCTAGGTGGGTAGTAATTGATTCATCAAGCGATAGGACTACTACGAGTTTATTATCCCAGTTGCATTCTTGTATGACTTTCTCGAGAAATTTCTCGGTAATTGAACACTGGTACCTCAACATCGGCTCACATCGACCCGGTACCGGAGAAGGATTTTCAATTCTAAAATCACCTACAGTTGAACACCCTATCGAAATAAATTCCTCAGGGCGGGGCTCCTCCACATCCTCGCCACCGGCGGGTCGAGATGAGGAAGCGACCTCTTTTTATGGAACAATTTTAGACGTTTTTGCCATCTAAAATTCTGTGAACGAAGATCGGGAGTATTTGGTGTTTTGAGAAGTAATTTGCAGTGAAAATCACAGATTTGCAGACAAAAAACTCAGAAGATGCGGAAAAGAAATTAGAAGATTTGGAGATCTGAAAGTGAAAAATAGTGAAGAGAGGGGCTATTTATAGATTGGGCAATGGCGGTTCAATATCAGTAGTGGTCGACCATCGTCTGACACGCATTTAATACCCTGGTAAGCTGAACCGACGGGACAACTATTATGTACGTCATGGTCGGGCTCGATGCAAACGTTAGTGTATATCAAATCGTGCCGTTGAAAAATCATGTCGTTTCTCGCCACATCCTTCCTGAGAAACGAGGGGACTATCTGTATATGGGATCTGAAGCCAGCTTACCGAGCTTCGAGTTTCATGGACCGATCAAATACCGAGCTCGAGTCCAAATCGAACTTTGATGTGAAGCGGCGTTATCGAGCTTAAGAGCCAGAGACCGACCAATACTGAGCCCGAGTCAATACCGGGCCCCGAGTCAATATCGAGCTCTAAATCTGGAGATCGATCAATATCAAGTTCGATCAAGATCGAGCTAAGAGACAAGAGCCGTTACGTCCGCACTGAAGGAGAGAATCTCGGCGGGAATTAGGAAAACAATATTCTATTATAGGTTCCCCACTATGTATTTTTAATTATATCAAAAGTAGGATCCCTCCACTATAAGAG
The DNA here is from genome assembly GCF_000715075.1 of Nicotiana tabacum. NCBI lineage: Eukaryota > Viridiplantae > Streptophyta > Magnoliopsida > Solanales > Solanaceae > Nicotiana > Nicotiana tabacum. Next base: position 10,290,258 of record NC_134081.1, read on the forward strand.
GGATGGCTATTATTTTTGTAAAAGGATCCAACATTAAGGAACCGATACACTATAACTCAAATACTGTTGATACACTCCCATATTGAGAGATTATCCTTTTGAGCTTTATACATTATTTTATCATGCTTATTTATAAATCATCCTCCTTTTAATTTTATTTTTATTTCATTCTTTACATCCAATATTCAATATTTCTACTTGCTTTTACGATTTGTGCCAAGTTATACCACGTAGCCTTAGAACTACGTACAAATTCAACTCTATCCGTTTTTCGGGTAAAAAATTATATATTATATTTTGAACACCACTAGCTTAAAATAGTTGAGTGAGACAGTCCAACGATTCTGGGTGTTCAAGGTGATGTGTGTGTTCAAAGTTATGTTTATTTTGTTTGCCAAAACTAAACGGAGACCGCCATGTGTGGTCTATTTGATTATTTTTCAATTTAAAAAATTTCCTCATAAAATAACTTTTAAAACTTAAAATTTGTGTAGAAATAAATAACTAATCTTAAAAGTAAATTTTTAACTAAAATTTATTTCTTAAATAAATTTATAATTTGAAAGTCAAGCTCTATAAAACTTTATTCAACAAAAGCTCTCTACAAACTATAAATTCTCTCAACTCTCTCTTTCCTTTGGTTTTATGCTTACCTTTATTGGTAAAATTTCTAATACTGTCCTTTTGTTATTTTAATTTTGATTTATAAAACTATAATTCTATTATAAGTTTTTTTTGGTTCGCCAAATGTTGCGTAGTTTCATTTAAAACTTTTGGGACATCATTCATCGATGAAACAATTATTGACTTGTTTAAAGTTTGAACACCCTTGACAGAATTCCTAACTAAGTCACTGGTTCAAACCACGCCCCCCACATCCCACCCACCCCACCCCACCCCACAAAAGGGAGATAGTTGCACTTATCATTTTGACTTTACATGTTAAGGATAGAATGTGCGAATCTTAGGTTTTAAATTTTGGTTTCTCAACATAAATAATAATATAATAGCTCTCGAAAAAATGTATTCGAATATCATAACAATAAATGGTGTTGGAGTTCTGAAAATTAAGAGGATAAGAAGAAATTGAGATAGCGAATTTTTTTTTGTTGTGGGAGAAGAATAAGCAACTCATTATCTTGTCATTGTAAACGAAGTGCTATTAAAGTTGATGAATTCTAACTGAAATTTTCAGATAGAAGACTAGAAAACGCAAAAATAAAACTGTTTACTCTAAATATCGGATAACAATTGAATTTGTACGTGGTTTTAAGTACACGTGATCTAATTTGATACCGAGTGATAAATCAGAACAATTAGGGAAATAAAAGATAAAAAAGTAAATGCAAACCACGCAAGTTTGAGCAATCCTGGCCTTGTGAGATTAATCTCCCCCAAGCTAGAAATAATATTATCGACGTTGAAGTGTAATGAACTTTGACAAAGATAGAAATAACAGTATATTGCCTTTTCATATAAGTTACAATGTGTCTTATGAATTATCAAGTCCCTCTTATATATTAGGGGAGATCTACCCTTTAAGATATTATTTTATTGTTCTATAAAAGGCAAAAGTCCTTGATTTGCTGACCGTTGGTTCCCTTTTTGAGCCGTTCTGTGATTCCCGCCATAATGATTGGTTAATGGCGAGAATTACGGACCCCTATCAGATGAGTTGGCAAAGCTTTCTTCGAGACCATTAGAAACAAGACCGGTTATGCCTTCGGCAAACTCGAGAGCAAATCTGATGGTTTCGATGGCTAATTTTGATAGTACTTTGGGTTCGATCATAATCACCATGTGCCGATCTTGGTTAGTGGTGTTAGTCGTCAGATCGATCTTTGAGCTCGAATTCACCCGATCACAGATATTTCGACCCTGGCCTAATCAAGGAGTTCGGAAGCTCGATCGAATATCGAGCTCGGTTGTACCCGTATACAGATAGTCCCCTCGTTTCTTAGAGAGTAAATGACGAGAAATGATATGAGCCTCAGATTCTCACTTCGATATATCATGACGCAAGTGATAAAAATATGACGTCAAAATCCCCTTATTTTTCGGAGAGCAAATGATGGGAAACGATTTGAGCTTTTGATTTTTAAAAACGTGAAGACGAATACTTGATGTAAGTGAGAAGAATAATGGAAACATCCCGTCGATCCAGTCTTCGAGGCATTAAATGTGTGTCAGTCAATGGTCGGTCATTTTGGGATATGAACTGCCATGATGTGAACCGCAGTTTGGGAACACTATAAATACCCTTCAACCCATCCATTAGAACCTTTTCCATTCCAACTCTTGCTTTTGCGTTTTAAGAGAACTTCATCATCCTCATCTTCTGGTTTTCTAGTTTTAAGCTTAAGAACTTCCTTTATTGTGAGGTTTTTGAAATTTCTTCATAAGTTACCTGCTAGTTACAACTCCGCTTTTACCAACATCTTCTTCTCTCCTCTATTTAGAAGAAATAGCAAAGACTTCAAAATTTGTTCCTAAAAAATAAATCCCTTCTTCCTCGAAGCCATCGAAAAATGTTCCACCTGCTGCTACTGAGGAACCAACGCCAGAACCCCCTCTAAAGTCATTTTTCCCTTCGGGGTGCCTAACTGGGGCCGACTACAAGATCGAAAACACCCATTTGGTACCGGGTCGGTGCGAGCTGGTCTCGAGGTACTTACGTACTATTACTACCAGCATCCTTGATAAGGTCAATGAGGACTGCCACTGGGAAGATAAACTCATTGTGGTTCCAACCCCCGAGGAATCGATCACCACCTACGTGGAGGATTTTCTAAGTGTTTACACTTACCCTTTCACGCTAGGTCCTTTAGATCCAGTCATCATAGCCTTTTGTAAAAGGTACGAGGTAACTCTCGGGCAGATTCACTCCTTGTTTTGGAGGATCGTATTTCTTCTACGTTTCTTTGTGAGCAAAATCGAAATGTATCAATTTACCATTGATCGCCTCATGCACCTGTATAGCCCTCGACTTTACCGAGGGGGATTAATCAAGCTCGCATGTCGATCCACTAAGGCCATATTCTCGAGCATCAACGAGAATCGGGACCGGGACCGGGACTGGTTGGGCCGATTCATTTGAGTGAGGACCTCAAACTTAATCCCGACTGCGGTTATACCATTTCTTGAGAAATGGAATATGAAACGTTAGTATAACTTCACCTTCAAGATTTCTTTTATTGCTTTTCTTTTTCATTCCTTCTCATCGATGTTATGTGATGATGCAACTGCTGCCCAGATGCCGGATATCGTTCCTCGACTCAAGGAGTGGGTCGAGGGCATTATGTCACAGAGACCTTATTCCAAGCACTTATGGCGTGAGCTCTCCAAGGGACAATGGGAGGCCCGTAATCATGGTGAGAATTTTTTTCTCTCTAAGTTATATTTGATCTTACTTTCACATCATCGATCTCTGAATAGTTTTATTTTCTCTTTGTAGGTCAACCAAAAGATGTTGAAATGAGGCCTTCATCAGCCGATGATGACATATACGCCGACCCCCTTGCTCTGAAGCAAGATAAAGAAAAGAAAAGAAGAAAATCTCTGAGTTCTTCGAGCCGGGAAAAGAAGAGACCGAGGAAGCGGCTGGCGCCCAAACCTAAGAATGCCAGCGTTCAAGAGCTCTCATCGAACTCACTCCATCAGTTGATGGATGAGTCTGAAGAAAAAGAAGAAGATTATGAGTTGGTGGCCCGCGTGAGAAGCAGTTCTGAAATGCCTCAAGCCATGAAGGTCGTAGAATAAGCATTGGTTGAAGTCTCCAAGCCAGGGAGGGTCGAGACCGATTTGCCTCGAGCCAGCCAGATCGAAAAGGAAACTGTGGCCGGTACATCTCGGTCAGAAGATAATGTGCCTAAGGACGCACTTAGGGTGATTGATCTATGTGGGTTTGCCTTCGTTTACCAATTCTATGATAAACGAGGCTCAGGCATTAAAAGTAACCTCAGCGAAGGGGCTCAAGGAGGAGCTAATTCTTTCCACAATTTCTTCGACTGTCTGGATTCCGCGACTTCGGAGGATATCATCGGGTTGGGCGACTTACCGGTACCAAAGAAGGTACCGTCCCCGGTAATGACGGGTCTTCTTCAAGCCCAAAATTAGTGAATCAATTCTCCACTCCGAGTGTTGATCCTACTCGGAGACATGCAATTTTTATGTCCATTCTGGAGGACGCCTGGGTTCTCTTTGCCCCTGTGGGGATTGTTATTAGCTTCAGTGCTTGGTGACTGAAGAGGATCAAGCTAGAATGAATGAGATGGAGGCGCCCTTCTTGTTCAACGAATCTCAACAGGCGCTGAATCGGGTAATTTCAAACGTCCTTTCGTTATGTACTTAGATTCAATCATGAATAATCCTGAAATTTCCTTTGTGCTTGCAGGCCTCGGTGATTCATCACGAGGCCTTCCTCCGATACCGGGAGGAGTTCAAGTGTCATGATGCCGAGACTTGGGAGCTTGCTGAGAAGAAGGATACTTTCAAGCTTCTTAGTGAGAAGCTTCAGGCAGAGTTACAAGCAGCTTGGAAGGAGCATGCCGATTTGGTCGTGCAGGTAATATGAATATTCGAACTTAGTGATGATGATTCAAAAACATTGACTAACGACCTGCACCCACAGGTTCAAAAGAGACTTGACTAGATCGAGCAACTCCAGGTGAAGGTGGACACGGTGAAGGCTGAGGCCGAAGAATGGAAGAAAAATATGGACCGCCTAGCCTCAGTTGGCTTCGGCTGAGGTTCAGCTTCGAGCTATGAAGGAGAAATATTAGGTGTAGGTTAGTACGATCAGGAATTTCGTTCTCAGTTGAACTCGTCTGTTTCTGGTCAAGAGGCCCTGGCCACGGATCTCGAGGCGGCCAAGTTAGAGGTCGTTGTGGCCAAGACTAAGGCCGAAGAAAAAGTGGCCCATTTCAAGGCCGACGTCGAGGCCATCCAGGAACAAGCGAGAAATATGGTGAAGCACATGGGGTGGCAGTCCCGAAGGGAGACCGTCGAGGGAGTCCATGCTCAGAGTCTTTACTTATTGGCTAAAATCGAGAATGCCAAGATATGCGAGGCCAAAGCCCGTAAGCTGGCATATCCCGAGGAGGATTCCGAGGGGTCTGATGGTGGCGAAGACCCTATAAGCGATGATGTATCCCTCGATGAAGATTAGGCCATTTAGGATCTTTTTGTTTTTTGCACTATCTTTTTGTCGAGGTCGTTCGGCCGTTGTAAGAAATATGTATCGGGGTTATTCAGCCCTTGTAAAGAAATTTTGATATATATATAAAGCTCTTTCCCTTTCATAGCTTTTGCACTATCTTTTTGCTTTTATTTGTTTTTGCAAAAGTCGAAATGCCTTAGCATGAAATATTTGTAAAGATATATATATTTGTATTTATTTGTATTTGTAAAGGTCGAAATGCCTTAGCCTGAAATGATCAGGTTATGTTCGAAGGTTCGAACAAACATTGCCTTTACTTTGTGTTAAGGCTTTGCAGGGATTCGGTGTTACCAAAAACTTTTCCCCAAAATAATTTAGGTTTATAACTTGTTAAGGATAGCTTTTAAATCTAGTTTTACGAGATTTTCAAAGGCCTTGTTTTTGTTACGAGTCTCGGACGTCTCCGAGCCGTATTAGTATGGCCTTAGCCTTTTTAGTTCATGTGTTTCCTAGTGGGCTTGCTATCCCAAGTTATCCAGGCATGCCTAAGATATCAGTTCCCGAGTAGGGGTGGCTGTGGCCTTTGAAATTCGGGCATTGCCTAATAGGTGTTGTGCCCCCGTGATCTAAAATTTTCGAGATTGTTTTTGGTCGGCAGCCCCGAGTGGATATTCGGACTCAGATTAAGGTTGCTTTTAGGCTCGATGCCTAATCCCGGAGTGAATGTTCAAACTCTGATTAAGATTGCCCTTAGGCTCGATGTCTAGTCCCCGAGTGAATGTTAGAACTTGGATTAGGATTGCCCTTAGGCTCGATATCTTTAGGTGTAGGGAATTCCTTGAGAAATACAAGAAACATTTTTGAGAATGAGATGTTTATATGCAAAGAAGACTCTTCTTTTTTTATTCTTGTGCATAATAGTTGTACATGTATACATATTTTGTGCCAGGGCTCGAGTGATTTGAGCGGGCACGGTTCATTTGATCGTTTGGCCCTTACAATAAATCCTATTAATCGAGGCCCTTCAATCACAGAGTCGAAATGCCTTGTTATTAATTCGATATCCGAGGATATTTCCCTCCAGTGTTCGAGTTTGATCGAAGATAGGCCTCGAATTCTATTGTGATCATTGCCACCAGTTCGTAACCGGCCTTCGATTCTAAGTTAGCACGATTTACTTGCTACCTCGTTAAAAACCTTGCCGGAAAACCCATTTGGGACAAAACCGATTTAAGGGAAAAAGAGTTCAACGCGTGCTTTCAGACCTAGGATCTTGTATCATCTTTTGTTGGTTGCCTGCAAGTGTCAGTTTGAAATGTATAAAGAAAAATAAAAGAAAGAATTGGGGTTGTACCTTAGAAATAATATCGTTTTAAGTGAGTTATATTCCAGTTGTTCTATAATTGCTCGTCGTCCATTGTTTCGATCTTGTAGGATCCTTTTCCGGTGATCCCGATAATTTGATACGATCCTTTCTAGTTCGGGCCCATTTTCCCTTCGTTCGGGTTTAAGGTGCTTAGTGTGATTATCCTTAGTACCAAGTCCCATGTATTGAAGTGTCGAAGGTTGGTCCTTCGATTATAATACCTTACGATCCGCTGTTTTGGGCATCCAGTCAGACAAGGGCGGCTTCGTGCCTTTCATCTAACAACTCCAGGCTCATACTCATAGCTTCATCATTTGATTCCTTTGTTACATATTGTAGTTTGATGCTTGGTTCTCCTACCTCAACTGGTATTAAAGTTTCGGTGCCATAAACTAAGGAAAATGGGGTGGCCTTGGTACTAGATTTCGAGGTCGTACGATACGCCCATAGGACCTCATGTAGCATTTCCTTCCATTTCCCTTTTGCGTCGGTTAACCTCTTTTTAAGGCTTTGGAGTATGGTTTTGTTGGTAGATTCGTCTTATCCATTCCCACTAGGGTGATAGGGAATGGATAAGATCCTTTTGATCTTATGGTCTTCGAGAAACTTACTTACTTTGCTGTTAATAAATTGCTTCCCATTGTCGCACACGATCTCGGCCGGTATTCCGAACCGACATATGATTTGGTCCCAGATAAAATCAATGACTTCTTTTTTCCTAACCTTCTCATATGCCTGTGCTTTCACCCATTTAGAGAAATAGTCAGTCATAAATAAAATAAATTGAGCCTTACCAGGTGCCCGTGGGAGGGGGCCGACGATGTCCATCCCCCATTTCATAAAAGGCCATGGTGACAAAACTGAATGCAGTAGCTCCCCAGGTTGATGAATCATTAGAACGTGCCTTTGGCATTCATCACATTTTCGAACGAATTCCTTTGCATCTTTTCCCATGTCGATCTAGTAGTAACCGGCTTTGATTATTTTTCTGACCATTGATTCGGCGCCCGAATGATTTCCACATGTGACTTCGTGGATTTACCTCAGAACATACTCAGTATCCCTCGGCCCTAGACATATTGCAAGTGGACCATCGAATGTTCTTTTGAACAGGGTTCCATCTTCGGCGAGGCTAAATCGGGCTGCTTTTGTACGCAGGGCCCTCGATTCTTTTGGATTCGAGGGAAAATTTGTGGTCCTGAGACATTCCATGTACTTGTTCCTACAATCCCAAATTATGCTCGTTGAGTTGATATCGGCGTGGACTTCTTCCACCACCGATCTCATAAGCTGCATGACTTCTCCCGAATTGAACTCGTTGTCTTCGACCGACGATCCCAAGTTAGCGAGGGCATCGGCTTCACTGTTTTGATCCCGAGGTAGATGTTGCAAAGTCCATTCTTTGAACCGATGTAATGTAACCTGTAACTTGTCCAAGTATCTCTGCATTCGTTCTTCCCTGACCATGAATGTTCCATTAACTTGGTTTACCACAAGGAGGGAGTTGCATTTGTCTTCGATCATGGCCTCATATTTGGCTTCGTTGTTAGTCAATTTCACAGTATTAATAGATTGACTAACTATATTACCTATTATCGGCTTTAGTACATACCAAGTCCGAACCCTTTTGCGTTCGAGGCCCCATCTATAAAGAGGGTCGAGGTTCCCGAAGATGTCCCTGAGTTAACCAATAACTCTCTTTCGACCTCGGGTATTAGGGCCGATGTGAAATCGGCCATGAAGTCCGCCAAGATTCGGGACTTAATGGAGGTCCGAGGTCGGTACTCAATATCGTACCCACTTATTTCCACAGCCCATTTGGCCAATCGGCCTGAAAGTTCGGGTTTATGCATAACGTTCCTTAACGGGTAAGTAGTTACTACACATATGGTGTGACCATAGAAGTATGGTTTTAGCTTCCTAGAGGCACTTATCAAAGCGAGCGCCAGTTTTTCTAGGCGAGGATACCTAGTTTCGGCCTTATCTACGGTCCTGCTAACATAATAAATTGGAAATTGTGTACCTTGCTATTCCCGAACAAAGACTCCACTTACCGCTACCTCCGAGACCGCTAAGTACAAATACAGTTGTTCGTCTGTCTTTGGTGTGTGAAGCAGCGGTGGGATCAATAAGTATCTTTTGACCTCCTCCAGAGCTCGTTGATATTCTGGAGTCCATGAGAAGTTATTCTTCTTTTTTAACAGTGCTAAGAATCAGTGGCTCTCGTCGGACGATCTCGAAATAAATCGCCCCAGAGCGGCTATGCGCCCGGTTAGCCTTTGCACTGCCTTTACGTTGTCAATGATCGTGATATCTTCTATGGCTTTGATCTTGTCGGGTTTGATCTCTATTCCCCGGTTGGATACCATGAACCCGAGGAATTTTCCAGATCCAACTCCGAACGCACATTTTTTCGAGTTCAGCTTCATATTGTATTTCTTTAATATGCTGAAGGTTTCATGTAAATGTTTTAAATGGTCCCCTGTTCGCAGGGACTTAACCAACATATCATCAATCAATTTTCCTATTTGCTCTTCGAACATCCGATTTACTAGGCACTGGTATATGACACCGACATTTTTTTAATTCAAACAACATTACATTATAATAATATGTGCCATTTTTAGTGATGAAGGAGGTTTTTGTCTGATCACCCAGGCCCATCCGTATTTGGTTGTACCCGGAATAAGCATCGAGAAAACTGAGGATCTCGTGGCCGGCCGTGGCATCGATCATACGGCCGATGTTGGGTAAGGAAAAAGAATCTTTGGGGCATGATTTATTCAAATATTTGTAATCTACACACATTCTTAGTTTAATCCCTTTTTTAGGGACTACCATGTCACGACCCAAAAATTCCACCATAAGCATTGTGATGGTACCTAATCTCTAAAACTAGGTAAGCCGATTACAATTACATCTCGAGCCATTTTTTTAACATATAATTTAATACAAGTGTCAAAACCAACAATGGAAATATTCAAACAACCTCCCAAGACTGGTAATACTGAGTCACGAACTCTAACTGAATATATGGAATTATCTCGAGGATCGAATATACAATACTGTTCGAATAAGAAATTAACAGTACAATAAAATGGAAAGACTCAAAGGGACTGCGACGACTAAGTAGTCCTACCTTGAATCCTTGTGATCATACTCTAATCTCTGTCCGAATCTGATATCTCCAATATCTGGCTCTGCACAAAAATATGCAGAAGTATAGTATGAGTGCACCACAATCGGTACCCAATAAGTATCAAGACTAACCTCAGTGGAGTAGTGATGAGGAACAGTCGAGACACTCACTAGTCTAATAACCTATGTAATATAGTATACAAAAATAATAGAAAACAAATAACAGTGATAGCAACAATAATCAACTAGTGATGTAAACAGCAAGGCAGCAAGAACTCCATAAATATTGCTCAAACAGATAATGAACACAAGTACGACCAATAATCAAGTCCTTCAAAATATACATCTTTTATCTATAATTTTTTCAATAAAAATCTCTAGAATATAATCCTTTCCAATAAATATATTTCGAATATACTTCCTTCAAATAAATATCTTTCAATTATAATTTTTTCAAATAAATATCTTTCGAATATAATTCTTTCAAATAAATATCTTTCGAATATAATTCTTTCAAATAAATATCATTCGAATATAATTCTTTCAATAAATATCTTCGAATATAATTCTTTCAAGTACAAGTCACTATGTAACATCTCATTTAACTTTTCTGGTGTGAGAAATATATTCAGAATATATATATTCAGAAATATATATATATATATATATATATATATATATATATATATATATATATATATATATATATATATATATATATATATATATATAGAGAGAGAGAGAGAGAGAGAGAGAGAGAGAGAGAGAGCATTTATCTCTTTCTCACCGTGCATACATATAACAGTACCAACTAGGTGAGAGAAATGCCAATAACAATAAAAGAAATAAAGTGGGAGGCACACAGGAAGCAACAACGACTACGAGACACATACAAAAGATAGGTGCACAATGACATCTCAAAATAAAGGCATTAATGTATACACAACAAAATGATATCACAATATAATGTATGTCTCTTGTCCTCGCCTACACAGAAACACCCTTTGTGCCATGAATATAAGATAATATAAAAATAATGGCACGGCATCACCCTTCGTGTTTTTACTCTCATCCTTACGTGATAATATAATTAAAATGGCACGGCATCACCCTTCTTGCTTTACACTCTCAAATGGCACAACATCACCCTTCCTGCTTTACACTCTCAAATGGCATGACATCACCCTTCTTCGTGCTTTACACTCTCCTTCACATGATAATGTATATGAAATGGCATGACATCACCATTCGTGTTTTACACTCTTACTTACCAAGCACATGTATATCATTAACAATCAAGGTAGAAAGTATAAATAACATCAAGAAGAGTGTTTAAACGACAATACAATACAACAATTCATATCACAATTTGCCCACCGGCCACAACCAACTCCAAAGATACAACAAAAATCAATTAATTTCAAAGCAAATTGTCACGACCCAAAACTCTAACCTGTCGTGATGGTGCCTATCAATGATACTAGGCAAGACGATTTTTCAAAATACTTCAAATGTTTCACAAAATAAACCAACAGCTTGATATGACAGAGTTTTCATTAAAAACATGAGTTAAACTCAAAATACAACGCGGAAAAATAGCCCCAAACATCGGGGTGTCACCAAGTCATGAGCATCTAAACAACCAGTCTAAGAAACAGTGTCTACAAGAGTCTGTGTCTAAATGCCAATACAGAAAAGAAAGATAACAAGAAAGGAGAGATAAGGACTGCGAACGTCGGCAGGTACCTTGTGAATCTCCGATACTCAACCACGCACGAGATCAACGTCCTCCGTGACCGGATACACCTGGATCTGCACATGAAGTGCAGGGTGTAGCGTGAGTACAACCAACTCAGTAAGTAACAAAAATAAATAAGGAACTGAAAGATAGTGACGAACTACACAGTTATAATTCATTTTCAGTAGTCTCAACAAGAAAAGTAAACATGCTTTTAAATCCAGAAAATTAAGTCAAATCAGTTTATTCGTGCCAAATTCAAGTAAAAACCAGACAAAAGTATCCTTCAGAAGTTTTCCAAAATCAGTTATATATGGCAACTATGTGCAACAACAATGAAATCATATACAGCCTCTCAGGGCAACAATCACACAGTCCTTCCATTCACTCCAACCTCATAATCACTCATTCCTCTCATCCACTTATTCCTCACAGTCACTCGGTACTCGCACTCAGTAGGTGCCTACGCTCACTGGGGGTGCGTACAGATTCCGGAGGGGTTCCTTCAGCCCAAGCACCATATCAAGCCAAATCATGTCATAAATCAATGAAAACATATTGCGGTGTGTAGCCCGATCCCATAAATATCCTCACAATCAGGCCCTCGGCCTCACTCAGTTAGCAATTTCTCCAGTCTCTCTGGCTATCAAAAATCAGGAAAATCAGCCCAAACAACAATAATATGATGTATCAAGAAGAATAATAGAGATTGAGATATGATATGCGAATAAAACTGAGACTGAGTACAAATAGAATTTAGCAGGTAATTCAACATGTAACACGGTCTTTGTGGGTCCCAACAGTACCAACACATAGCCTAATTATGGTCTCTAACATAATTCACAGTCAAATTTCTATAACACATGAAGAGCATATAGTTAACAACAAGTTTATTCAACTTCTCAGTTTCACGGAATGGACCAAGTCACAGTTCCCACGGTGCACGCCCACACGCCCGTCACCTAGCATGTGGGTCACTTCTAAAACAATCATATAACACCAAAATCCGGGGTTTCATACCCTCATAACCAGATTTAAAATTGTTACTTACCTCAAACCGCGCAAAACTCTACTCCAAGGTGTCTTTGCCTCTCGAATCGGTCTCCAAACGTCCTGAATCTAGCCACAAGCAGTACAATACAATTAATATAGGCTAAAGGAATCAATTCCATAAGAAAAACACAAAATTATAAGCCAAAATCCGAAATTGGCTCAAACCGGCCCCCGTGCCCACGTCTCGAAATCCGACAAAAGTCACAAAACCCAAATGCCCATTCACTCACGAGTCTAACCCTACCAAATTTATCAAACTCCGACTCCATTTGGTCATCCAAATCCCCAAAATTCACTCTCCAATTCTCTAGCCCTAAACCCCCAAATTTCACCTCAAAAACTCACCAACTAGGTGTAAAATCAGTGGGGAAATATCATTATTGAAGATAAATGGAAACAAAGAGCTTACTTCAGTAATCTCCTCAAAAACCCTCTCAAAAACCTCCAAAGTTCGAGCTCAAAATGATGAAAATGGTGAAAAATCTAGAAGTCTCGCATTTATAGGTTCTACCCAGGTCTTTCGCACATGCGACAACTTAGTCACTTATGCGGTCGCGCAGGTGCGCCCCAGAGCCCTCTTCTATGTCTAACTCCGCACCTACATCCCTTTTTCCGATCCAGCGGACTCGCTTATGCAAGACAAATCTCCGCTCCTGTGGAGTCAAGCTTCAAGGCCAAATCCGCTTCTACGGCCCTTCTGCCGCATCTGCGGTCACGGAGATACGCAAAAACCAACGCACCTACGACCTTCTGCTGCATCACTCCTTGGTTGCTTTTGCGGCTTACCTCCCACTTCTGCGGACACGCACCTGTGGTTCCCACTCCACAGGTGCGATTACACCAGCAGTGGAAATCCTTCAACAAACTTACAACTTCAAAACTTGGTCCGTTAACCACCCGAAACCAACCTGAGGCCCCCGGGACCTCAACCAAACATACCAACAAGTCTTATAACCCAATACAAACTTAGTCGAATCCTTAAATCATCTCAAACAACCTCAAAACGCGAATTACACACGGATTCAAGCCTAATGAATTTCCAAATTCTACAAATGACGCCGAAACCTATCAAATCACGTCAGACTGACCTCAAATTTTGCACACAAGTCACAAATGACCCCACGAACCTACTGCAACTTCCAGAATCGGAATCCGGCCCTTATATCAAAAGGCCAACCCCCGGTCAAACTTTCCAAAAATTCCACTTTCGCCATTTCAAGCCTAACTCTACTCCCAACCTCCAAATTACAATCCGGACACGCTCCTAAGTCCAGAATCACCCAACGAAGCTAACAGAACCATAAAAATTCCAATCCGAGGTCATTTACCCATAAGTCGACATCTGGTCAACTTTTCCAGCTTGAGATTTCAATTAAGAGACTAAGTTCCTCAATTCACTCTGAATTCACTCCAGACCCTAACCAACTAATATGGTAAGTCATAAAACAACAGTGAAGCACAAAAATCAGTAGAATAGGGGAACGAGGCTACAACTATCGAAACGACCGGCCGGATCATTACACAAATAGCTCAAGGCTCCACACAACGTATATAAAACATCAAAACAACAACATAGATGGAAAAGTAACTCAACATAACTTAGCATAGGACAACACCTTTTTTAATCCAAAGTTTTGATAAATATATTAACGCCTCTTTTTAAGCTTATTTAATTAGTTATTTGAAAAATGAAAAATCCATAATGAAATTAATTTCAAGAAATATCAAATCAACAAACACATGAAATTCACGTAAAAATCCAAGTGGCAATCACAACAAATTATCATCTAAAATACAAACTCGACAAACAAGGAACAAGACATGACAAATAAAGGATTTACTATGTTCCAATAATTTTCCAATTTAATACATAAAGGTATCTACGAATTTAAACCGATATAATTTGCACATATAAAATAAGTACGTACTCGTCACCTAGCGTACATGATTTTCAATCACACAATTTCCACATAAGACTCGATGCCTAAGGGAAATTTTCCCCACTCAAGGTTAGGCAACATACTTACCTCAATTTGCAACCAACTCAAGATTCCATTACACCTTTGCCTCGCGAATTAGTGTCCGAAATCCTCAAATCTAGTCATAAACAATTCAATCTACTCAATACAAATCGTAGGAATTGATTCCATATGAATTTACTAATTTCTGGATTAAAATCCGAAATTCATTTAAAAATCGATAGTGGGACCCACATATCGAATCCCAAAAAAACTCACGAAACCTGAACACCCATTCCAATACGAGTTCAATCACACAAAAATTATCGAATTCCCACATCGGATTGACCTTCAAATCTTCATTTTATATTTTTGGAATATTTTATAAAAATCTGATTATCCTTCCATAAATTCACGGATTCATGATGTAAATGAGTATGGAATTATAAAATATAATCAATATAGTATAAGTAACACTTACCCCAATGTTTTCCCATGAAAATCGCCCAAAACTTGCCTAAACCGAGCTCCCCAAACTCAAAAATGAGTAAAAATGGCAAAACTCCCCGTTTTATGGGGTTTTTATGTCTGTGGCGCCACATGTGGCATGGGGCACTGCATGTGGCGCCGTTTCCAGTACCTCCAGTAGTCCCAGCACCAGGGATAGCGCCCCAGGCTACCCTGGACGCTGACGGGAAATATTTTCCGACACGGAAATGGGCATAACTCTCTTATACGATGTGCAAATTCGATAATTCTTTTTGCTATGGCTTCGAAATTTCGAAACAGATCTAATACTTCAATCAAAACCGAATTTGGAGATCATTTGCTTAATATGATACCACTTATTCTTGAAGAAACGACGTCGAAACATTCTAGAATATCCAAATTAAACTCTGTTAAACCATCCGAAATCCACATGAGGCCCTCAGGACCTCAACCAAATATACCCACAAGTCCTAAAACATCATGCGAACTTAGTCGATGCCTCAAATCACATCAAAAAACACTAAAAACACGAATCACACCCCGATTCAAGCTTAAATAAAACTATCGAATTTCACTTTTACATTCGATGCCGAAACCTATCAAATCAAGTCTGATTGACTTCAAATTTTACACACAAGTCATAAATGACATAACAGACCTATTCAAATTTCCAGAATCAGATTCCAACCCCGATATTAAAAAGTCAACTTTCGGTCAAATTTGATCTTGAATCATCCGAAAACCAAACTCAACTATATACGCAAGTCATAATACGTATTACGAGGTTGCTCGAGATCTTAAGCCGCTGAATGGGATGCTAATTCTCAAAACGACAAGTCAGATTGTTACATCCTCCACCTCTTAAATAAACGTTTATCCTCGAACGTGCTAAGAATTATTTTGAGGTTATCAAATTGCTGATTTCACTCTTACACATATACTCGCGGGTGATACCACGTCACCGCACCCAACATAGGTTCGACAAAACCATTTCAATTGAGATTAATTTTCCTATCCGTACTTATAAACCTTAAAACCAATATTCTTACACTCCAATCATTTTCAAAAGGATCTGATTCATATCAACACACGGTATTAGTCTCAGCCGACTGTAATAACTCATGCCTACGCTCGCACGGCACAACTACATGAAGTATCGTAACATGCATACGCCCATAACCACATCTCTGGTCATAATAGTTGTTCATAACTAATTACAACATCATCGTTTAACTTTATATTAACAAAAATCTCATTTCAAACCTTCACAATACTGACAACGAGACACGTGGCATGAAGGCCTCATAATTATTTACCCGAATTAACGAGTCACTTTTAACGCCACCTGGGCACTCACATCGTAGGCTAAAACTCAATAATTACAATACGAATATCGCTAAATGTGCACAGAAAAACACATACAAGAATTATCAAATAAGCCTAACAGGCATGACTCCCCATTAGTACTATAGTACAAATTAAATTTTACTAAGGGAGAATTTAAATCACATAAATTTTCATCACAAGGATCTCGTCCTTAAATACTGCGGCTTGTTGCCCAACTTAAACATATCAAATCATATTAAAAATGCGAGGATCATGTCCTCAACTCTGAATCACAAGTATTTACACATTGTGCCAACTGAAAATCTTTCCATTTTCTTCTTTAAAAATAATTTCCGTTAAACAGAATCACAACATATAATGAACCCCCATACCGGTAGGGCATATAATTCATAAAATTATAATCAATTATCCCAAAATTACATCAAACCCCATTGTAGTGAGTAACAAAAAGTCACTTTTGGACCCATAGCCCTCAATAGTGAGCAAAACAACATGATAGACACGGGCTAACACCATCAAATCTCCCAATAGGGATAAACACGTGAGGGGTGTACAAATCACAAACTTGTCCTATATGAGCACGATAGGAGGTCTCACCTCGATAGTCAGAATTGAATCAAAATAAGAATAGTGCTCATTTCATTATAAATTAAATCATGCATGTAACGACACACCATCTGGTGTATTGGCCTCAACCAAGTCATAGCGATTATATCAACGGGTCGGGCCTCCACCTCTTGGGGGCCCTCTACCCGCTTGTCCTCCACCCATAACTGATTGTGCATGTGGAGTATTAACTAGCCCGAGTGTTCTGATGAAATCCAACCCTCCTAAGTCTAGGAAAATTTCTCTTGATGTGTCTAGTATCACCACACCCATAACAACCTCTCTGCAGGTATGGCTGCTCATATTGAGTCTCTGCCCCCGTGTCGGTGGTGCACTAAATGTATTAACTAGAGCACTACGAGTAATCTGAATTGCGGACTGGGCTGAACGACTACCCGAGCCTCCGCCATGATGAGTCATAGCTGCAGAGTAGAATCCACTAAATCCTCCAGAGTTCCGAGACCTATTGGCCTCCTTAGATTCCTTTTTCTCACTTCGAACACGTTCTAACATCCTGGAAATATCTACTACTTGTTGAAATGGAATGTCAGACTGCAACTCTCGATCCATACATATTTACAAATCATAATTGATCCCTTCAATGAATCTACGGACTTGCTTTCTAACCGTAGGAACCAAGATAGGTGCATGGCGGACTAACTCACTGAACCTGATAGAATATTCTGACACCGTCATGGTGCCCTGGCGCAACCATTCAAACTCTATACGCCATGCATCCCGAAGAGTCTGGGGGACAAACCCTTTCAAAAACATCTCCGAAAATTGAGCCCAGGTTGGTGGCATTGCACCAGCTAGTCTACCTTCTTCATAAACTTGCAACCACTAATACGCTGCTCCTGACAGCTAAAATGTAGTAAAGGCAACTCCACTCACTTCCACAATACCCATGGTACGGAGAATACGGTGACACTTTTCTAGAAATCCCTGGGCTTTCTCGGTAGTTGTGCTACCAAAAGTAGGTGGACTATACCTCTTTAATCTCTCAAGTCTCTTTTGTTCTTCTTCTGATGTCCTTGGCCTGACCTCAGGTTGAACCAGAATAACAGATTGCACTGGTACTATACCCGGAACCTGACGAATGTGAACCTGCTGCTCTAGAGTACGGGTGGTAGGCGTTTGAACTCCTCCCCCAATCTGTGAAATATTTGGTGCAAATGAGATCAATCCTACCTGAGTTAATATACCAAACATATTCACGAACTGTGTTAAAGTCTCCTGAAGTCCTGGGGTAACAACAGGTGCTTCCAGTACCTGTCCCCCAATCGGAGCTACTGGCGGCTCCTCAATTGTTACTCTGATAGGTGCTCTAGTTGCGACACGTGCCCTTCCTCGACCTCTACCTCGGCTTCTACCTCGGCCCCGGTCTTTTGCATCTCTTGCAGTATGCACGGGTGTTTGCTCAGTTGACCTGGTAGCACGTGTCCTCGCCATTTGTGAGAGAATAGAGATACAAAGGCTCAAATTCCAAAATTAACAAATTCCGCATGATAGGAATGAAAGAAGTGGAAATTTCCTAACAGTTCTGTAGCCTCTCGAAGATAAGTACACACATCTCTGTACCAATCCGCAAGAATCTACTGAACTCGTTCATGACTCGTAGAACCTATAAACCTTGATCTCTGATACCAACTTGTCATGATTCAAAACTTCCACCAGAGGCATCGTGATGGCATCTATTCTCTAAGACTAGGTAAGCCGGTTACAATTACATCTCGAGCCATTTTTTTAACATATAATTTAATACACGTGTCAAAACCAACAGTGAAAATATTCAAACAACCTCCCAAGACTGGTAATATTGAGTCACGAATTCTAACTGAATACATGGAATTATCTCGAGGGTCGAATATAAAATACTGTTCGAATAAGAAATTAAAAGTACAATAAAATGGAAAGACTCAAAGGGACTGCGACGACCAAGCAGTCCTACCTTGAATCCTTGCGATCATACTCTAATCTTTGTCTGAATCCTATATCTCAAATACTTGGCTCTCCACAAATATGTGCAAAAGTTTAGTATGAGAACACCACGGTCGGTGCCCAGTAAGTATCAAGACTAACCTCGATGGAGTAGTGACGAGGTATAGTCGAGACACTCACTAGTCTAACAACCTGTGCAATATAGTATACAAAAATAATAGAAAACAAATAGCAGTGATAGCAACAATAATCAACAAATGATGTAAATAGCAAGGCAACAAGAGCTCCATAAATATTGCTCAAACAGATAATGAACACAAATACAACCAATAATCAAGTCCTTCAAAATATACATCTTTTATCTATAAGTTTTCAATAAAAGTCTCTAGAATATAATCTTTTTCAATAAATATATTTCGAATATACTTTCTTCAAATAAATATCTTTCAATTATAATTCTTTCAAATAAATATCTTTCGAATATAATTCTTTCAAATCAATATCTTTCGAATATAATTTTTTCAAATAAATATATTTTGAATATAATTCTTTCAAATAAATATCATTCGAATATAATTCTTTCAATAAATACCTTTCGAATATAATTCTTTCAAGTAAAAGTCACCATGTAACACCTTATTTAACTTTCCTAGTATGAGAAATATATTCAAAATATCACATCAAATGGCACGGCAATACCTTCGTGCACTTGTCTCATTCTCACCCAATATTTATATATGTAGATCAAATCAATTGGCACGGCAATACCTTTCATGCATTTATCTCTTTCTCACCGTGCATACATATAACAGTACCAACTAGGTAGGAGAAATACCAATAACAATAAAAAAATAAAGTGGGAGGCATACAAGAAGCAACAACGACTACAAGTCACATAGAAAATATAGGTGCACAATAACATCTCAAAATAAAGGCATGAATGTATACACAACAAAAAGATATCACAACATAATGTATGTCTCTTGTCCTCACCTGCACGAAAATACCCTTCATGCCATAAACATATGATAATATAAAAATAATGGCAAGGCATCACCCTTCGTGCTTTTACTCTCATCATCACGTGATAATATAATTGAAATGACACGGCATCACCCTTCGTGCTTTACACTCTCAAATGGCACGGCATCACCCTTCGTGCTTTACATTATCCCTCACATGATAATGTATATGAAATGGCACAGCATCACCCTTAGTGCTTTACACTCTTCCTTACCAAGCACGTGTATATCATTAACAAGCAAGGTAGGAAGCATAAATAACATCAGGGAGAGTGTTTAAACGATAACACAATACAACAATTCATATCACAATTTGCCCACCGGCCACAACCAACTCCAAATATACAACAAAAATCAATTAATTTCAAATCAAATAGCTCAAGGCTCCACACAACGTATATAAAATCTCAAAACAACAACATAGATGGAAAAGTAACTCAGCATAGGACAACACCTTCTTTAATCCAATTTTTTGATAAATATATTAACGCCTCTTTTTAAGCTTATTTAATTAATTATTTGCAAATGAAAAATCCATAATGAAATTAATTCCAAGAAATATCAAATCAACAAACACACGGAATTCACGTAAAAATCCAAGTGGCAATCACCCCAAATTATCATATAAAATACAAACTCGACAAATAAGGAACGAGGCATGACAAATAAAGGATTTACTATGTTCCAACAATTTTTTAATTTAATACATAAGGGTATCTACGAATTTAAACCGATATAATTTGCACATATTAACTAAGTACGTACTCGTCACCACGTGTACATAATTTTCAATTACACAATTTCTATATAAGACTCAATGCCTAAGGGGAATTTCCCCCACTCAAGGTTAAGAAAGATATTTACCTCAATTTGAAACCAACTCAAAATTCCATTACACCTTTGCCTCGCAAATTAGTGTCTGAAATCCTCAAATCTAGTCATAAACAATTCAATATACTCAATACAAATCGTAGGAATTGATTCCATATGAATTTACTAATTTTCTGGATTAAAATCCAAAATTCATTTAAAAATCGATAGTGGGACCCACATATCGAATCCTGAAAAAACTCATGAAATCCGAACACCCGTTCCAATACGAGTTCAACCACACAAAATTATCGAATTCCAACATCGGAATGACCTTCAAATCTTCATTTTACATTTTTGGAAGATTTTATAAAAATATGATTTTCCTTCCATAAATTCACGGATTCATGATGTAAATGAATATGAAATCATAAAATATAATCAAAATAGGATAAGTAACACTTACCCCAATATTTTCCCGTGAATATCGCCCAAATATTGCCTAAATGGGCTCCCCAAACTCAAAAATGAGTAAAAATGGCAACCCCCCCCCTTCCCGTTTTATGGGTTTTTTATGTCCGTGGTGCCACAAGTGGCGTGGGGCGCTGCCTGTGGTGTCATTTCCATTACCTCCAGCAGTCTCAGTGCCAGGGATAGCGCCCCACGCTACCTTGGACGTTGACGAAAAATATTTCCTGACACGGAAATGGGCATAACTCTGTCATACGATGTCCAAATTTGATGATTCTTTTTGCAATGGCTCCGAAATTTTGATACGGATCTAATACCTCAATAGAAACTGAATCTGGAGCTTATTTGCTTGATGCTATACCACTTATTCTTGAAGAAATGACGTCGAAACATTCTAGAATATCCAAATTAAACTCTGTTAACCATCCGAAATCCACCCGAGGCCCTCGGGACCTCAACCAAATATACCCACAAGTCCTAAAATATCATACGGACTTAGTCGATGCCTCAAATAACATGCAACAACACTAAAAACACGAATCATACCCCAATTCAAGCTTAAATAAAACTATCTAATTTCACTTCTACATTTTGTGAGCACCTAATTTTTTACTATATTTGAATTATTATTTGATGCTAAAACGTATCAAATCAAGTCTGATTGATTTCAAATTGTGCACACAAGTCATAAATGACATAACGGACCTATTCAAATTTCCAGAATCAGATTCCAACCCCGATATCAAAAAGTCAACTCCCGGATAAACTTCCAAACCTTCCATTTCCAACTTTCGTCATTTCAAGCCAAAATCAACTACGGACATCCAAATAATTAACCAGACACACTCCTAAGTCCAACAATCACCATACAGAGCTATTGAAACCATCAAAACTCCATTCCGGAGTCGTTTGCACAAAAGACGACTCTCCGATCAACTCTTTTTTTTAAGCTTCTTAAATAAGAATTGTTCTCCCAATTTGATCCTGAATCGTCCGAAAACCAAATTCAACCACACACGCAAGTCATAATACGTATTACAAGGTTGCTCGAGATCTTAAGCCACTGAATAAGATGCTAATTCTCAAAACGACAAGTCGGATTGTTACATCCTTCATGGACCCTATTTTAAGGAGTTTAGATACCTCGTCCTTGATGAAAGCATGTTTGACCTCAGACTAGGGCCTCCTCTTCGGCTTGACCGGATATATTTTTGGGTTCATGCTTAGTTTGTGAGTGGTTATCTCTGGTGGGATCCCTCTCATATCAAGATAGGACCAGGCGAAATAATATACGTTAGCTACAAGAAATTGAATAAGTTTTTTCCTAAGCTCGGGAGTTAACCCCATGCCTAGGTATACCTTCCGATCGGTCCAATGCTCAATCAATATAACCTATTCCAGCTATTCGACTGTTGATTTGTTTGCTTCCAAGTCATTGGGGATTATAAAATATCGGGGAACCCCGTAATCATCGTCTTCATAAGTCTTGTACTTATCCAGCTGAGTCGCGATCGGTATCGGTGATTGCTATTTGGCCTATTGGTTTGTGCTCGAATTTGGTTCCTTTGATGTTGTGGATGCTAATATTGAAATCACCTCTTCGACTGCAAACATCTCTCTTGCGGGTGGTTGTTCCCAGTAGACTGTCTTAATCCTCCTCGGGGTCGGGAATTTCAACACTTAGTGAAGCGATGAGGGCACTGCCCTCATGTGATGGATCCATGGCCTTCCTAGGAGGGCGTTGTACCTCATGTCCCCTTCGATCACATAAAACTTGGCCTCTCATATGATCCCGGTGGTATTTACCGGTAATGTTATTTCTTCCTTGGTGGTTTCATATGCCATGTTGAACCCGTTAAGGATTCAGACTGCAAGCACAATTTTGTCTTGTAGATCGAGCTGTTTTACGACCCTCAACCGGATTATGTTGGCCGAGCTACCTGGATCAATCAACACACACTTAATTCTAGTTTTATTCACGAGTATAGATATTACTAGTGCATCATTGTGAGGTTGTATGATCCCTTTTGCATCCTCATCACTGAAAGATAAGATTCCTTCCGGTATGTAGTCCCGAGTTTGTTTCTCCCTGGTGATGGGCACACTGGTCTATTTCAACATCGGCTCTTATGGGATATCGATTCCACCGATGATCATATTAATGACATGTTGAGGTTCGATATCTTCTTATTACATCTGTCTGTTAGAATCCCTGTTCCTAAAATGATTCTAGGCTCGATCGCTCAAGAATTCTCGAAGGTGCCCATTGTTGAATAATCGATCTACTTCTTCTCTCAATTGTCGACAATCTTCTGTTCTATGACCGTGAGTTCCATGATATTTACACATTTGGTAGGGATCCCTTTGAGATGGATCGGATTGTAGAGGTCGGGTCCATTTGGTCTCCTTGATGTGCCTGATAGCTGATACGACGGTGGCAACATCGATATTAAAGTTGTATTCCGATAGCTTCAGCGCTTCTTTAGGACCGATGGACCTGTCGAAACTGTTTTTGGTCATGAGCCCCCGGTTGCTTCGACCTTGTTCATTTCTCCTTTCGCTTCTCATGGGAATCCGCCCCGACCCACTGCTCCTCCGATCTCCATTATATGGTCGATACCGATCTATGTTTGATCCTGGTTCACGATCGATGTCTCTCTTGGCTCTATCAAGGGTTCTGGCAGGATAAACAGGCTCCGAAGGGGACTCGAGTTGATCATCTTCGACCCTGATTTTCGATTGATAACAATTGTGCACATAGGCCCAGGCAACGACAGGGTACTCTATTAGATTCTTCTTTAATTGTTGTGAAGCCACCGAGCTCTGAATATTGAGTCCTTGGGTGAAAGCTTGAACAGCCCAATCATCAGTGACCAGCGGTAGATCCATTCATTTGATTTGAAAACGGGACACGAATTCCCTGAGCATCACGTTGTCCTTTTGTTTAACTTTGAAAAGGTCTGATTTCCTGGTTTCGACCTTGATGGCACCGGCATGTGCTTTTACAAAAGAGTCTGAAAGCATAGCAAATGAGTCAATAGAATTAGGAGGTAGGTTGTGATACCATATCATGGCTCCCTTTGATAGGGTCTCCCCAAATATTTTCAGTAGAATAGACTCGATCTCATTATCTTCCAAGTCATTCCCTTTGATGGAATATGTATAAGAGGTTACATGCTCGTTTGGATCGGTCGTCCCGTTATACTTAGGTATTTCGGGCATACAAAATTTCTTGGGGATTGGCTTCAGAGCCGCGCTTGGGGAAAAAGTTTTTTGCACGAACTTCCTGGAATCCAGCCCTTTCAATATCGAGGGTGCTCCTGGGATTTGATCTACCCTGGAATTGTAGGTTTCCACTTTTTTGTCGTTTGCTTCGATTTTCTTTTCCCATGATTCTATCCGCTTCGTCAGCTCCTCGAGCATCTTTATAATCTCGGGGTTAGCTCCAGATTCATGATCATTTGACCTTACCACAACCGGTTCAGTTCTACGGGTGGCTTATCAAGGCGGATCGGGTTCAACCCTGCTTGGTGCCTGGCTTTGACTTTGCAACTGAGTTATCGCCACATGTTGAGATTGTACCATTTCGAAGATCATCTGTAGGATGATCCCGTCTTCTTCAATGCATTGCGCGTTTCAAGCTTTAGATCGGGCTCCACCGTGGATGTTATTTTCGATGCTAGTGGGCTGGTTCGCGTCGATGGCCACATGTGAATTAGAGTCAATCGGATCCACTGTCCGAATTCCAACGGGGTCAGCGGGTGGCCCTACATTACCGGACGCCAGGTTGTTATTCTCACCTTGATAACCGGACCCGTTGTCGATATGTAGGGGTGTTAATTGAGAGTTTGTCATTTTTAGCCTGAAATCAAAGACACTTCAAAGAGCAAGTGTAAAATAGTGTGTGTTATAGAGATTTGTATCAAATAACCACTATTATACTTAGCCCCACGGTGGGCGCCAAACTGCTTACCCTAAAAATCGGATAACAATTGAATGTGTACATGGTTTTAAGGACACGTGATCTAATTTGATACCGAGTGATAAATCAGATCAATTATGGAAATAAAAGATAAAAAGGTAAATGCAAACCACGCAAGTTTGAGCAATCCTGGCCTTGTGAGATTAATCTCCCCCAAGCTAGAAATAATATTATTGACGTTGAATTGTAATGAACTTTGACAAAGATAGAAATAACAGTATATTGCCTTTTGATATAAGTTACAATGTGTCTTATGAATTATCAAGTCCCCCTTATATATTAGGGGAGATCTACCCTTTAAGATATTATTTTATTGTTCTATAAAAGGCAAAAGTCCTTGATTTGCTGACCTTTGGTTCCCTTTTTGAGCCATTTTGTCATTTCCGCCATAATGATTGGCTAATGACGAGAATTACGGACCCCTGTCGGATGAGTTGGCAAAGCTTTCTCGAAGACCGTTAGAAACAAGACCGATTTCGGCAAACTAGGGCAAATCTGATAGTTTCGATGGCTAATTTTGATAATGCTTTAGGTTCGATCATAATCACAATGTGCTGATCTTGGTTAGTGGTGTTAGTCGTCAGATCGATCTTTGAGCTCAACTTCACCCGATCACAGATATTTTGACCCTAGCCTAATCAAGGAGTTCGGAAGCTCGATCGAACATCGAGCTCGGTTTTACCCGTATACAAAAGCAATAATTCATGAGAAAATATTCTGGTCAAATTCGGAGAGTGATGGAAATCGGACAGGAAAAGAAAGAGGTTCGTCGCTGCTCGCACGAACATGTCTTTGTATGATTTTTTCGGCCAAAATTTTGGTTAGTGTGGGGTAGTTGGGCCATTGCGGCTCAGGTAAGCTTTGATGAAGAAGATGATTGAAATGTCAAGGTTCTCTATTTTTTCTCTTTTCAAAAGCGTTTTTGACCAAAATTGTCTCTTATTTTTGAGGGTATGTCTATTTTGGCCCCTCAAATATAACCCTGAGCATATTTTGTCCCTTAAGTATGCTAAAGTGGAGCACCTTTAGTCTCACCGACACAATATGTTCAAAAACTAACGGTGTTACCCAACTCTGATTCATGAAGCAAATCTTCTGCTTTGAAGCAAAATGTTTTCTCTCCTTTTATTGGATAACGCAAATTATCACTTTAATTCCTCATTTTTAGATAATGTCTTCTAAAGTTTTGACCTTGAAAATATCCCTTATGTGCCAGTTTTCAATGAGAAAATGACATTGTACAGCCGCTGCAAAAATAATAGCCGAAAAATGTATAAAATTTGTATATATATATATACATTTAAAAATTTCGGTTGATTTTTTCAGAAAGAAAAGTAAAAATTTGAAAAATAAATAGAGCTGCCAAGATCACTTCTAGACATATTATTGAAGCAAACGAATAACCAGGTTGTATTATCACTTTTCGCCTATGCTAGAAACTATTTACATCTGGTAGCGAAAAAAGTATATAAAATTTGTATATTAACATATATATATATATATATATATATATATATATATATATATATATATATATATATATAGTATTATTTTTACAGCGGCTATACAGTGTCATTTTCTCATTGAAAACTGGCACCTAAGGGGATATTTTAAAGGTCAAAATTTTAGAATACATTATCTAAAAATGAGGAATTAAAGTGATAATTTGCGTTATCCAATAAAAGGAGAGGAAACGTTTTGCTTTATAGCAGAAGATTTGCTTCCTGAATCAGAGTTGGGTAACACCGTTAGTTTTTGAACACATTGTGTTAGTGAGACTAAAGGTGCTCCACTTTAGCATACTTAATGGACTAAATATGCTCAGGGCTATATATATATATATATATATATATATATATATATATATATATATATATATATATATATATACAAACATATCGTACCAAATTTATATATTTTTCGACTATTATTTTTACAACGGCTATACAGTGTCATTTTCTCATTGAAAACTGGCACATAAGAGGATATTTTAGAGGTCAAAATTTTAGAATACATTATCTAAAAATGAGGAATTAAAGTGATAGTTTGCATTATCCAATAAAAGGAGAGGAAACGTTTTGCTTTAGAGCAGAAGATTTGCTTTCTAAATCAGAGTTGGGTAACACCGTTAGTTTTTGAACACATTGTGTTAGTGAGACTAAAGGTGCTCCACTTTAGCATATTTAAGGGACTAAATATGCTCAGGGCTAAATTTGAGGAACCAAAATAGACATACCCTCAAAGATAAGGGATAATATTGGCCAACAACTCGCCCCGGTTATAATAGAGTTGGGGCGGGTCAAATAATGGGTGGTTATATTAAAGAAATTTTTACATTCCTATACTACATATGAAACTTATTTATCGTCCATAATCAAATTTTAGCTTAATTACGTGAGCAAATACAATTTATCAATTATATACAAATTAATATTAATGAATATCCCTTTTATATTATGAATTGAATTGGGAATCAGTTATATTCCCATCTCCGCGTTTTCTCTCTCGATCTCTCTTTCTCTCTCTCCTTCTCTCTCTCTTTCTCTCCTTCTCTGTTCTTTTCCCAATTTTTCTTCCTTCATTTTCTCTGCTTTTTATTCTCTCTTTTGTTTTCAATGAATTTCAATTCAATTGTTTTAATATAGAGTTTTAACTTAGCACTTTCCTTTCATGTTGCACAATTAATATTCAAATTGAAACTGTCAATCAATATATTATGAAGGTGTTTGATTCTCCACCATTGACAACCATTAAAAGGTTTGAATTCGAATTTAGATTTTCAAAAACTATTCTTTATTTGGATTTGGTGTTGTTGCAAACAAATAGGAATATTCTTTGGAGCTTATATCTCAATTTTGAGGGTATTTGGTGAAGATTAAAGCAATTGTAGCTGATTCGAAAAACGAAGAAGAAGAAGAAGAAGAAGAAGAAGAAGAAGAAGAAGAAGAAGAAGAAGAAGAAGAAGAAGAAGAAGAAGAAGAAGAAGAAGAAGAAGAAGAAGAAGAAGAAGAAGAACATGCCATACAACACACTTACAAAATTGTATTAAAGTTGTATTATGTTGTAATTATTTATTTTTTATTTGAATGTTGTATGAAAGTTGAAAAATAGTTGTATAATGTATAAATCATTGTATGAAATTTTTATTTAAGTTATAAATACTATCTCTTTACATAAAGTTGTTGATATGTATCAAAATTGTTTTAAGATAGGAAGTTTTGATTGAAATTTCAGAGAGGAAGAATAACACAACACTTATAAAATATATGCTAATCATATACAAAATATACACAAAAGACATATGGTATAAAATTTGTATGAAACTTGTATTTAAGTTGTATGATGCTGCAGTTGTATTTAACTGGGTAGAAATGATGTATGAAAGTTGTAGATAAGTTGTAAGTAAATTGTATACTATATAATTAGTTGTATGAAATTTATTTTTACTATGTATGTTGTTGTAGATATTCAAATTTGTATTAAATTTGTACGAAATTTATTTTTAATTTGTATGTTGATGTACCATACATTGTTCTTTTCTCAATTGATTTATTAAGGAAAGAAAAATAGAGAATGAATTTCAAATCGACTCATATGCATTGATTCATATTTGTTTGAACTAAAAAACTTGAATATTGATGGGAACTGAATGATTTGGGTGGATAAATTTCGAGTTTCACATTAAAAGTGCCATCGTCGCACTTCGGAGAAACTGATTTTTATGTGAGATTTGAATTTTGTGTGAGAAATTAACTCGGTAGCATAGATTTTGTTGGAAATACTAATACAAAGTTGAATCCGAAGTTTGGAGGCGATTGAATTTAATTTGAAATCCGCTAAAACTTTGAATCTGCTCAATCAATTGTAATTGCATTGAATCAAAAAATTTGGCGACAACTGCGTTTGATGCAGAGATTGAAAGGTGCGTTCAGGCTCGTGGCTCATATATCATCGTAATTTAGAGATACACGTGTGGTATCAAGTAAAACGCAATGTGACGAGTACCATTAGTTCTCGAACACAATGTTTTCTATTGAATTGTAGGCATTTAAATTTATTGGATTTAAATCCATAAAATTATTTGAACTTTATTTTAAATGCAAGATATATTATGCCAAATAAATATTATGGGCTAATATAATTGAATTAATTATATAAGTCCAATACATATGGGTTAAATAAATAGGTCCAAATCTATTGGGCTAGCCCATTTAATTGGGTTGCAAGTGATGGTCCCACTTCATTAAGCCCAAGGATGTTGTCTTCCTAGAGGCCCAATTTGGTGCCACACGTGAAATGACGTGGCACGCCTAGTCAAACGAAAGAGCCAATAGGATCATGCCACATGTCAAAATGACAAAGCATGCCAAGTCAAATTAAATGGCCAATGAAACTGCGCCACATGTGCAAGTGACATGTTCTGGCCAATCAAATGCGGCCTTGTCATTCTTCAAACTGATTGGTCGAAAAGAGTTTTTTCTCATCACAACTCTTCCCTCCCACAACGATAAATAGGGATCTTCATAACTCAGAAAAGAGACCAGAAGTTATAACAAGAAGCAAGAAAGAGCTCGTAGATCAAACGCTACAAATTCCTCCACAAGTTCAAGCAATCAAGTTCAAGTTCTAGAAAACAAGTTCAAGCTCAAGAACGAAGAACAAATCAAGTTCAAGCTCAAGAACAAAGAACAAATCAAGATGAAGCTCAAGCAATCAAGCTCAAGCTCAAGAACGAAGAACAAATCAAGATTCAAGGAATACAAATTTAAATCAAAGTTTGTGCTAGTTAAATTCAAGATCATCATCCGTGAAAACAACTACAAATTCAAGATCAAGCTCAAAGGCCCTTGAATTTATATTGGAAAAGTAGAATCAAAGGGATCATAGAGATTCTACACTCATATTATTTGAAATAAAATACTACGATTGGCGCAATATTTTTCGATCTCGATTATTTTTCTCGACGTAATTTATTGTATACAAATTCTGGCACGCCCAGTGGGAAAATCTCTACCTCGCATCTCAACTTTTCAATTACCAAAGCTCAAAAGAATATTGAAATGGCTTCAAAGAAAATCAACTCCATATCAACTTACGCCAAGGCTACTAATTCAATGTTCTATGATGATGTCGAAAGCATACTCGATGTTACCTTTGAAAGCTTTGAGCCAGTTACAAGGAGTAAAGCAAGCTCTTTAAGACAACAAGAACTCCAAGTGTCGTCTGTATCAACCCCTATTTTGGGATCTTCATCCTCAAAAGGAGTGAGATCTTCTGTAAGCACGACCCAAAAAGGGAACGACGTCGCCGAAATGATTGAAAAGGTTCTTGCCCAACTTAGTTTATCTAAGTCCAAGAAACCTTTCACGCAAGCCGATGATGATGACTTGAGCGATGGATCTACTGTAGCCTTCATTAATGTGACCAACGACCGCTAGACCTCTTAGGAGGCATAGTTGGGTGTGATCATCGATCATGCAAACAATGGTTATTGAAGCTTCTACCATAGAAGAACAACTTGCAAATTTGACGAAAGTAGTTGAAGGCTTGTCAAAGCGCATGCATGATCAAGATGCTAAACTTTCCAAGTAAACAAATAAATTGGATAGCATGGTAGAAGTAGAATCCACACAAACACCTTTAAATATTCAAAGGTCACAAGAGAAAGAAGACTCTTCAGAAAAGCAAGCAACGATAGCCAAGGAGATCCAAGTATCCGTCGAAGGTCTGATTCCCGTTGAGAAATTAAATTACTTTATCATGGAGGCTATAAAAGATAAGCGTGAGTCGTCGTCCAAATTATCTCTCACATATGTAAAGCTATATACGCATAGAATTGATAAATTGAAGATGCATGTTGGTTATCAACCTCCTAAGTTGCAACAATTCGACGGCAAGGGAAATCCAAAACAACATGTGGCGTACTTTGTTGAAACTTGCAAAAATGCCGGAACGTACGGTGATTATCTTGACAAACAGTTTGTTCGATCTCTCAAAGGTAATGCATTCGATTGGTACATAGATTTTGAATCTGGTTCAATCGATAGTTGGGAGCAGTTAGAGCACGAGTTTCTCAATTGTTTCTATAGCACAAAATGTATAATAAGCATGATCGAACTTACAAACGCTCATCAACAAAAGGATGAGCCAGTTATTGACTTCATCAACTGCTGGAGGAGCTTAATCCTCAACTGCAAAGATCACCTTAGCGAAACTTTTGGCATCGACATGTGCATTCAAGGCATGCATTGGGGTCTTTGCTACATCTTACAAGGCATAAAGCCTAAAATATTTGAAGAACTAACAACTCGTGCCCATGACATGGAATTAAGTATGGCCCCAAGTGGAGACGAAGAGCTACCTTCCTTTGAGCCTTACGACGAAGAAGAAAAACAAGAAGGCGAGGATGGGGGCAACTTTTCATTCGAGAATGAAACCGAAGAGTCTATACATGTCACAATGCTCCTCAACACACGAGACTAAACTGCAAGTTGTAATGCTCCTCAACGCACGAGGCTAAAATGCAAGTTATAATGCTTCTTGGCACATGAACCCATACTTTATATCACGAAGCTCTTCAAATTCAAGTTGAGCGTCAAATTGTGAAGCTCTTAAAATTTGAGCTATCTTCAAATTACTATGCTCCTAAACGCAGGTGCCTAAACTGCAAGTTATAATACTCCTCAACGCACAAGCTTAAACTGCAAGCTATAATGCCCCTCAACGCACGAGCCTAAAATGCAAGTTATAATGCTTCATGGTACATGAGCCATATTGTATGTCACAAAGATCCCCAAATTTGAACTAAATCTTAAAGACGTAAAGCTCTTCAAATTCGAGCAAAGTCTTCAAGTTGTAAAGCTATTCAAATTCGAGCAAAGTGTTCAAGTCGGAAAGCTCTTCAAATTTGAGCAAAGACTCAAGTCGAAAGCTCTTCAAGGTCGAGTAAAGACTTCAAGTCGCAAAGCTTTTCAAATTCAAACCGAACTTCAAGTTGCGAAGCTCTTTAAATTTGAGCAAAGTCTTCAAGTTTCAAACAATCCTTGTATGCACGAGTATAAACTGCATAGAAAAAAATAGATTATACTTTTTCTGAACTACGTAATGACTTGATCCTCTTTGCGGAGGTACGTAGGCAACTTAGAGTTTTGTTCTAAGTTCAGTCGTATAAATAATTAATATTAAAGTCTACTTTATCATGATGACAAAGAGAAGTTGATGATGCTCTCCTCCAAAACTAGAAAGATGGAGCACTATATGTATCATTTCATAAAGTTGTGAGAAAAACATTTTATGCACCTCTTCTCCAAATTGCAAGAAGATTTTGTTCTACTCCAATGCTTGAAGGATGGATGCTCTATGAAATGCTTCTCCAAATTGCAAGAAAAGGTCATTTCATGCCAAAAGCTTGAAAGTTAGGATGCTCCATGAATTTCCTCACCAAGTTGTAACAAGGGGTCGCTCCATACTAAAGCTTGAAGGTTGGGACATTCCATGCACTTCTTCAACAAGTTGAAAGAATATGTTATTCCATGCCAAAGGTTGAAAATGTCTACTTCACGTACTTGCTCGCAAAGGAAGTAGTACTCTAGGTGTCTCGCCAAACGACAAGAAAGGGAGGTACACCACATGCTTTCTCGTCAAAGGTGAAAGAAGTCGATAATAAATGTCTCCTTCTCCATCTGCAAAAGTAGGGATACGCCATGAGATTCTCTCGCCAAGTCACAATAAAGAGACGAGTGGTTCGACGACAATTATATGAACCTCTAGGGAATCATCTTAGAGATATCAAGTACCACTAATTCTCTCTTGAAAATCTGCAAAAACAAAAAATTGGAGCCACGGTTCCAGTGGAATGAAACTTTTGGTTTTGTTTAGTTCATTGGTGCCAAACGACATGGAGCTTTAGCTCAACAGTAAGAACCGGTGTCAATGACATGACGCTCCAATGCGGATAGTGAACATTGTCCTCTCCGTCAAATATTGAAGGATATAATGCTCCCCTGTTTATTCTGTCGAAGCCGTGAAAAGGATGCTCCGTGGACTTCTCCACTAAGTTGAAAGAAAAAGTCATCCATGCCAAGGTTAAATGGATAGGAAGTTCCACGCATCACTTCACCTGCAAAAAAAAAAGATAGTGTTGATCATGTACTTTTTCATCTGATTTGTCAGAGAGAACTCGCCTTGCTCGTCTCTACCAAAGCTGCAAAACAATAATTGAAGTATGATGCCCGAAACAATCCTCCAGATTTTTGCGCTTAATTCATAAATTTCCTGCAACTGTATCAGAAAGGGTGGTGCTTCCAGTTTTATGTATGTTGTAGATCTCAGCGTCTTCTTTTCAAAGCCACAAATGGCTCGTTATTGTAACGACCCGACCGGTCGTTTTGAGTATTCATTCTCCTTTCAACTATTTGAAGTCTTGAATAACTTCCTACGAGGTACTATGACTTTTATGAATTGTCGGTTTTGATTTTAAGGTATTTCGGAGTTAGCTTGGAAGAATGAATTTCATGTTGGAAGCTTAAGTTGAAATAGTTGACCGGATATTGACTTATGTGTAAACGACCCCGGAATAGAGTTTTGATGATTTCAATAGCTCCGTATGGTGATTTTGGACTTAGGAGCGTGTCCGGAAAATTATTTGGAGGTCCGTAGTGGAATTAGGCTTAAAATGACAAAAGTCAAATTTTTGGAAAGTTTGACCGAGGGCTTGACTTTTTGACATCGGGGTTGAAATACAATTCTGAAAATTTTAATAGGTCCGTTATTTCATTTATGACTTGTGTGCAAAATTTCAGGTTTGAACCCTTTAAGTTCGGAGTTTCGCTATGTTTCACCATTTTCTGATTTTGGAGCTCGGTTTGGGCGATTTTGGGGAGGAAGTTTTTCACACAACTTTGGGTACGTGTTCTTGACTCCTTATGATTATATTCCAGGAATTAACCCTCGTTTTCAGCATTAGAATATTGATTTTTTGAGAGAAATCGGAGGAATTTTCTATAATTTCATAAAATAATTTTTCAAGATTTGAACACTGATTCAGAGTCGGATTTGAGTGAAATTAGTATGGTTGAACTTGTAGTTGGATGGGTTGTCGGATTTTGTAACTTTTGTCGGGTTCCGAGACGTGAGCCCCACGGGCGATGTTTTAGCTGAAATTCGGATTTTTATGGAAAATTAGCATTTTCTTATAGAATTAATTCCAATAATTGTTTTTGACTGAATCGAATTATTTGTGGCTAGATTCGAGGCGTTTGGAGGCCAATTCCCGAGGCAAAAGCTTAACGGAATAAGAATTTCACGGCTTGAGGTAAGTAACAGTTATAAATCTGGTCCTGAGGGTATGAAACCCCGGATTTTGTGTCATGTGATTATTTTGGAGGTGACGCACATGCTAGGTGACTGGCGTGTGGGAGTGCACCGAGGGGATTGTGACTTGGTCCGTCTGTGGAAGCTGTAAAGTTTAATAACTTGTTGATAGCTCTGTGCTCTCTATGTGTTGTGGAAATTTGTCTATAAGTCATGTTAGAAATCATATTTAGGCTATATGTTGGTACTGTTGGGACCCACATAGGTCGTATACATGTTGAACTATCTGCTTAATTGTTGTTTTTTACTCAGACATAGTTTACTTGATTATTTTATCCCAGTCTTTATTGTTCATTATTGATGCATCATATCATTGTTGTTTGGGATGATTTTATGATTGTTGAGAGCCCGAGAGACTGGAGAGATTTATGATTGAGCGAGGCCGAGGGCCTGATTTTGAGATATTATACTATAGCACGTGAGTTATATGTGCAGCATGTGAGTTATCCGTGCGGATCCTTATATTATACTATAGCACGTGAGTTGTCCGTGCAGCACGTGAGTTGTCCGTGCGGATCTAGATATTTATACTATGGCACGTGAGTTGTCCGTGCAGAATATAGCGCTTGGGCTGTAGGAACCCCTCCGGAGTCTGTACACCCCTAGTGAGCGCGAGTACCCATTGAGTGTGAGTGCTCAGGGCTGAGAGACGAGTGGTTGAGTTGTTGTATTGAGTTGAGTGATTGTTGCATTGAGAGGTTGTACTTACTTTTCATTTGTTATTGCACTTAGTTGCTATCTGTCGTTGTGAAATTCTCTGAAAGATTTTATATCCGGATTACATGAACTTGAACTGTATAAAATTGATTTGACTTAAACTGCTGGATTTGAAAGCATGTCTATTCTTTGCTCGAATTACTGAAAGTGAACTATAATTGTGTAGCTCGTCACTATCCTCAGTTCTTTATTTATTATTGTTACTTACTGAGTTGGTTGTACTCATACTACGCCCTACACTTCGTGTGCAGATTCAGGTATTCCCGGCCATAACGGGTGTTGATTTCTTTCACACAGTTTATTTTCCACAGATTCAGAGGTAGCTACCGTGTTTCGCATACCTTGCCTCTCCTTCCCTATCTCCTTATTTACTGCATTTGGTCTCAGACTATTATGGACCGTATTTTACAGACTTGTATTCATATTAGACGCGCATATACTCAGTGACACCGAGTTTTGGGAGTATTTATATTTGTACTTGTGAGATTTCTTCTGCTGAATTTAATCATTATGTTTTCAAACTTAAAAGATATGAGGTTTATTGAGATTGTCGACTTTCCTAGTATTAAGATAGGCGTCATCCCGACGGGTGAGATTTTGGGTTGTGACAGTTATTTAGACACTCCTATCTTGAGATATGAATTTTTCGGCAAGAGCGCGCAAAGCTGAAGAAGCCAGCATGTCATAACTCGTTATTTAACTATTTACCCTTAAAATTAGATAACAAT
Organism: Nicotiana tabacum; assembly: GCF_000715075.1. Taxonomy (NCBI): domain Eukaryota; kingdom Viridiplantae; phylum Streptophyta; class Magnoliopsida; order Solanales; family Solanaceae; genus Nicotiana; species Nicotiana tabacum. The sequence continues at coordinate 10,326,154 of NC_134081.1, forward strand.
TAAACTTATAATGTGGTTCTAAGGACACGTTATTTCACTTAATACCAATTGATAAATATGAAGATTAATAACATAAATGAACTATAAAGTAAAGCAAACCAGTGTTAGAATGGAACTCAGCCCTCGAGTTTGAATACCCTCGAACTGGTTGATGCAAGAACAATTAAAATATAACAAGCAGATAAACAATAGTATAAACGAGAAAGAGAATTATATTGCTTTGATATCTATGAACAATCTCCCTTACAAATGATTAGAACCCCCTTTATATAGTAGAGGAATTCCACTTATGGTATAATTCTAATTACATAAGGAAATCCCATGATTAGCTAATTAACTATTTTTGATTTGATCCATTCCGAGATTTACGCCATGACCCTCGACCAGTCACGGATATCTCGTCTTTCTGTTATTGTGCTATCTTCGATCTTGCTCGATGTCTGTCTCATTTGGCTTCGATCGCTACTAGCCTCGATCTCGACATGTACCTCGATTCTGAACTCGGTACCTTATCCTCTCGTGATTTAGTTTGTTCCGTTACAAGGCCGTACTGCGATGCAACCTCCCGGTCTCGATCAAATAGTATAATCGGGTGGGCCCGGTTTAACCGTATACACTAACTTTTGAAACAAATCTAGGAAGATATAGGGACAGTCAGATTATGATTAATATATATATATCGTAGCTCTAGAAGTCTAGTTTTGATGGTCGCAAACTGCTAGTTATTTCGATGTTCGTACACCAGAATATAATTATTTTTGTGAAGGCACGCAATCTGAAAAGTCAATCTGAAACGAAAACTCAAAACATTATCTGAGATAGTACAGCAAGAATTTTGCTCTGATTCTTGGATATGCTGCAGCCCTTTGTATTATTTTAGGATGATCAATCCCTCGTATTTTGGACTCTCCTTCACCAAGATATGATTTATTCAGTGAGAGTGTGATCATATTTATAAATCAAATTCAGAAATTAAGTTGGCCAATCATGAAGGAGTTTGGATATGAATTTTTGAGATGCCACAACCCTTCGAGTTTTAACTCTGTGGAAACAAGAAACAAGAGGCTTGTGATTTGAATACTCCTAACCCGAGATATAAATTTCTCAATAGGAGTGCGCAAAGCTGCAAAGTCGACTTGTCAGACCTAGAAATAAACTTTAGAAATTAATTCTGGTCAATCCGAAAGGAATTTTGATACATTGCTGCCTTCTAAATATGGTTGCTGGTGCATCGAGCGGCTTGCAATTTGACTCATCTACACTTAGGCACAAGTTTTTGGTTAAGGCATGATGCGGGTATGAGGAAATGATATGGAAGAATCTGAAGTGGACTAAAAAAAATAATTACCTAGAAAAAAACAAAATTGGAGGACCATCGCCTCAGTCCTCTGACACGCATTGGAGCTATTGAATTCTAGTTCCAAAAGAATCAGAAAGCTAGCGCTTCGGACATGAATTTTCTACTGCAAGCTTTGAAAACTAGCAAATGATTCTTGTGAAGAAAAAAGGGGGATCTCATCATATACGACATTAAGGTTCATAAGATGTGCCAAAGTCCTCCTTGGGGGTATCGTCTTCTCACTCGGGTCGTCTCTCACAGCAAAAGAAAGGAATTTTAAGCACCCTGCAACAAAGTTTGAAGGCTAAAATAGTGGACTCTCCACATACTTCTTCGCCAAGTTCCAGAAGATATTATTCTAATTACAGAAGGAAATCCCATGATTAGCTAATTAACCATTTCTGATTTGATCCGTTCCATGATTTACGCCTGACCCTCGACTAGTCACGTATATCTCGCCTTTTTGTTATTTTGCTATCTTCGATCTTGCTCGATGTCTGTCTTATTTGGCTTTGATCTCTACTAGCCTTGATCTCGACATGTACCTCGATTCTAAACTTGGTACCTAATCCTCTCGTGATTTAGTCTGTTCTGTTACGAGGTCGTCCTTCGATGCAACCTCCCGGTCTCAGTCAAATAGTAAAATCGGGCGGGCCTGATTTTAACCGTATACATATAGTCCCCTCGTTCTTTGGAGTGTAATGTCAAGAAATGAATTGAGCCTTCGATTTTCTACTTCGACCTGTCATGACGTCATCCTTGTGGCGTAAGCGACGGAAGTGATCGAAACGTCCTGTTGCTACAGTTCCCCAAGTCATTAATGAGTGTCAGTTGGTGGTCGGCCACTAGTGCCTTTGAATCGTCGCCGTGAATCCAATAAATAGACCAATTTCTCATTGATTCAAACTTTACTTTCATTTCCTTCTAATCTCCAAAGCTTTTATATCTCTTAAGTTCTTTCATTCTACAAATCTTCAGGTTTTGCTGTTAATCTTTTCTCAGACATCAAGTCCTATTATTTTCCTCTTCTTCAAACTCACACTAAAATGGCAAAAAAATCAAAAACGGTACTACAAAAAGAAGCTGCTTCATCTTCTCAACTGACTGGCAGGAAAACACCGGTGGAACCCCATCTTGAGAAATGTATTCCTCGGGGGTGCGCGCTAAACTCCGATTTCAAGACCAATAAAGCCTCGTCGATTCCTAGTCGATGCGAGCCAATGTCGAGGTATATATGTTCGATAACTGAGGGATACCTTAAGCAGGTAAAGAAAGACTGCAACTGGGAGGGCAAAAAGGTGGTGATCCCGACCCCCGAAGAAGACATAATCACCCATGTGGAAGGGTTTCTAAGTGTTTACACTTACCCTTTCAAGTTGGGCCCTCTCGACCCTGTCATCATTGATTTGTTGTCGTCAATATCAAATAACCATAGGCCTAGTCCATCATTCCTTTTGGTGGATTGTTATTCTGCCCTGATTCTTCGTGAGCAAAGTCGAGGGGCTCCATTTCACCCTCGATCACTTTATCAGATTGTATAGTCCCCGCCTCTATCGAGGTGGGTTAATAAAACTCCAACGTCGGGCTACCAAAGTGTTGATCTCGAGCATAGACGAGGACAAGAATCAAGGTTGGATGGGCTGGTTTGTTCGAGTGATGACTTCCGACCTAATCCCAGTCGAGAATATGCCATTTCCTGAGAAATAGAACATGAATTGTAAGTACCATCTCATTGTTATCTTACATATATTATTTGTTCATTTGACTTTTCTCATTGATTTCTTTTTCATGATGTAGCGGTCGCTTGGATGTCTCGTGCGATTCTCGACCTTGAGAGCTGGGTTCGAAACCTGGCCTCGACCTCTACATATGTCGAGCGCTCATGATGCGATTTAGCAAAGGGCTGATGGGAGGCCAAGAATCATGGTAAGCCCATTTTTTGTGTTTTTGATGATTTGATTAAGATGCCCTTCTTCTACTTATTCAATTTTCTCGTGTACAGGCCTGGGCAAGGATGCGGTCATGAGGGGTCCGTCTGGTGAGGAGGAGACTTTGACCCCGGTTTCGAGACCGGTGAAGGATAAGAAGAGGAAAAGGACCTCAACCTCCGAGACTCCAAAGCCTAAGAAGAATTCAGTTTGTAAGCCAAAGAAAGACATCGTTGCCTTGCATGCGACTGTGATTCAACGGCTAAGGGAGGAAGAAGAAGAAGATAAAGATGATGGGTCAAAATGATGGCCCGAGTGAAGAAAACCATCGAGGCCCTAAAGGCCTCTGAGTCGGTAGTGGTTGAGTAGATTCCACCTCGAGCCGAGGGGGTCTTGGAAAAGGACTCGGGCAAAGTCCCCGAGTCATCAAAGATCAAAGATGCCTCCCTCCGAGATGAGAAAAAGGAGGGTATGTCTGAAGGGGCCGGATCTGAGGCCCTTCGCAGCGAGGAGAACGCCCTAAGTGGCTCACTTGGGGCAATAGATATTGGAGACTTGCCGATTCTCCCTGCATTTTCCGAGGAGGAAATTCGGGAGGCCTAAGCTATGAGGACTCCCAAAGTAGATGGAGCTCATGGAGGGGAGGACCTCTTCCGTGGTTACTTTATCAGGGTCGAGGCTGCTACCGACCTAAGTGCAGCGTCGAGTCTCCTCGATGAGGCTCAACAAGCCTTGAATCGGGTGAGTCTCAACTCCCTTTGTCGATATCATACTTAGTTTATTTATTCTCTTCCTGTCTAATTTCATTTCTTTTTTCCATATAGGCTTTTGCACTCCATCAGGAGGCATTTTCAAAGTCCAGAGTAGAGCTGAGCCGATATGAGGCCGACCTCCGAGGGGTCATGGAGGAGAGAAATGCCTTTAAAATTCTCAGTGGGCAAAAAGAAGAGGAAATCAAGGACCTCCAAGCTGAGTTGGCAAGGCTCACCAAGATCAGACCGACCTGATCGAGCAGGTAATGAAAATCTTAAAAGCTCATGGGCTCGATTCGGGAATAGTGGCTATCATTTCAATCTCACAGTTACAGCAGAAGGTCAAGAGGATCGAGCAATTCCGCGAGGAGGTCAACATGATGAAGGCGGAGACCTTGGGGTGGAAAGAAAGTATAGACCACTTTGCTGCTGAAAAAGAGTCTTCTCGAGCTCAATTGTCATCGGTCGAAAATCAGCTTCGAGGCATGAAGGACAAGAGATCAGCTCAAGCAAAGAAAATAGAGGAGCTCGAGGCTCGGTTGGCTTCCGAACTTGCAGAGGCCAAATCTGAAGCAGAAAAGGCAAAGGCAGAGGCGATCGTGGCCATCTACCGGGCCGATGCTGAAGCCGCTAAAGTCCAAGCTAGAGAGGCAGCCGAGACCGCTCAAACTCGAGCACATTGGATTGTTGAACTCGCCAAATGCCAATCTCGGAGGTAAACTCTCAAAGAGATCCACGCTCGAGGTTTCGATCTTACCAACGAGATAATAAAGGCTAAAGAGCATGAAGATGATGCTAGGGCACTGGCCTCTTCCGATGATGATGATGATGATGGCGGCAAGAGTGGGTTCGAGAATGATGACGACTTCGATGGTGAAGAATCTTCCCCTGAGGAAAATTAGGAATATTAGGCTTTTTCTTTTTTGATTTTTTGTGCGAGACCCTGATCGGTCCTTGTAAATATATTCGTATATATAAAAGATCTTTTTTCTCTTTGACTTGTCTTTATTCTATTTCCTGCCTCATGAAAATTCTATTTCATTCATGCCTTCATGCCTTATAGAGATTTTGCTCACAAGTTTGGGACTTTAGGCAACTAGACCGAAGTCGGACCATTGTAGTCTGTAAAATCGAGTGAGTACTTGCTCGAACTCGAAGTAGAGTGACCCTTAGGTTTTAGTTAAGTAAAGACGATTTCTTGAACTCAAAAAATAAAATGGCCCTTAGGCTTTTGAAATAGGCCGATATGGCCTCAAAAGAATGGCTTTTCCCCTTTTTTGGCTTGAAAAATTAATCATAAAAATTTGTCATACCTTAGCACGAGATAAATTTGTACCCATTAGGTTTTTTGAGGATTGGTGTTATCGAAATCCTTTGCTTTGTTATGCCTTAGCACAAAATTGTCCGAGAGTTCGAATAATTCGATGCCCCTTAGGGTTTTTCGAGGGTCGATATTATCGAGACCCTTAGTAATTCAGCCAAGAGTTGTCTTTTTTAACCGGTTTATGAGAATATTTGAAGGCCTATTTTACAACAGAATTCGGACGTCTCCGAACCGTGTTAATTTGATCGTAGCCTTTAGTTTGGGATTTGCCCCTTAGGCTTGTTTCCCTGCTATACTTCGAACTCGTTCGAAGTGTCAGTCCTCGAGTGGGGTGGCCGTGGCCTATAAAATCGAGGATTGCATTTTTAAGTCTTACGATTTCGAGGTTTAGTAATTCGATCATGTCGATTTTTTGGATGGCAGTCCCCGAGTATAGGGTAAATTGTTTGAACTTCAGTTGTGATCGGCCCTTAAGCCAGTTTCCACAATAGATCATAACTATGAAATTGTAAAGTATAAATTTCGATAAGGCATGGAACATCTGGTAAGGAAGAATACTTCTTTCAATATATTATACATGCGTACATGTTTTGCCATTAGGGCTCGAGTAATCTACATGGACACGGTTCATTTGACCATTTGGTCCTTCACAAAATTTACCTATCGAGACCCTCTGGACACAAAGTATTTTCCTTGTAACTATCCGAGGGTGATGCCCCCCAGTATTCGAGGTTGATTGTAAAGAAGCCTCAGATATTGTTGAATTGCTCTAAGTTAGCACGAACAATGGTTGCCTCATTAAAAACCTCGCCGGAAAAACCCATTTAGGAGAAACACCGTTCTAAGGGGGAAAAAGTACATTGCATACTTTCAGACCTAAGGACTTTATGTTTGAAGAATCCTTTGATGTCTTCGACTAAACACCTGCAAATGGTTAGTATAAAATATAAACGAAAATGGAGAAGGTCGTACCTTAGAAGTAATATCATTTGAGGAGTGATATGTTCCAATTGTTTGGTAATTGTTCGTTGTTCATCGTGCCAAGTTTGTAGGATCCCTTTCTGATGATATCGAGGACCTGATAAGGTCCCTCCCAGTTCGGGCCAAGTTTTCCTTTGTTTGGGTCTCGAATATTGAGGGTGACCTTCCTCAGAACCAAGTCCCCAATTTTAAAGCGTCGAAGATTGACTCTTCTATTGTAGTACCTTTCGATACGCCGTTTCTGTGCGGCCATTCGAATGAGGGCGGCTTCCCGTTTTTCATCTAGCACTTCGAGGCTTGTATTCATAGCTTCTTGATTTGACTCTTTCGTTGCATATCAAAACCTGACGCTAGGTTCCCCGACTTCAACTGGGATCAGAGCTTCGATGCCATTTACTAAAGAGAATGGTGTTGCCCCCGTACTAGATCTTGACGTTGTTCGATATGCCCAAAGGACTTCGGGCAATATTTCTCTCTATTTTCCCTTAGCGTCGTTCAATCTTTTCTTTAGATTTTGAATGATGGTCTTGTTTGTCGATTCGGCATGTCCGTTCCCACTAGGATGATATGGCATCGACAGGATCCTTTTTATTTTGTGATCTTCCAGAAACTTTGTCACTTTGCTGCCGACGAATTGCTTTTCATTATCGCATACGATCTCGGCAGGCATCCCGAATCGGCATATAATGTGGTCCCAAATGAAGTCTATGTCTTCTTTCTCTCTAATTTTCTCGAAATCCTGTGCTTCAACCCACTTAGAGAAATAGTCAGTCATAAAAAAAATAAATTTAACTTTACCTGGGATCGATGGTAGAGGGCCGACAATATCCATTCCCCATTTCATGAATGGCCATGCAAATAAGACTGCGTGGAGTTGCTCTCGTGGTTGGTGAATCATCGACGCATACCTTTGACAATTGTCACACTTTTCAAACAAACTCTTTTGTATCATTTTCCATATCGGCCCCAATAGTATCCTGCTCTGATGACTTTGTGAACCAATGATTCGGCACCAGAATGATTTCCGCAGGTGCCCTCATGGATGTCTCGTAGGACGTAGTCGGTATCTCCTGGTCCCAAACATATTGCCAATGGCCCATCGAACATCCTTCTATGTAGTATTCTATCTTCGGCCAATGTGAATCGTGCGGCCTTCGTACGTAGAGTCCTCGATTCCTTAGGGTCCGATGGAAGCTTCCCGTTCTTTAGGTACTCGATATATTTGTTCCTCCAATCCCAAGTTAGACCTTTGGAATTGATTTCGGCGTGGCCTTCTTCGATTACTGACCTTGAAAGTTGTACGACAGTCCCCGAGATAATCTCATCGTCTTCGACTGATGACCCCAAATTAATAAGGGCATTGGCCTCGCTGTTTTGTTCTCGAGGCGCATGCTGTAGGGTCCATTCTTTAAACCGATGTAGAGTCATATGTAGTTTGTCCAAGTACCTCTGCATTCGATCTTCTCGAACCTCGAAGGTTCTATTGACTTGGTTTACCACAAGCAGGGAGTCACATTTGGCCTCGATGACCTCTGCTCCCAAACCTTTAGCTAGCTCGAGACCTGCAATCATGGCCTCATACTCGGCCTCATTGTTAGTTAACTTGGAAGTTTTGATAGCTTGTCTAATTGTATTACCCGTGGGCGGCTTCAAAACGATGCCTAGCCCGGACCCCTTCACGTTCGAAGCGCCGTCTGTGAAGAGGGTCCACACTCCCAATGATGTACCCGACTTTAATAATAGTTTCTTTTCGACCTCGGGTACGAGGGCTGGCATAAAGTCGGCCACGAAGTCCGCTAATATTTGAGACTTGATGGTCATTCGAGGTCGATACTCGATATCGTACCCACTGATCTCGACGGCCCATTTAGCCAATCGGCCCAAAAATTTGGGCTTATGCAAAATATTGAGAAGGGGATAAGTAGTCACCACACAGATCGGGTGACACTAAAAATATGGTTTTAATTTCCTAGAGGCGCTTATTAGGGAAAGCGTTAATTTTTCTAAGTGTAGGTACCGAGTCTCGCTGCGATTTTCGAGACTGATAAGTATAAGTAAAGTTGCTCGTTCGCTTTCGGGGTATGAAGCAGTGGCGAACTCGAGAGGTACCGCTTTAATTCTTCCAATGCTTTTTGGCATTTCGGGGTCCATGCAAAATTGTTCTTCTTTTTTAGCAGTGAGAAGAACCTATGACTTCTATCTAAAGACCTCGAGATGAATCGGCCTAGGGCGGCTATGTGCCCTGTTAATCTTTGTACGGCCTTAACATTGTCCACGACTGTGATGTCTTCGATTGCTTTGATCTTATCGGGGTTGATTTGGATCCCCCTATTTGATACCATAAAGCCAAGGAACTTGCTCGAGTCGACCTCGAATGCACATTTCTCCGGGTTGAGTTTCATATTGTATTTCCTTAGTATATCGAAGGTCTCCTGCAAATGTGTCAAATGGTCCTCTGCTCGTAGGGACTTAACTAGCATATATTCAATATAAACCTCCATTGATTTAACTATTTGTTCTTCGAACATTCGATTTACTAAGCGTTGATAAGTGGCAACAACATGTTTTAGTCCAAACGGCATTACATTATAATAATAGGTGTCGTACTTAGTGATGAACAAAGTCTTTTCCTGATACTCCGGGTTCATTTGTATTTGATTGTATCCGGAGTAAGCATCGAGAAAACTAAGGATCTAGTGGCCGGTCGTGGCATCGATCATGCGATCGATATTTGACAGAGGAAAAGAGTCTTTAGGACATGCTTTGTTTAAATCTTTATAGTCTACACATATTCTAAGTTTATTTCCCTTTTTAGGGACTACGACTACATTTGCTAACCATTCGGGATAGTTTACCTCCCGAATGGATCCTATTTTGAGAAGTTTGGGTACCTCGTCCTTGATGAATACATGTTTTACCTCGGACTGGGGCCTTCTCTTTTGTTTTACCGTGCGGAACTTCGGGTCCAAGCTCAGTCGATGTGTAGTGATCTCCAACGGGATCCCTGTCATATCTAGGTGGGACCAAGCAAAACAATCCATATTATTGATAAGAAATTTAATGAGTTTTTCCCTGAGCTCAGGGGTTAACCCCGTACCCAGGTATACCTTTCAATCGGGTAGATGCTCGATCAGTATGACTTGCTCCAGCTCTTCGACTGTTGATTTGGTGGCGTCGGAATCCTCGGGGATTATGAAGGACCGAGGGATCCAGTAGTCATCGTCCTCGTCTGTTCCCTGCTTCTCTGACTGAGTCGAGGCTGGTGGATGTGGTTTCTATTTAGCTTCATGTTTTCCTTTGGACTCCGATCCCTTTGTTGATGAAAGCGCCGATACCGGTATTACTTCATCAACTGCGAACATCTCTTTGGCAGCATGTTGTTCCCCATATGTTGTTTTTACTCCATCCGGCGTTGGGCACTTCAGCATTTGGTGAAGGGTTGAGGGGACCGCCCTCATGTTGTGAATCCAGGGTCTTCCTAGTAATGTGTTATATCTCATATCGCCCTCGATCACATGGAACTTTGTTTCTTGAATAGTTCCGGCTACATTTACTGGTAGGATGATTTCACCTTTAGTTGTTTCACTAGCCATGTTGAAGCCATTGAGAATCCAAGTTACGGGTACGATCTGATCTTGTAGGCCGAGCTATTCCACGACCCTCGATCGAATAATATTGGACGAGCTTCCTGGATCAATTAAAACACGTTTAACCTAAATTTTATTCATAAGGATAGAGATTACCAAAGCATCATTGTGGGGTTGTGAGATCCCTTCTGCTTCCTCATCATTGAATGATAAAGTACCTTCTGGCACATAGTCTCGAGTTCATTTTTCCCTGGTGATTAATACTTTAGTGCATTTGAATACAGGCCCTTGTGGAATATCGACCCCACCAACGATCATGTGGATCACGTGATGTGGTTCTTCCTGCTCGTTTTTCCTATATGCATCCCTGTATCTGAAATGGTTTTTAGCTTGGTCGCTCAAGAATTCTCGAAGGTGACCCTCGTTGAATAGACAGGACACCTCCTCCCTTAGTTGTCTGCAGTCTTTGGTTCTATGACCATGTGTACCATGGTATTTGCATATTTGATTGGGGTTTCTTTGGGATGGATCAGTTTGTAGGGGTCTGGGCCATCTAGTATCTTTGATTCTCCCAATGGCTAACACAATACCTGATGCGTCGATGCTGAAGTTGTATTCTGATAATCGTGGTGCTTCTGTGGGATCGGCATATTTTTATCGAAGCCACTTTTGCTCATGAGCCCTCGAGAGCTCTGTCCTCGATCGTTATTTCGATCATTTCGGATGTGATTGCATCCTGGGCTGATGTTTCTATGATCTGTATTATATGGTTGATACCGATCTCTGTTCTACTAGGGTTCTCTATCGATATCCCTTTGAGTTCTGCCGACGGGCCTATTTGGATAAACGGAACCGGAATGGGTCCCCAATTGATCGTCCTCGACCCTGATCTTTGACTGGTATTGATTATATACATCGGCCCAGGTTACCGCTGGATATTCAATTAAATTCTGCTTAAGCTGTCGTGATACCACCGAACTTCGTTCGTTGAAACCTTGAGTAAAGGCTTGAACAACTCAATCGTCTGTGACCGGTGGTAGTTCCATGCGTTCCATCTGGAACCGAGATACGAATTCCCTCAATATTTTGTTGTCTTTTTGTTTCACCTTGAAGAGGTCTGACATCCTAGTCGCAACCTTTATTGCTCCGGCATGTGCATTTACGAAGGAGTCTACAAGCATGGAGAAGGAATCGATGGAATTAGGAGGCAAATTGTGGTACCATATCACTGCTCCTTTCGACAAGGTTTCTCCAAATTTCTTTAGTAGAACAGATTCAATCTCATCGTCTTCCAAGTCATTCCCTTTTATTGCGCATGTATAAGAAGTGACATGCTCATTAGGGTCAGTGGTCCCATTGTACTTAGGAATTTCAGGCATTCGTAATTTATTCAAAATGGGTTTCGGAGCCGCACTTGGAGGGAAAAGCTTCTGTACGAATTCTTTTGAATCCATACCCTTTAGAATCGGCGGTGCCCCCGGTATTTGGTCAACCCGAGAGTTGTATGTCTCTACTTTCGTGTCATTTGCCTCGATTTTCTTTTCTCCCGATTCAATCCGTTTAGTGAGCTCCTCGAGCATTTTCATAATGGCGGGGTCTGTCCCCGATTCGTTGGCGTTTGACCTTTCCAGCACAGGCTCGGTCTTGTGGACGACTTCTAGTTCAATCATACTCGGTGTCCGGTGCTGGTTTTGTAGTTGTGCTATAACGGCTTGTTGAGCCTGTAACATTTCGAATATTAATTGGAGGCTAGCTCCACCATCTTCTCCGCCCTACGTACCTCGACCACCTAATCGAACTTCCCTGCGTACGCTACCTTCGGGATCAACACCCAAATTTGTATTTAGGGCGACATGTAAACTGACATCGACGGGATTTGCAATTGGTGCTCCCTCGAGGTTAGCCTGAAGCATCTCGATCCCTGGGGCGGCTATTGTCATTTTTCCCGTCAAATCCGAGGCCGTTGTCACCATGTGTAGGTGATGCTTGTGAGTTTGACATGTTTATCCTGAAAACAAAGATTCTTACGTGAACAAGTGTAAAGCAGTGTGTGTTATCAGAATCAGTATTAAGCAATCACTATTATCCTTGGCTCCATGATGGGCGCCAAACTGTTTACCCTTAAAATTGGATAACAATTAAACGTATAATGTGGTTCTAAGGACACATGATTTCACTTAATACCAATTGATAAATATGACGATTAATAACATAAATGAACTATAAAGTAAAGCAAACCAGTGTTAGAATGGAACTCAGCCCTCGAGTTTGAATACCCTTGAACTGATTGATACAAGAACAATTAAAATAGGCCAAATACCTATACGGTCCCTTAAACTTGGCTCCAGTTTCCATTTAAACACTTCAACTAAGGCCAATACCTATTATACACTTTAACTTAATGCAATATGTACCTATTAAACACCTCATGACATGTGGCACGATGTGTTATTTGCACTTAAGAGTTCGGCGGGTGAACAAGAAATGTTATATTTTTTCTTTGTTCTTCTAGACATACTTTTTTTTATTCTTTTTCTTTCTCCTTCATTTCTCATCGCTACCTCCATATACCACAAGACTTTCTTCCTCCTAATTTTCTCTAGGGCCTTTTTATAGATTCATCTTACTTCTAACATTGATTAACTTACTAATTTACTTCAAAGAATTACTTACATGCCAATGAAGAAGAGTAAAACCCAGAAATAATTTATCAAAAGAGAATGAGATAAATATTGAAATCCAAATTCGAAGTTGTAGTGTTAAATTTTATTTCTGGATTATCTTTTCATTACAGAGCGACACCTTAGAATTCACTTCAAATTTGAATTATTTACAAGTCAAGGAATAGCTCAAACTCATTTTCCAGAGAAAACAGAAAAGAAACTTAGCAATTTCAGAAAATAATCAAGCAAACTCGAGTAAATTTTGCAAAAAGAAACCCAACAAGAAAAGCGCAGCAATTTCAAACATCAACTCTGTAAAATTGATTTGATTTTACACCAATAAAACTCAACAAGAAAAATTCAGCAATTTCAGACATCAAAAACATGAATTAATTTTGAAGCAACAAACATGGAGTTCAATCCAACGATTTCGCCGGCATTGAAATTTTCCGTCAAGATGTGAAATTTAACGGCGAAGATGTACAGCTACAAACATGGAGATTTTCCAACCAAGAACACAACAATATGCTTTTTGTTTGGACATAGCTAGAGAGAGGTGGAAAACTATGAATGGGCAGGGAAGAAGCAGATAGCTTGAGAAATGAGAGGGGAAAAGAAATGGATGTCCGGAAAAGATGAGTATGGTAGGTGGGTGGGGGAGTAAAGTTTTTAATATTTTTTTAAATCTTTTCCAATTTGGATTATTTAACCTTAAATAAAGAAAAAATAAAATGGGCACAACCACGTGTCACTCTTTAATTGGATGTTGCACCACATTATCTGAAAGTGAACACCACGCACTTACCTTTTTACACTGGGTGAGTGAGAGGTATTTAATAGGTACATATTGCATTAAGTTAAAGTGTATAATAGGTATTGGCCTTAATTGAAGTGTTTAAATGAAAATCGGAGCCAAGTTTAAGGGGTCGTATATGTATTTAGCCATTAAAATATAACAAGCTGACGAACAATAGTATAAACGAGAAAGAGAATTATATTGCTTTGATATCTGTGAACAATCTACCTTACAAATGATTAAAACCCCCTTTATATAGTAGAGAAATTTCACGTATGGTATAATTCTAATTACAGAAAAAAAATCTCATGATTAGCTAATTAACTATTTCTGATTTGATCCGTTCCGAAATTTACGCCATGACCCTCGACCAGTAGCGGATATCTCGCATTTCTGTTCTTGTGCTATCTTCGATCTTGCTCGATATCTGTCTCATTTGGCTTCGATCGCTACTAGTTTCGATCTCGACATGTACTTCGATTCTGAACTTGGTACCTTATCCTCTCGTGATTTAGTCTGTTCCGTTACAAGGCCGTCCTTTGATACAACCTCCCGATTTCGGTCAAATAGTAAAATCGGGTCGGCCTGATTTTAACGGTATACACTAATTTCTGAAACAAATCTTGGAAGATATAGGGATAGTCCGACTATGATTATTATATATATCGTAGCTCTAGAAGTCTAGTTTCGATAGTCGCAAACCCGCTAGTTATTTCGATGTTCGTACATCAAAATATGATTTTTTTTGTGAAGGCGCGCAATATGAAAAGTCCAGAAACGAAAACTCAAAATATTACCTGAGATAGTACGGCAAGAATTTTGCTTCGATTCTTGGATATGCTGCAGCCCTTTGTATTATTTTAGGAGGATCAATCCCTCGTATTTTGGACTCTCCTTCACCTAAGATATGATTTATTCAGCGAGAGCGTGATTAGATTTATAAATCAAATTCAGAAATTAAGTTGGCCAATCACGAAGGAGTTTGGATCTGAATTTTTTATATGCCACAACCCTTCGAGTTCTAACTCTGTGGAAACAAGAGGCTTGTGATTTGAATACTCCTAACCCGGGGTATAAATTTCTCAATAGGAGTGCGCAAAGCTGCAAAGTCGACATGTCAGACCTAGAAATAAACTTTAAAAATTAATTTTGGTCGATCCGGAAGGAATTTTGATCTGAAAATTTGATACATTGGTGCCTTCTAAATATGGCTTCTGTTGCATCGAGCGTCTTGCAATTTGACTCATCTACACTTTGGCACAAGTTTTTGGTTAAGGCTTTTGCCAAGCCGCAAAGAGGAGATGTGTCATGTACTTCTTAGGCAAGCCACAAGGGAGGTGGGCACACCAACTGTTTGAGGTCCGTTGTAAACCTGCAAAAGAAAAAGAAAGAAAAAAAAAGATACAGCGCCTACGGTGCCATTGGCACGATGCTTCAACTCGTCATGGTGGACTTTGGTTCCAATGGCACGACTCCTCGATGTGGAGTATACAAGCTGTATCAGCAGTAGCACAATTATATTGTTCTAGTTCTGACATGCGAAATATTGTACAATTTGAATGTTGAATAGAGGTCTCCAGTAATACAAGTAGAAGAGCTTTGCGGATATCAATATGCGGTTCTTGTGTTTACTCCTGGTTCTCCTTCAATTTGCCAATCTATATCACTTGCGTGCTGCAAGTAAACAAAAAACAATTGCAAGTTAGGAGGCGAAAAAACAGATCAGCACAGAAATATATATATATATATATATGCTTGGAACCTGAAAGTTGCCATGCAAGAAAAGAAGGAAAAAAAAGATCTTTATTCTCAGAAGAAGAGTCGATGCAATTGTGAAGCTGGAAATTAAGGTGTTGCAGAAACGGAGTGTTCAAGCTCTTCTTATAGGTATTGTGTAGAGTAGTGGCAAACTTTTAATGGAATACGTACGGACTCTTCATTTTTTGAGGGATAAGAATCCAAGTTGAATAAGGATACAAAAGTGACGAAGAATCTGGTGTAAAGTCGAGAAGATGAATTTGGCAACAATTAAAATTTCCAAGGGAATCTCCTTATGAAGTCCGAAAAGGAGATATTTAAGGACTGCAATAAAGGATAGCCATCAATTAGTTTTAAAATAATATGAACGTACTTGGATTGTTCTGATGATTTTGCCAAGTTCAATTGAAAAAAAAAAAATCTTTTCTACTCATGAGTCCATTAGGACAAGTGTGGAGTAGTTAAGCTTTGATCAACATGGAAAGTATGTACGATAGCTACATACATTGCCTATTTACATGACTACATGTACTATGATTTTGGGCCAGCAACTCTTTGACAAGAAAAGGTTTTAATCATGCAATTTAAAATTGTTTACCCGAGTCAGATAATGTTAAATTTGTGTATGGTTCTAAGGATATGTGATACAAATCGTATGGAGGAATAGAAATATGTTTATTCTTGACTATGAGAATGGGAATAGTGAGCAAAAAGAATGATTAAAATAAAGCAAAACAAGCACAAGAAGATATTTTTTAATATGAAAAGTGATCTTTTATTACAATGTGTGTCCGGTTATGCTTACAAGGATTGCCCCCTTTTATAGTAGAGGGATCTTACTTTATTTATTAAAAAGAAAACATATAGTGGAGAACCCATGATGAATTGTCTCTTCCTTGATTCCCGCCAAGATTCTCTCTCTTAGTGCGGTTGTAACGGCTCTTGCCTGAGAGCTCGATACTGGTTCGAACTCGTTATCGGGTCGAGCCCTTGGCTTTGGCTTGAGTTCGACCTTCGGGGTGGGTGCAGCGCATTTCCGGCCATCCTCACACTGCTTCGCAGGTCTATTTGATCATGGGCTCGATAATGGTATCGAGCTGACTTCTCGATCGATCTTTGGAACTCGGGGCTCATTTGTACTGTCTTTGAAACTCATTCCAAAATTCCACTTCGGTCGCTTACCACTCGAAATCTATTTCGACCGTATACAAAAGTGTCACTCTTCGGGACTCATTTGCTCTAATTTAGTTCTTTTTTTATCAAAGAAGTGGAACCGAACAAAAATTGGAGTTTATCCTGAAAATATGATTTGTTTCCTATAAGAAATGAAATCAATCAAGCTGACTTCACATAAAGGCGGTTGGTGCTACAAGATCAACTAAGCAGTGTTTGCATGAAGTAAAAGCATTTGCTTACTAGTGCACCAAGTCTAGTCGATAAAGTTTATGTTCCGACAAGTCTTGTAGTATAGGGTATTTGTAGGTATTTAAATTTTATTAGATTTAAATTTATAAAATTATTTGAACTATATTTTAAATGCATGATATATTAGGTCAAATAAATATTATGTGCTAATATAATTGAATTAATTATATAAGTCCAATACATATGGGTTAAATAAATAGGTCCATATCTATTGGGATAGCCCATTTAATTGGGTTGCAAGTGATGGACACTTCATTAAGCCCATGGATGATGTCTTCCTAGAGGTCCAGTTTGGTGCCACGCGTGAAATGGCGTGGCACGCCTAGTCAAACGAAAGAGCCAATAGGATCATGCCACATGTCAAAATGACAAAGCATATCAGGTCAAATTAAATAGCCAATGAAACTGTGCCACATGTGCAACTGACATATTCTAGCCAATCAAATGCGGCCTTGTCAATCTTCAAACTGATTGTTCAGAAAGAGTTTGTTCTCATCATAATTCTTTCCTCCCATAACTATAAATAAGGGTCTTCATAACTCAGAAATGAGACCATAAATTATAACAAGAAGCAAGAAAGAGCTCGTAGATCAAACGCTACAAATTCCTCCATAAGTTCAAGTTCAAGCAATCAAGTTCAAGTTCAAGAAAACAAGTTCAAGCTCAAGAACGAAGAACAAATCAAGTTCAAGCTCAAGAACAAAGAACAAATCAAGTTCAAATTCAAGCAATCAAGCTCAAGCTCGAGAACGAAGAACAAATCAAGATTCAAGGAGTACGAGTTCAAATCAAAGTTTGTACTAGTTGAATTCAAGATCATCGTTCCTGGCAACAACTACAAATTCAAGATCAAGATTCAAGGAGTACGAGTTCAAATCAAAGTTTGTGCTAGTTGAATTCAAGATCATCGTTCGTGGCAACAACTACAAATTCAAGATCAAGCTTAAAAACCCTTGAGTTTAAATTGAAAAAGTAGAATCAGAGGGATCATAGAAATTATACGTTCATATTATTTGAAATAAAATACTAAAATTATTGTAATATTTTTCGGTCTCGATTATTTTTTTTGACTTAATTTATTGTCTACAAACCAGTTAGTTCTTTTTGGTCTTCATTGATATTTGTGAAGTGTTTCTTTAGTAGTACAAAATATATATGATTGTGCCCATATGCGGCATCCTTCGATTGTATATGTTTTTTCAGTTGACATACTGGCATCTTTGCCAAGACCATGTTTCCGGTGATTCTCCACTTTAATTCTACTGGAAAAGGGATAAATTTCGGCGACAAATGCATTCAAAGTTATTGTCATATTGTAGTGTATTTTTTTTTCTATTTTGTAATTGAAATTTCGTTTGTTATGACTTAAAAAGGTGATACACAACCGGAAAGAATCTTATTTAAAAGGGAATGGAGTGAAAATAGAAAAAAGATGTAACTAAATCCCCTAATTTAAGGTATTAATAATTAATTATATATAATTTGTAAGTAATCTTTGTTTAAGGCGGATAATATACAAAAGTAGGACAATTTTAATAAATAAGTTTCAAATACTGTATATTTAAGAAAAAAATTCCTATATTAAATCTGGATGTAAGAAATAAAATAAGAAGTCACATGGCCCAATAATAGGTTGTCAACGCATTAAAAGGGGACATACATATTGTTCCGTTAGCAAGAAGGATAGTTTTAAGTTAGAAAATAACAGTAGGAGTATTTACGAACCATAAGGTGGATGAAACGTAAATTTAAACCATTTTCAATATGATAGGGATATTATTTTGCCCTATTCAGTATAAAGATTATGGCATAAACACGCATTAGTCAAGTCAAATTCAATGTGTTTAATAAGTACAAAATTTGAGTAACTTTAAGATTGGGGTGCTTATCGGACGGATATTTACGTTTAACGGTTTGACTTACCGATTATCGATTTATAAATATAATAATTCGCTAGCTATCTAATGAAACATCGGACGAATTGATATCGAATTAATAATAATCGGGTAATTATCAGAAGGTTATCAAGTGGTTTATCGGTTAAATAAAAAAAAATTAGAGATAAGGAAAAAATTGGAGTAAAGCACACATATGCTCGGTTAGTTTTTTGTGGTAGTGCTTAAATTTACCGGATCATGACCAGTACTGTGAGCAGTGCTTACATTTATACAATCTAGGTCCAAGAAGTAACTACAAGTTCACAACTCACACTCATCACTGATTGTTGCGACCAAACACACTCACGCAAGTATACGTGGTCGTCAAGTAATATAGTAATAAGTAGAGTATCGTTCCCACGGACACTTATGGTTAACTTTTGACTAACTCAAACTCAAATAACTTATCGATTCAAGCGATTTCTCACAAAATAGATAATTTTCTAATTTACTACCTAAAAACTATCAAGTAATGAAATACTAAAAATCAACCATAACACTTAAATGATTTCGAATAACAATCAATAGGAGATAATATTCCAGGGTCACGGGTTATCTAACAATCATGTTGTATTCTTAGCTTAAAATAACTAATTGATTTATCTGAATTGTTGATTGACATGGTTGATATTACTCATAAAAATCTGTCGAGTCCGTACTCGCCTATTTAAGCTAACTTAATACCTATATGTCTATGGAATTAAGATTAACAAGAACGCATTTACAATTCCTGTATTGCAACCGAGCAAGGTAATTAGGTATATGTCTATCCCACTTGCGAATCCGTTCCCCGATGCCCGGGTTTAAGAACTTGCTATATTTAATTCTATATGCAATCTAGAGTTCCCACTTTCGAGTTCAACTCTAGATTCGTCGATAGTATTTCACTGTTAGCTACTCAGCAAAATAATTAAAAACAGAATTAAATAAACAACCCGATATGATAAAATCAACTTCGTCAAATTAAACTTCAAACATCAACATTCATGTATACCCATGACCCTAGAACAATAAGGTTCTTAGCCACTCATGTTCATGCAATCATCAAATAATTCACAAGAGTGCATAATAATCAATAAAAGAAGGAAAAATAAGAACTCGAGATGAATTTTGTGGTTCCCCAGCTTTGTCGTGGCTTTTTTCCCTTTCCCAATATGTTAGATGCCCTAAAAGAGGCATTTTTGGCTTATATATTGCGTACAAAAGTCATGGGCTGAAGTTCTCCTATTCCTAATCCGACTCAGCTTCAGGGATTGATGCTGGGGTGGATGTGTCGCATCCACCTCGTCCTCCACTTCTCATCTTCGCATGCTAGGGTGGATGCGCGCATGCGTCGCATCCACCCTTTGTTCCTCCATCTCAACTTTTCCCAGGTGCGGATGCTATGGGCCGACTTCACTGCTAAGGGTGCCCGAAATCTGATTTTTTTCTCTAGATTGGATGCGACACATCCAACCCTCTTCCTCTACCTAGAGCACCTTTTCTTCATATTTTTGCACTCCAAACACCCTAATTCATCACATACAACTCAATTAGTCATAAAACCAATAATTAAACTATGTTGGGTATTTTAAAGATCAAATAGCATCAAAAAGCTGTTAAAACATGGGTAAAGTAACATCAACACATATCGAAATATGCCCAACATCACCACCTCACACTTAAACCTTTGTTCGTACTCGAACAAACCATCACTATAATAGTTTAAACAAAATTAAGCTCTTATCATTCAAAGCATACTACACCTATGACCATGGTCATTTGCAACAATTAGGTTCTAGAATATGCATCATATACACTTCCATTTACTTGTGTCATTATTTAAAATTATTCAAACAAAGACAACATGCTCACAACAATCCTAATCTCAAAAACCGACTCAATGTCACAATGCACTCATGGCTTGAACACCCAACATCACAGAGAAGTTTAATAACGTTACCTATCCCTCGTGAAACCATGTGCCCTCACAACAAGAACAAGAGAGCGAGTTCAATCCACACATTCGAATCTCATGATCAAATATATTTTAATGACTCACATGTATCAAAGAAAATCGCTCACTCTCACAAAGAAGTTACATGCATGCAATTGGTACCATAGGCTTGCCCTTAATGTAAATCTCTACTAGTGTAAGCTCGCTCGATCTAAAATCAATTAAGACTTTTTCATGGTTGTAATGTGGGCTAAGATAAGGGTAGGATATATTTTAGGAATAGTGACTCAACCTCCTAAGCACTTTAACACATCATCAAATAACTTAAGCGCAAATTCTTCAACACCACTTCAATTTCACAAATAATATCACCCCCAACAATATTTTCTCTTTCTTTAAGCACTACTTTAATTCATACCCACTAGCAAGAACAAGAAAATAATTTATTCATCTATATTTTTCTTCTTTCTTTTCTTTTTTTTTTTCAATTTTCGCTAGTGGTGTAGTATTTTACAAAACAAGTGCACCTTTCTTTCTTTCATTGGTTCCACTCAAAAGTCACCCCACACTTAGTCCCTTCTTACTTCTTTTAGCGCTCATCTAACAATTAAAGTACTTTAAGAGGTAAAAGGATCAAAATAATGTCAATTAAGGATAAAAAGGGTATAGGCTTGTAATGTGGGTCCCAAATAAAAGTCAATAGGCTCAAAATGGTTAACTAGGGATAGATTTTATTTGTGATAAGCAATAAGCTCAAAAAGATCAAAGAAAGCCTAAAATCAATTTTCAAACCGAGCATCACCTCAAATTTCGCTTCAACTCACATACCGGGCAAGTTCTAGACACAAGTACAATACATGGACTACACAAAAACCTAACCACACATGGAACATGACTCACTAAGGATGATCACATTCCGACTCTCAAACAATGCAAGTATTTACGGAGCCACGAGATATTAAGCATTAAGCGCAAAGTGAACACAAGTCAAGAAAACGAGAAATAGTCATCACAAAACATGCTATCCAATATATATAAAGGCATCAAGATTAATATCAAAGTATAGGGGAGATACTACACATGCCAAAGCATAAGTATGTTACTATGAAACAAGTCAAGGGCGCTTAGGTTCATCATTCTTCCTCCTTTTATTTCCTAAATTCCTAATCTACTCGGAAAGAATAAAAAGCTACCCGATTCAAACTACATCTCATGGAAAAGAACCGAGGCACAAAGAAAAATCACAGGGGATTATTACTACCTAAAGAAAGCTAAAAGATATATTTTTGGATTTTTGTTTAGACTTTAATCCCTCAAGAAAACTGTCTAGGAGATCAATCGTCGGGAAAAGTCCAATTTTTCTACTTTTTTCGAATTTTTTTTCCACAAAAGCTACTACACTTAAGAATGAGTACTACAACGAAGCTAAAATAGCACAGAAACTCATCCAAACGATCTCCTCACCCCACACTTAAAATTTTGCAATGTCCTCAATGCACATTATAAATAATAAGAGGGTAAACGAGACTCCCTGGTAGGCCAAAGGCCGAAGCAATAGCGGCTCACGAGGTACTCAGACTTCCCCCAGGCATCGTCCTTTGTGTGGGCACCCCACACTTAGTCCTCACCATCTAGCTCGCTTTTGCACTCTTCTAATGGCTTTGCTTCCTATGCTCATAATCCTACAAAACAAAAATAAATACTACAAAATAATAAAAATAAAATAAAATAAAAAGTAAACAAAAATAAAAGAAAGCAGTAAAGCTGGGTTGCCTCCTAACAAGCGCCTGATTTAACATCGCGGCACGACGCAATACGTTCTTCACGCCTCCACCAAATCCATTGAGGTCTTGTGACGTGCAATGTCACCACCCCAATAGTGTTTTACTCTTTGGCCATTTACCAAGAATGTCGCCTTGGAACTCGTATCACGTAATTCCACCACCCCATGAGGTTTCACACTAACCACTTCAAACGGACCCGACCATTGAGATTTAAGCTTTCCGGGAAAAAGCTTTAGCCTCGAATTAAACAAGAGAACTTCTTGACTTGGCTCAAACTCACGATATTGGATGTGCTTATCATGCCACCTCTTTGTCTTTTCTTTATACAATTTGGCATTTTCATACGCATGCAATCGAAATTCATCAAGCTCGTTGAGTTGTAGCAATCTCTTCTCACCGGCCAAGTCCATCTCCATATTTAGCTTTTTAATTGCCCAATAGGCTTTGTGTTCAAGCTCAACGGGCAAGTGGCATGCTTTCCCATAAACCAACATGTACGGAGAAGTACCTATGGGGGTCTTGTAGGCAGTGCGATATGCCCATAATGCATTATCCAGCTTTCCGGCCCAGTCCTTTCTATTCCCACTTACTATTTTCTCCAAAATTTGCTTTACCTCTCTGTTGGAAACTTCTACTTGACCGCTCGTTTGGGGATGATAGGCAGTGGAAACCTTATGCTTAACTCCATACTTTGCAAGAATATTATTCAGCAATTTGTTACAAAAGTGAGTTCCCCCGTCGCTTATCAACACTCTTGGAGTCCCAAAACGTGTGAAGATGTGCTTTTTTACAAAGCTTACCACTACCTTTGCGTCATTAGTAGGAAGAGCAATAGCCTCCACCCATTTAGAAACATAGTCGACCGCCACCAAGATGTACCTGTGCCCATTAGAATATGGGAACGGTCCCATGAAATTAATCCCCCAAACATCAAAAAGCTCTACTGCCAGAATATTTTGCAAGGGCATCTCGTGCTTCCTTGTGATAGTTCCGGTTCTTTGGCATCTGTCACAATTTTTAACAAAGGCATGTGCATCCTTAAACAATTTTGGCCAATAGAAACCTGATTGTAGCACTTTTTGGGCGGTTCTATCCCCGCCGTGATGACCTCCATATGGCGAAGCATGGCAGTCATGCAGTATAGCATTCATCTCTTCCTCAGGAACACACCTTCGCACCAACTGATCTATGCACTGCCTATATAAGAATGGCTCATCCCACATGTAGAGTCTCACATCATGTAAGAATCTTCTTCTATTGTCAGGTGTCAATTCTAGTGGCGTCACCCCACTTGCAATAAAATTCACATAATCTGCATACCATGGGGCTTCACCTGAGGTGACTGCTAATAACTGCTCATCAGGAAATGTTTCTTTGATTGACCCTCCTTCAGCTACATGGTTCCGACTTTCTAATCTGGACAAGTGATCAGCCACTTGATTTTCTGTCCCTTTTCGATCTCGGATCTCTAAGTCAAATTCTTGCAAGAGGAGGACCCAACAAATCAGCCTCGACTTGGCGTCTTTCTTTTCAAACAAGTATCTGATAACTGAATGATCTGTGTACACGATGACTTTGGTTCCCACTAGATAGGATCTGAACTTGTCAAACGCCCACACCACTGCAAGCAACTCTTTTTTCAGTAACTGTATAATTCATCTGAGCTGGATTCATAGTTTTGCTCGCATAATAAATGGAGTGAAAGATTTTATCCCTCCTTTGCCCCAAAACAGCTCTGATTGCTATGTCACTTGCATCGCACATCAACTCAAATGATTGCGCCCAATCTGGGCCAATGATAATTGGTGCAGTCACCAACTTTCCCTTCAGCTCCTCAAATGCTCTCAGACAGGCATCATCAAACTTGAAGGGCACATCTTTCTCAAGAAGCCTGCATAAAGGAGAAGAAAGTTTCGAAAAATCTTTAATGAAACGACGATAAAAACCTGCATGACCCAAGAAACTGCGAATGCCTTTGACGGATGTCGGTGGGGGCAATTTTTCAATCGCCTCCACCTTCGCTTTGTCCACCTGCAAACCATTTTTGGACACCTTGTGCCCCAAAACTATACCTTCACGTACCATGAAATGGCACTTTTCCCAGTTTAGCACCAAGTTCGTCTCTTCACACCTAGCAAGCACTTTATCAAGGTTCATTAAACAATTATCAAAAGAACATCCAAACACAGAAAAATCATCCATGAACACTTCTACAAATCTTTCAACCATGTCAGTAAAAATAGCCATCATACACCTTTGAAAAGTCGCAGGTGCATTACAAAGACCAAAGGGCATTCTCTTGAACGCATACGTGCCATAAGGACACGTAAATGTAGTTTTCTCTTGGTCCTCTGGGGCTATAGCAATCTGATTATACCCCGAATAACCGTCCAGGAAACAGTAGTATTCCTGGCCAGCTAACCTATCAAGCATTTGGTCAATAAAGGGGAGGGGAAAGTGGTCTTTCCGGGTGGCATTGTTCAATTTTCTATAATCTATGCAAATTCTCCATCCAGTGACAGTTCTTGTAGGAATTAAGTCATTATTTTCATTAACTACTACAGTCATCCCCCCTTTCTTCGGCACACATTGAACGGGGCTTACCCATTTGCTATCAGAGATTGGAAATACAATACCTGCATCAAGCCACTTAATCACTTCTTTTCTTACCACCTCTTTCATGATTGGATTTAGTCGGCGTTGTTGCTCTACACTTGGCTTGTGTCCGTCCTCTATGAGGATTTTATGCATGCAAAAAGCTGGACTAATGCCTTTAATGTCAGACATTGTCCACCTAATTGCTCGCTTGTGCTCACGTAGCACCCTCAATAGCTTTTCTTCCTGCAATTTAGACAAATTAGAAGAAACAATAACAGGTAAAGTGTCAGAACTATCCAAATAAGCATATTGAAGGTGAGGGGGTAGAGGTTTAAGCTCCAATTTTGGAGCTTCTTCAATTGACGGCTTTGGAGGGGGACCACTTGGCCTATTAAGGGGCTCAAACGGGTGTATTCCTTGCATGTAAGCACATGATGCATCTAGGATATGCATCATCTCCTCAACCTCATCATCAATCATCAAGCTATCAAACAACATGAGTGCTTTTTCTAGAGAGTCGTCTAGATATACACTCGTGTCAAGAAGTTGCTCATCCACTTCCACAACAGATATCATAAAGAGCTCCTCATAGTGGCGGGGAAGTTGGATTGCTTTGTAGACATTAAAGACTGCTTCCTCGTTGTCCACCCTCATAATCATTTTCCCTTCTCTCACTTTAATTATTGCATCACCAGTAGCCAAGAGAGGTCATCCCAATATGATTGGAACTTATTCATCAGCCTCAAAATCTAGAATAATGAAGTCAGCTTGGAAGATAAATTTCCCAATTTGCAGCAGCACATCTTCAATCACTCCTTCAGGGTACGCTATTGACCTATCAGCTAATTGCAACATCACAGTGGTTGGTCTTGGAGCTCCCAGACCCAATTTCTTAAACAAGGACAATGGCATCAGGTTTATGCTCGCACCCAAATCACAAAGAGCACGACCCACATCAATATTACCGATTCGCACTAGAATGGTGAAGCTTCCAGGATCCTTAAGCTTTTGAGGAAGCTTGTTTTGGACCCTTGAAGTGCACTCCTCAGTAAGTGCAACTGTCTCGAACTCAGTCAATTTCCTCTTGTGAGCCACTATATCTTTTATGTACTTAGCATACTTTGGAATTTCACGAAGTACATCCACTAATGGAATATTTAATTGAACCTGACTAAACATAGAGAGAAATTTGTTGAACATGCGATCGTCATTCTTTTTCTGCAATCTCTGGGGGAAAGGTGGTGGTGGCCTTGCAACCTCCATTTGCTCTAAACTTGAATCATTTTTCTTTGACTCGTGTATTGCCTTAGGAGTCAGCTCCCCCTCAGATATAAGTTTATCCTTTCTCTTCTTTGGCGCTTCCTCTAGTTCCCTCCCGTTTCTGAGTGTAACTGCATTAATTTAGAGGGTTCTTCTCTGTATCACTGGGAAGAGAGCATGTAGGTCTAGTATTTTGATTTGCTGCCAACTGCCCCATTTGCCTCTCAAGATTTCTGAAATCGGTCCTGAGCTGTTGATTGTCAAGTAACAACTTTTTTAGCAAGTCATTCGTACTCTCTTCTGTTTGTTGGGGTGGCTTCTGAGGCTGACTTAAATTTCCTTGAGGCCTATACTGATTCTGATTCTGTTGATTTTCGCCCCATGAGAAGTTAGGATAATTCCTCCAATTTGGATTGTAAGTGTTCCCATATTGTGCATGCTGATTCATCGGACCTCTGTTTTGTTGCCCCACATAGTATATAGATTCAGGATTCGTGGGGCACATGTCACTCATATGACTATCACCACATAGTTCGCAGCAAATAGACATTTGCTGTACATGTTGCATCTGTTGTGTTTGTTGCATTGTCATTCTGTTCATCTGATTTGCCAGCTTTGCAATATCTGCTCTCATGGCTGAGAAGTCATCAAGCTCAATCACCCCTGCTGCCTTCTGTTTAATTGATCTTCTTGCGTCCCCATCTCCTTGCCAATTATGGTCATTAGCAGTGAAGTTATTTAGCAAGAGTTGTATTTCACTATACGGCCTCGCCATGCAACTACCCCCACAAGCTGAATCAAGATTCATCTTTGATGCCTCATCTAGCCCATCAACAAAAGTGTGACCCAATACCTCATCAAACTGACAATGATGTGGGCAGTCTCTGAGTAGCTTCTTGTATCTTTCTCAAGCTTGACGAAGTGTCTCTCCATCCCGTTGTTGGAACCCAAGAATTTGGCTCCTCAGCGATTTTGTCTTCTTAGTGGGGAAAAACTTGATTAGGAATTTCCTTGCTAAATCATACCAAGTGTAGATTGAGTTCGCGGGCTCCTTTTGCAACCATTCCTTAGCTTCCCCTAACAATGAAAAGGGAAATAGTGTCAGCCTGACATAGTCCTTGGAAACGTTCGGATAATTATAAGTGTCCGTAATTTCCAAGAAGTTCTGAATGTGCCTCTGCGGGTCTTCATGAGATAGACCCACATATTGCCTTGTGGACTGAATCAGCTGTACCATGTACTGTTTAAGTTCAAAATGCCCCGTGATATCAGGCTTCACGATAGCCTGAGTCATATTAGCAAGATTGGGCCTTGCGGCTTCTATCACCGGACGCTCCTCATTACCTGCCATCTCTATTGGCTGTGGTTGAACTACGATGTCCAACTCTCTTTCTATTCTCGTTCTAGCTTCGACTTCCCTCCTCACTCTATGAAGTGTTCGTTCAATTTCTGTATCAAAAGGAAGGAGGTTGTTTGCACTTCTACTCCTCCGCATTCAAGAGAAGATCATGCGTTAACACAAACAAGGCAAACTGAAAATTAAAACTTGAATAAATAAGTAATAAAAGCTTAACTCAATCAAGTAGCTAATTTCTAAGTCCCCGGCAACGGCGCCAAAAACTTATTACGACCAAACACACTCACACAAGTATACGTAATCGTCAAGTAATATAGTAATGAGTAGAGTATCGTTCCCACGAAGACCTGTGATTAACTTTTGACTAACTCAAACTCAAATAACTTATCGATTCAAGCGATTTCTCACAAAATAGATAATTTTCTAATTTACTACCTAAAAACTATCAAGTAATGAAATACTAAAGATCAACCAAACCACTTAAATGGTTTCGAATAACAATCAGTAGGAGATAATATTCCAGGGTCACGGGTTATCTAACAATCATGTTGCATTCTTATCTTAAAATAACTAATTGATTTATCTGGATTGTTGATTGACAGGGTTGATATTACTCCTAAGAATATGTCGAGTCCTTACTCGCCTATTTATGCTAACTTAATGCCTATATGTCTATGGAATTAAGATTAACAAGAACGCATTTACAATTCCTGTATTGCAACCGAGCAAGGCAATTAGGTATATGTCTATCCCAATTGTGAATCCGTTCCCCGATGCCCGGGTTTAAGAACTTGCTCTATTTAATTCTATATGCAATCTAGAGTTCCCACTTTCGAGTTCAACTCTAGATTCGTCGATAGTATTTCACTGTTAGCTACTCAGCAAAATAATTAAAAACAGAATTAAATAAACAACCCAATATGATAAAATCAACTTCGTCAAATTAAACTTCAAACATCAACATTCATGTATACACATGACCCTAGAACAATAGGGTTCTTAGCCACTCATGTTCATGCAATCATTAAATAATTTACAAGAGTGCATAATAATCAATAAAAGAAGGAAAAATAAGATCTCAAATGAATTCCGTGGTTCCCCAGCTTTGTCGTGGCTTTTTTCCCTTTCCCAATATGTTAGATGTCCTAAAAGAGGCATTTTTGGCTTATATATTGCGTACAAAAGTCGTGGGCTGAAGTTCTCCTATTCCTAATCCGACTCAATTTCAGGGATTGATGCAGGGGTGGATGCGTCGCATCCACCTCGTCCTCCACTTCTCAGCTTCGCATGCTAGGGTGGATGCGTCGCATCCACCCTTTATTCCTCCATCTCAGCTTTTTCCAGGTGCGGATGCTATGGCGGATGCTATGGGCCGACGGATGCTATGGCGGATGCTATGGGCCGACTTCACTGCTAAGGGTGCACGAAATCCAACCCCTCTTCCTCTACCTAGAGCACCTTTTCTTCATATTTTTGTACTCCAAACACCCTAATTCATCACACACAACTCAATTAGTCATAAAACCAATAATTAAACCATGTTGGGCATTTTAAAGATCAAATAGCATCAAAAAGTGGTTAAAATATGGGTAAAGTAACATCAACACATATCGAAATATGCCCAACATCACTGATCAAATAGTAGTGCTTACATTTAGTTTAATACTAGTACTTTATATACATAGGGTAAAGTGTAAATATAAAAATACTTAACGGGTTAACGGTTTATCCGATAAAAAAATTGAGTAATCCGTCCCCAAACCGTTAAGCCATTAATTATAAAATCTTAATCCATTCACAAATCATTACCCTGATAACTCGATACCAATAAGTTAATTTTACAGTTCGATTTTAAATCGCCCTACATAAGATGTTCAATAAATCAAGTAAAAACAATAATGTAAAAGCCTCGTAGCCACTTAAACTTGCACCTGAATTGGATCCCGATAAATAAATTTTCATCTTTCCCATTTAAATATTCGAGAATTAATAAACCCCTCCGTAAGTTAGAACATAGCGCGTGCATTACACATTTACAAACATGAAAATCCAGTCAGCGAAAGACGAATTAAAACTCTATACGTGAAAGGCGTAAAAACACACTCTTCACTGACTAGTTCCCCCTTGTTTTGACCTAAAGACTAAACAACCCTATGCAACAATATGAAAATCCAAAGAATGATACATCCATCAAAACAAAAAAAACAAAAATGGAAAAAATTTGCCGACTGCTGCGAATAGTGATAATAGATGAAAATATTGACTTGTTAGTAGAGTAGTGATGTTTCCCGTTTTCCGCGAAGGGCCAACCAAAAGAAGCCACACCTTAACCAAGGTCAATGTATAATCTAACTTTGACAGTGATGTTAATTGTTTAGAACAACTGTCTCCTATCCCTACCCATTTTCCTTCCCCTCCTAGTTTGAATGGAAGACCATGTCACTTAAGATATGGACAGGGAAGTCGAGAAGTTCAACTTACTCAGTCTAATTGACTTTGTTACTGCAGAGAGTGCAATGATTTGTGTCTAATTGACTTGGATGAGTGGAAAATATGAAGAAAATTGCTGCTACAGAGCTTTCGTGCTTCAACAATGGAGATCTAGGGCTTTTCTTCAAATAAGGAAGACAAACCCTTTAAATAAATGACCTTATTACGGTTGGGCATTGGAAAAACACACGCACAACAGCTAGACTAACTGACGCAACATGTGTATAGTCAACAGTTAAAAGTTGTTTATTAATTCTCAAATATACAAGGGTGTTTAAATGGAAAAGTTGAAAATTTGTTTATCTGGATAAAAATCAGGTGCAAGTTTAAGCGGCTACAAAATCATTTTGCCCAATAAAAAAAATGCTCAATAGATACCATGCAAATATAAGGTGCCTAAATGAAAAATGATATATAAGTTTAGGTGGTCCTGGATGTATATAACCTATAAATACTTTTGGTTTCAGTATTTGATTATATTTTCTAAGTACTTTCTCCATTTTAATTTGGATGATTTAATTTGACTTGACACAAAGTTTAAGAGAGATTTTTTTTTTTTGAAATATGTGGTCCTAAAAGCTTGGCAAAAGCTTTGTAGAGCCATGACATTTTATGACTCTAAAAGGTTCTTGTTAAGGGTAAAGTAAGTAAAATAAAAAATTTAAAATTGAGTTGTTTCCAAATATAAAAATTGGTCATTCTTTTTTGAACAGACTAATAAGGAAAGCGTGTCATTTAAATTAAAAGAGCACATTATTTTTGAAAATATAAGGAGAACAACAAATGGCTCACCAAAATATTAAAGCCAATACCCACTTTCGTAAAATCAGAAGAAACTCCCAAACTTTCTCTTACTTCACGCCGTCTAAATTCTTTTTAATTTTCATGATTCAGCAGCTGTCAGTTCAATTTTAGAGCAGATTCTCTTTGCACCATTTCTTCTGAAAATTACGCACCTATTAAAATCCCACTGTTCTTGCAAACAAATTCTCCATAATTTTGAGTGAACACACCAAAAAATTGTCCTCAGTAAAAGTTAACCCCAATTAGCTTATGAGGAGTATTATTAATAGAATGAACCATACCGCAAAATTGGTAAAATTAAAGATCATACGTGTTAAGGCAAATAGCACAAGAACTAAAATTAAAATAAATTAATAACTTAAAAAGACTATAATTACTAGTACTACATTTTAAGACAATACGTACTACTATTGTCCAATATAAGTGTCAGGATATAAAAGTAATAAGTAACTTTTATAATTGCAAACACCAAAACAACAGTAAAATTTAAGAGGTGGGGTATAAGAGGATAGTGTGTACGCACATAGTAGCGAATATAGAGAGATATTTCGGATAAACTCTCTACAACTTTTATAATTAATATGCTACTACTTTTATATAGTATTCCTCTGCTCCAATTTATGTGAACCTATTTACTTTTTGGTTCGTTCGAAAAAGAATGACCTCTTTCTAAATTTGAAAACAATTTAGGTTAAACTTCAAATTCTACCCTTAACGAGAAGTTTTTATAACCACACAAATATTCTGGACCATTTTTGACTTGTTTAGGACCACAAATTCTAAGGACCCGTTTGGCCATAGATTTTGCCAAAATAAACTTGGGTTTTATTTGGCAAACACATGTTTGGCCATAGATTTTACCTATAATTTTGGCCAAATCCCAAATTTTAAATCCCAAAACCAGCTATCACTATTATATTTTTTAAAAATTGCCCCAAACTTTTGTATTTTATAAAAGAGCCCACCATTTATTATTTTGTTACGATATTGCTTCGTCTTCTCGGTCATCTGATAGTGTATCATGTAGTTTATTATAAAAATAATAATTTTGTATCAAATTTATTTATGTTCAGGACTATGGTTTGCGATAATATAATGAATGTTATTGATAATGGTACTGTTGGGTATTTGTGATAATTTTTAGAACTTATGAGTATAAGTTATGTTTCATGTTTTTCCAAACCAAACTTCACCCAAATAAATGTCCAAACACATTTTCATCTTCAAACCAAACTTCACCCAAATCAAATTTTTGAGAATAAATTTGAGAATCTATGACCAAACACTAGCTAAAAGTCTTCATTTTTTTTTAAACTCCATAACAAATCAAACACGTACATGTAAATTGAAACGGATGAAGTACTAATTTTTTTTAAATTAATTGGGCAAAAAATATTTATTTTGGACTGGAGCGAGTAACACGTGTCATGCATTCATTTCTTCGTAAACTTGCATGCACAGTGATGCAGTGTAGGTACCGGCACCACTTTCTGAAGGTGGTGGAGGTGTGCAGGTGACAGAAAGGCAGTAGCCACTAAAGTAATTTTATTACCATTTTCAGCCATTGAAGCTAAAACCAAAAGAAATCACAAAAAGCAAACATTACAGATAGCTATATATACAAAAAAATAGTACTCCGTAATTGTTTAGTAGTAACATATTAGTATATGATTCTTTTTCCTTTGGAATATTGAAATTACAATTGGAGATGGAGGAGGAGAAAAAGGTGAAAAGTTTGAAGAGGAAGAGAATGACTGGGCAAAGCTTTAGAAAGTGGGTAATACAACAAGCACAACGAAGAAAGTGCTCTGGTTGGTTTTTTATTTTTATTTTTTGATTTTATCATCCTCTCTGATTTTTTTTTAAATTTTTTAGTATACCTAGGAGGAGTGAAGTGGAAATGGGGGAGGGAATTACAAGGTAGGGCATGGAAAAAAGTGAAAATTAAGGCAAACAATCAACTTCGCTACCATATTCTCTAAAGCCTAATCAATATGTTTATTAGTAAAATCTGATTTATTTTTTCAGAAAATGCTAATAAAAAGGAGGATCACGTGTCTGAAGAAGAACACCATGTGACTGAAAGTAACCGTCTCAACGAAGAAGAAACCATAAAATATGCACACAGGTATGCCTTTCATTGGAGTTATTTTTTTTTTTTTAAATATAAAAGAGTGAGGTTATGTGCACATTATGGGAAGGGAGCTCCCCTTTTTCTGGGTTTGTGAAGCCTATTTTAATTTTATTTGATATGATAATAACATAACTTGAGCTTAAATGGTGGCGTAATTATTGTTTTTGGTTTGGTCCTAAACCCTCCTACCCATGACCATGTGATATGTACATTCAAAAAGCAAAATTACATTCTCTTCAACGGAGTGAGGAGTCTAAAAAAATTATTGGTACTTTTTGCCTTTGTTTCCAATCGAAATGAAGTCCCAATACAGCCCCTTATTAGCTACTACTACTTTTTGTGGGAGATTTTGAGTGAGTTTGGTATGACTGGAAGTTATTTTCATGTAAAATATTTTTTTTGTGTGTTTGGTTGAATAGCGAAAAATATTTTTCAAAAATAATTAAAAATAAAAATTAATAGTAATATTAGCAAATTACCAACGATTAATAACAATGTGTGAAGTTAAAAGTTAAGATAATTGTGCGGAATATGACTTCCGCCCATAAGTGAGGGAAGTCATTTTCCCCATTTTGATGGAAAATGGACATTTTTTTGGTAACCAAACACATTAAAATGTTTGGAAAATATTTTCCTAAAAAATGACGTCCGTCGTATCAAACACACCCTTTGATTCCGCAGTTTTTATACTTTTTTGCATGTTTTGTAATTATCTAGCTTATCTTGCACACCATTATCAGAAAATCGTCATGCATAATCAGTCATAAATTATTTAAGATTATGGAGTATTTTCCCTGTTTTATGTATTTTCCCATGTTCATTGCTGTGATACCCTTTCTATTTTAACTCTTTTTCAGGGTGGATGATCAAAGAGAAAAACACGCTTGTCCATCAGAGAAAAATGTCAGTCATGACTAAAATTGATCTGCAACTTTTATCTCTTTTAATCAGTTTTTGTTTGAGAATATAAAGGTTTTGTTTGGATCCCTTACAGTTGCAATGACAAAAAATCATGTTAAATTATTATCAAGGCTGCACAAGTGCTGGTTCTTCTGAAAATGCAAAATGTCGATGTTTGACTGTTATGAACCTTTACTAGTAGCTTGAGGTTCTACATGCTGTATTAATCAAGTGCGATAGAACCTATCAATCAAATCTTCAAGTCGAACTGAATCATTTGGTTTGCTAAACTGTTAGGTACTTGTTAGTTTCCATAGCATTTTATTTGCACCTTCAACTATAATAGGTGGCAGAAGCATTATCTTCGAACTTTTACAGTATTTAATTACTTTAAAAGCTTAGGCACCTAAGGATGTGGCCGAATGGTCGATGAAGCTGGAATAAAGATCATGGGAGACTAATGGTTGTATCCTCACAGAGGCAAAACAGTCTAGTGGTTTTCTTCCTATTTGCCTTAGCCTCACTGTGTAGAGTTAACCAGTATTTGTACTGGTGGAAGGTTGCAAGTATTTGGTAGAATAGTTGAGGAGCTAGTGTGCAAACTGATTTGGACACCACTGTAATCACAAAGTAATTCTTTAATAAACCAGTAACCAGCACTTACCTAGTAAGAGACTATGATGAAGGAAACAAACCAATGAAATAGAATGATGAGACTTGGCTGTTTCTGTTTGCTGTTTTTTGTCAAATAAAGATAATAAGAAGCCTGCACTAAATGGAAACTTTAAAATGCCAGATTCTGGTTATTTTGGTAGTTTGAAATTTTGGTGCAACTCTCATTGTGTTATTGCCATACATACATGCCATATACTCTGGGAGGTGTTCTTGCTGTCTGTACCAAGCTGTGTTATACAACTCCTTGTCTCCAATGATGAAATGGACTTTATCAAATATCTCTGATCTCATCATGATGGTGGCCTTTACACTTTAAATCAATATGCTACATAAAAGTTGTTATTAAGCATCCATACTATTCTCTATTTTGTTGCAGTGCATACAACCAGGTTTCTGATAACGTTTTTGCTCTTGTTTGCAGTTTTTCAAATCCTTGTTTTTATTCTTTTTTCTCCCTAGAAGTGAAATGTTTGCTATATTTGTTTCTGTTGTGTATTATTCTTTTCCTTGATTGCTTGCTTTTCCAAAAATATATTCCCCTTCAAGTTTTATGTTATTCATATAGCAAAAATTGGTAATAATCCTTAAGCATTTTATAGTCTGAGAGAAGTTTTAAAACTGCTATTAGCTTCACTTTAGCAATTGAACTCTCTTTCATCTTCAGATAGCTCCTTCTATTACATTATACTAATAAAGAGTTTTTGGGGCCCAAAGAGGTTTGATATATTAGGGTCTTTTTAACGTAAAGAGAATACGATACTCCTGTTAACAGGTTTGATGGAAGGCACCATATAAGTTGGAATAAACATTTTAGGGTTCTAAGTGAGACTAAGCACTTACATAAGAAATCTTTTGAAAAGCTTGGCAACCACTGCCTTGTTTTCCCTTTTGAATGATATATCTTTGTCTTTGAACCTTTCCTTCTGGAAGTGATAAAGGACAAATTAGTTTTTGGGAGGCTGATTGTCATTGCTTTTTATCTTGGAGAATTTGAGCTAACTGATCAATCTGTCTGCTATATTATGTAGGACAAAAAGGACATTGAGCCTTTTAGATCAGAGCTTAGAGTTGACAGGACTGCGAATTGCAAGGGCTCCAAACAGGATGATAAGATTGAAGGTGAATCTAAGGACTGTTTAATCTGCAAGCAGGAGGGAAATCTATTGTGAGTTAATCAAGCACCATCTAGTTACTCCATTGTAAATTCTTGTACTTCATGGTTCTAGAAGGTTGAGAAAAAAGAACTATGAGCCCTAGTCCCACATGTAAGCTTTTCTGTATTGCTTTGACTCTTCTAGCGTGTGTTCAGCCGGTTATGTGAAGAAATTTGTACCATACTATTTTTTTAGTTAATTTATTGTGTATAACCAAATTAAACTTTTTTGAACCGTTCCAATATTAATGTTTTATGGAAGTAAAACCTAACCTAATGATTCGATTTGCTCATGTTTATACCGAAACTTATTTATGAAAAAAAAACCCTAAAAAATGGTTTGGCTAGGTTTGGTTAGATCAGCTCGATCAGTTTTTTAAATTTTTTTGACATCACTAGCCCCTCCCAACCCTCATCTTGCTGAAAGAAAAATAAAAATCCACACAACATAGAGACATCAAAGGTAAAACAGAGGAAATATAATGTAACTCAAATATCTTTAAAGGTCATGTCATATTTTGTTTATTTTAATCTTTTGAAAATTTAGAATCTACCATTGCATCAAAAAATGTTGCTGAAGTAGGAAAATAATAAAGTTTCCAGGGTCTTGGTTCAACGGCAAAGGTAGTAATTAGTATAACCTAGGATGTGTTAAGAGCATGTCACCAGTTTGATTTCTGCTTGGTGAACCAAGTCTGGCATTTATATGAGAAAGTTTTGGGGGGGGGGGGGTAGGGGGTAGACTCATTACCCACCAAGTCTCGAAATTGAGAAAAACGGATTTCCTGGTTTCCAAAATAAAAGGAGAATAATCAGAAACACTTTATGACCATTTCATTTTAGCTGCCTTGGTTTTGAAAGACTTGGAATATTTGCTTATGGAGATTATAATTAATTCTAGAACTATTTGTCATTATGACTGTGAAAGAGCCTGAGCATCCAACACCAGTCCTTAAAGAAATTGAGTATCCACACTATTCAACAATGATTTTTCTGGGATGATGTTCAGTTATTTTGCCTTTGGTTCTTGAAGTTGACTATGTCCCTTAGAACGAAGTGGCTACAACTGCTGGTGAAAGTGCTTTCTACTTCTGGAAGTATGAGAGAATTTAAACGTAATATAATGACCTCCAACTACTTCTTGGCTTTGCACCTGTTGAAATCAGAGAATCACCTTTCCTTTGTGTTTTTTTTTTCCAGATCCTGTGCTGGACAAGGATGCAAAAGGAGCTTCCATCTTTCTTGTGTTGACCCCCCTCTGTCCTATTTTCCACCTGGACCATGGCACTGTTATTGGTGTGTTAGAAGGAAGTTGAAACTAGGTGTTCATTCTGTGTCTGAAGGAGTAGATTCCCTTTTGGATGTCAGAGAGTGTAATTTGGGTAATGAAGGTGCAAGCTATCTGCAAATTCTTATAGCTTGTCTTGATTATGTTTTACACGAACTGTGTGTGATATCCAATTGTCTCATTGTACTTTGTTAATGTGGCACCAGTTATGCAAAAGCGGGAGTATTTAGTAAAGTACAAAGGTCTTGCTCATGTTCATAATCGCTGGATTACAGAGAAGCAGCTGCTTCTTGAGGCTCCAGCAGCCCTTAGAAGATTCAAGAAAAAAAACAAGGTATATGATTATCATTATCTTTCCATTCTTGCCTTCTTTTTTCAGCAAGTCACCTTTGAAAGCTATGTGATGATTTCTCCAGAGTGTAAGTTGGAAAACTGAATGGAGTCTTCCCCATCGTTTACTAGACAAGAGGTTGATAGCAGTTACAGATCACAACAACACTCACGTGCATGGGATTGATGAAAATGATGCAGATTGCCATTATGAGTGGCTTGTGAAATGGACAGGTCTGGGCTACAGTCATGCCACATGGGAAGTGGAGAATGCTTCATTTCTAAGGTCGCTTGAGGCGGTCAAACTCATGACTAATTATGAAATCCGACATCAGCAGGCTACGAAAGAGTTGCATCCTTTGACGGAAGATGAGGTAAATCTCATTAGTAAATGCCAACTATGTGACGCTGAGCTTGAGATTGGGGAGGATCCTTTCTGTTCAACATGCTTTTGGTGTACACTAAATTCATGAAACTTGCTTCTACTGAAATTGCTTTTGATGCTGTTATTATATTAATGTTACCTTTAGTTACATATGTAACTTTCACTTAGATGTTTGCCTTGTTGAGAAGCACATCTTCGGATGAAGTATTGCAGTTGGTCAAAACTATGAATATTTGTTCTCCAATTTTACGTTAGAACTCCAATGTGTTAACGTCATCTTTAAGAATATTTGAGACTTCTCAGTTCGTTTACGTAGATTTATGAGCGACGCACGACTTGACTTCTCCTTAACGAAATTGATTATTTTTAAAAATGATACTTGAGGGTTTGTTTAAACTGCAATTTTGATGCAATCTTGCTAGTTTTCATCCTAATCCTAGTCTCATATTTGATAGAGGATACCCTGGAAGAGTTTGCATGTCCTCATTGCTCTGGAAATTGAATCGACCTTGATCCGTTCTGAAACTCCATATAAGTTGGGACAGGAACTTTTACAGATCAAAGTAGTTATCTAGTATTTCATTCTCTTTATAAGTGTTTACAAATATATTCTTGTTGCCTTTGTCTATCGGAAACAACCTCTCTACCTTCGTAAGGTAGGGGTAAGGTATGCATACACTCTATCCTCCCCAGACCCCACTTTGTGGGATATCACTGGGTTTGTTGTTGTGTTGTTGTTGTTGCCAAAAGTATTTTTCTTCTGAAGCTTCTTCCTCATTATGGTAATCAATGAAGGGGAAAATGTAAACGCTAACGTGTTATGTTTGCAATTTGGTAGCCCAAGTGAAGTCATATTTTTCAATATTCCTGCAGAAAAGGAAAGCCGACTATCAAGAACTGCCGAGACCTCTATTTGGAAGCGCTCCTCAGGTCCATAATCATCTTACTTATATCAACACTCTTCGTAAATATTGGCAGAAGGGTCAGAGTGCTGTCGTCATTGATGACCAGGTGGATGATTGCTTTTCCAACTCTATCTACGTGCAAACGTACTGTATATACACGTACTCACACGCCCCCAAACACACACTAACTTAGAAAAGAAAAAAGCTTGTGTTATTCTTTCATTTCATAATTCTCTTTCCAATGCACACGTCCTCTTTGCAACTACAACTGTGCAGCCAAAGTCTATCTAAAGTTCCCATTAGCACATTAGCAAGATTGTAGCCCCTGCTGTTTTAACTTTTTCCTTTGCTTGCTCCAGAGGTTTCAGCCTTTGAAATTTTGCTGAACCTCCATTGCATTCCTAGTCAATCATAAATTTTGATACACCGAGTTTCAAGCTTGCCGATGATTCTCCAATTTTTCTTTTGTTGTAATGTGATCCTCCAAGATTTTTACCTATATAAATGCCTGATGCAGCTTCGTTTGAGTCTAAATATTAACTGGAGCTGAACTGTTCCATGTTTGGAATTTACAGGAGCGGATTTTGAAGGTGGTCTTATTTCTATTATCCTTGCCCAAGGATATTGGTTTGCCTTTTCTCATAATCACAACTTCTGCTGAACTTCCTCTTTGGGAAGCTGAGTTCTTACATTGGGCATTTTCTGCTAACATTGTTGTGTACAAAGGTAATAAAGATATACGAGCAATTATAAGGACACTCGAGTTTCACAACAAACAAGGTGCCATTATGTTTCAGGTTCTTCTGTCACCTTATGATGCTATTGTTGAGGTAAACTTCTTTTTGTTTTCATTTGTTTTCCTTATCGCATATAATGAAAGACGAATTATTCATATCTTAATTCTCAAGTATTGATCTCTTTGAATGTTGTATCCCATTTGAACTAATTACAATGCATTGTACTTTCAGTCATATTAATATGGCATAATAGTTTTTCTGATCCATGTATAGCATTTATCCTTCCGTAGGATCTTGAAATAATAGTTTTTCTGATCCATATATAGCATTTATCCTTCCGTAGGATCTTGAAATGCTGCATTTATCCTTAGTAGGATCTTGAAATGCTTAAACCCATAAGTTAGGAGGCAGATACAAGATAATAATTTTTTTTGATCTACATATAGCAGTATCCTTATTGTTTAATTGTCCCACATTGGTTGATGGAATAGGTTGTTGTCTCCTTTTATAGATTTAGGCAATCCTCATCGGATGAGCTAACCTTTGGGTTGAGTTGGTCCAAGATCCATTTTCTTAACATGGTATTAGAGCGACCTATTTCTATTCTTAGTTTATCCAATGTTGGGCTCCCATGTTGTATTGTCCATTCTATATATGTCCAGCCCTCTGTGTGTGGGGATGTTAGATTGTTTCACATTGGTTGATTGAGCTATTGTCTGCTTATATGGTATGAGGCAATCCTCACCTCATGGGCTAGCGTTTGGGGTTTTGTTAAGGTCCATTTTCTCAACACTTATGCAGGATCTTGAAATGCTTAAATCCACAAGTGGGGGAGCAGATACGGTGTTATATTTTTCTGATCTATATATAGCTATCCTTATGCAGGATCTTGAAATGCTTCAGCCAATAAGCTGGGGAGCAGTAATTATAGATCAGTGCCAGGGTTCTGCCATGTCAATGCTTCTCTCACAAATTAAAGTGCTTGTTTCTGATATGAGATTGCTTATTTTCCGTCAACTAGAGGTTTGAATTCTTCTATTCTGTATAGATTCCCAAGTATCTGCAGCAACTTACGTTTCCTAAATGTATCAGGGTAGATGTGATAGAGGGTTCAATCACAGTAATGTTCTCTCTTTACTTTATCCTGAGTATGACAAGGCCGACAATGATCTGTCGTACACTGATCCCAACATAGACCTAACTGAATTCAAGGAAAGGTTAAAGCGCTTTGTTGCATATGAGTGCAACTCCTCCACATCCAAGTTCATTGAGTACTGGGTTCCAGTCAAACTCTCCAATGAACAAATTGAGCAATACTGCAATTGCCTCTCTTCGAATTCAGCTTTGCTTTGCTCACGTTGGAAGAATGACTCACCAAATTCCCTCCACAACATACTTGTATCTACCAGGAAGGTTTGACTTGTTTTTGACTGTTTTCAGCTTCCAATACTCTGTCTTTAAGAGTAAAACCTTCAGTTATTGTAAGTGACATATCACCATATCTCCGACTTGGACTTTGATTTTTGTTCTCAGTGTTGTGATCACCCTTATCTCGAAGACCGGTCTCTGCGAGACATAGTTCTAGAAGGAATTCCTGTAGATCAGCACTTTGATGCTGAAATTAAACTAAGTGGAAAATTGGAATTCCTCTATAAGATTCTTCGTGAGATCAAACAGCAAGGACAAAGAGTACTCATTCTTTTTCGGGTATCTGCTTTTACTTCTTCAAAATTTTCTTTCGTTCTAGTTCCTTCCTGATTTCCATACGTGTCTTTGATATTCCCAATTGACTGGACACTACCATATAAATGATTATTGGTGCCTCTAGGAGCTCTCTTGTGTATTCTTTCTTATTTGTTATTTGTGAATGTATAAATCCCTCAGGAGACTGATTGTATTTTGTTGGATTTGCTCTAACATACATGTAAACTTATTTTATGTCTCTCTTATTGGTTTGCTAGCTAATGTTCGTAATTTCGTATGATGCTAAGTTGTTTATGTTACAGTCTCTTGGTGGCTCGGGGGTTATTTCCATCGGGGACATCTTGGATGATTTTATTCATCGAAAATTTGGTGAGGATTCTTATACACGCATTAGTGGGGAATTCAGTCGTAAATTGAAGCAAGCTACCTTGAACAAGTTCAACAATGAGGGAAGTGGGAAATTTGCTTGTTTGATGGAGACTCGTGTTTGTGCTCCTAGTGTCAAGCTTTCGAGAATAGATACAATTATTTTGTTTAACAGTGACTGGGACCCAACAAATGATTTAAGATCCCTGCAGAAGATTGCAATTTATTCAAAATTGGAGCAAATAAAGGTACTCCGTCTATATTCATATTTTACTGTTGAAGAGAAAGCACTCATTCTTGCAAAGCAAGGTATGACAATTGACAGCAACATAGAGAATATAAAACAATTCCATGAGCTGCTAACTTGGGGTGCCTCTTTTCTTTTCAAAATGCTTGATTGTTTCCATGTACAATCTTCACAATCAAAAAGATCGTCTGACATTGCTGCTTTAGATGATGTCTTTGCTGAATTGTTAGGCCTGATATCTAGTAATAGTGAGAACAGTGATTATAACAGCTGTTCAAAGATATTGAAAGTGCAGCAGAATGGAGGGACTTATCCAAGAAACATATCTCTACTTGGTGAAGTGGAAATGCAACTGATGGATGATTCTTCTTTTGTGAGAGGAATGACGAATGAATTTCCCAACGTTTTCTGGACAAGTCTGTTACATGGAACGGTTCGTAGGTGGAAACACTTGCCTAGACTATCACAAGGGATTAGAAGGAAAGTTAGACCCCGGGTTGATTTGTGTCAGCCATCCGAAAGGGAACAAGTTTCTGAAAAGAAAGGCAGGAAAGAGGGCAATAAAGTTCATCTTACTCCAGAACCCAAGTTAAGGACGAAAAGGAAATTGCATGTCCAGGGAAAGAGACTCAAACTTGGTAATGCAGTGCCTATGTTGTATCTTTGTATCCATTAATTCTCCTTTATCATCAGACACTGACATATTTGCTTTTTGATGCCAAACTCATTTTCTAGGGATGTC
Organism: Nicotiana tabacum; assembly: GCF_000715075.1. NCBI lineage: Eukaryota > Viridiplantae > Streptophyta > Magnoliopsida > Solanales > Solanaceae > Nicotiana > Nicotiana tabacum. Next base: position 10,368,439 of record NC_134081.1, read on the forward strand.
TCATCTTTCTGCTGGTAATAAGTATAAATGCAGGCGTCTTGTGACTAATCCCAGTCTGCAGTGCGATATTGACCGGCAAGGTAGAGCAGCTATTGACAAGGTTCAGTCCCGAGTTGGCTTAACCATGACTGATCAGCATCGAAAAGAAAGTATTTCCATGAAATCAAATCAGGTGCGGGGATATCTTCCTGAATTCTTTCACTTTCCGAAATATTCTCCAAAATGCATCTGGAAATTGTTCTAAGTTCTAACAACAACAACAACAACCCAGTATAATCCCACTAGTGGGGTCTAGAGAGGGTAGTTTGTACGCAGACCTTACCCCTACCCTACCCTGGGTTAGAGAGGCTGTTTCCGATAGACCCTCGGCTCCCTCCCTCCAAGAACTCCCCACCTTGCTCTTGGGGTGACTCGAACTCACAACCTCTTGGTTGGAAGTGGAGGGTGCTCACCACTAGAGCAACCTCTTGGTTCTAACAAGTAACATGAGAAATCAGTTTTTCAATGAATGAAGCAGTGGCCTCTAGCATGTGATCTGGCATTAAATGAAATTCTCCTCTTGCTTGTTCATCAAGGGTTAAGTTACTGGATGACTCTGCAAAACTTACACCAGGGAAGGTATTATGGTAAAATTTAACCAGAGGAAAGGTGATATTCTCAATAAAAGAAATATTAACATCAAGAGATTGTGCAAGTTGTAAAAGTTGTCGAAACGAAGTTTTAGAAAATGTTGAAATTTCATAGTTTCTTACGCCAGGCAACAACAACAAAAAAAAAAACCCAGTGTAATCCCATAAGTGGGGTCTTGGAGGGTAGTGTGTACGCACACCTTACCCCTACCTTATAAAGGTAGAGAGGCAGTTTCTTACTCCGGGCAATTATGAAAAATATTGCCTTTATCATGAAATATATGAAATTTATGATCCCACCATGCGCTCATAGCATCTTACTGAATTACTTTCTAAAACGTTTTTGCGTAAATTTTAATTAGATATTCTTTAGTAGGAGAATTTAGAATGTGGCTAAATGTTGGCTGTGGTCCCTTATATGCACTGGGCAAGTTGTTTCCGTCTGACAATCTATCTCGCGGTGCTGGTTTCATTTTCTTCACCTCTAGTATCAATGGAATGAACTTTCATCTTTGTTATTGGTGCCATGAAGTTTCTTGAATCAGAGTGGACACCTGATTGTTTTCTCAAACTTTCTTTTATCTATCTCAGCTGCCAGATTCCAATTTGCCCGCCTCTACTGGCCGTGATCAAGCTCATGCATTTGTGCCCATTGACAATCACCAGAGCCATAGGAATTGTATTGATTCTTCCAGTCACCAGGTTTTAGATTTCATGGACCTTCAGCCAGAGGAGTTGAATTTTCCAATAGACTCTTCTATTCAGTGGTCTACAGGAAATTTGCTACTGCAACAACATACGAGTACAGGTGCAGGAAACGATGCGAGTATGAGAAGCAGAAACAGCCAGGAATATCAATGTCGTCCTGATGCCTCTCCAGACGCATCTGAGCTGCTTCAATCCCCTTGCCCATACCCACTTCAAATGGAGATGGAGAGGATACTAAAGGAGAGAGAACAAACTACAAAATTGCATGAAAATCTGGTTTGTCCTTCTGACCTGTGCCCCTTTCTTGTTCATTTCTGTGTCCTTTTGATTTATTGTTTATTTTTTAATTTTAAAAATATAATAATACTTCCCATTGCAAAGATTACTGAAGGTTTCATTATAAAATTTTATGCAGAATTTGCTCCTGATATCTGAATATGAAAAAGAGCTAGATGCGATAAAGAAGAAGTATGATTTGCTGTTTGAGATTGCTGACACAGAATTAGTTCAAAAGCACAAAGACCTTGATACACTCTACAACAAAGTGCATATGAACAAGTTACTAGCTGAAGCCATGACCCAGATACAAAATACTGCTTGGTCACTAGAGATGACAGAAGGTATGCATTTTTATAATAAAAATCTTAATAATAATGATGGTAACTGCAATTACATATGCTTCACAAGAACAACACTTCAATCAATCTGTTAGTGGAGTCAAAGCCTTTTAAACTATAATTTGTTAACAGTGAACAGCATTTTCAAAAATAAAGCTAGTAGTCTCATATTTCTCCTTTTTCTCTGTTCTGATTCTGTCCATCCAGACGGCCGGAACTTGTCTAGTCTTGATATAACTTTGGAGATACAAATGTGAAGTAAATTACATCTCAACCTCTTTTATTTCGAGCTCGATTAACTTTTGACATTTTCCTTTCTATCAGTTACTGTCTAATTTATATCAATGATATCCTTAATGTGTGCTTTTCTTACAGGAACTGGACAATCATCACCAAGCAGACCTAGTAGAGTCCCGGCAGTGACTGCTGCATCAACACAACCAGCAAGTCAATCATCAAATATTCTAAACTATCCAAGTTTAGTTTCTGAACCTGTCAACTCAGAGCAACGAGCTGCGGACCATCAAATATCCTCTCAGAATTTTTCAATGGCTGTCATTCCATCTCAAAATGCTGAATTGCCTATAGTGACAGAGTCAGCTGCAGTTCCGCCAACAAGTGCAAGGGTCACCCTGCAAACGACAACCTCTGCTAATCTGCCGATAAGTGGTTCACCTATGACCCCAACACGAAACTTGCAGCCTGTCATCCTCACACCATTTTTATCGACTAGTGTTCCAAGTCAACTCTCGATCCAAACTTTTAGTTATGCGGCGAGCCCTGCAACAAGCTGTGTACTAAGGGCACCAGCTCCACATCTGAGACATTTTAGACCACTGCCAACAATGAATTCTTGGAATTCCAGCCTGTTGCAGTGGTGACACTGCATTTTAGTCACCTGGTTTACAGATTTGGTGAATCACAATACTTAGGTTATCACAGACAATATGTTTGGTCATTTTGCTCTCTCTCTCTCTATATGTATATATATATAGTGTTACTAGGTTTTTGGTTGATCTCTAGAATGGTAGTTTGTCAAATTTCTAGGAACCCCTGACACCGGATAACGTTTTCTTTTAGGTTTTAAACTTAGTTGCCTGAGTCCATTTGTTGCATATAGCACTATACATGTAAAGTTTTGGCCTTCACCCTTTTGTTTCAAAAGTTAATAGCTTCATGCCTATTGAATATTTGGTCTAACAGGCATGAAATTGCATGTTTTGTACAGAATTTTGCTGAAATACTGTCAGAGAAAAGCATTTGCTCGATAATCTATTCATATTTCGTGCATGTTAAGATGAGAACCAGCTCTTGCTGGTGGGCTGCCTCATTATCTGTTATGCTACTAAAAGAATTTACATATACCAGATGTTTTAAGGCCAGTTGAAAGTGTGTTAATTGCATGTGTCAAAGAAACTGACTTTTGTTAAACCTACTTAAAGAATTATTAGACATACATACAGGTCTCAAGTATCTTCCAATACACATTGTGCTTTTAGTACCGATTGCCTTTCCTTTGTTCTAAACTTTGACTAAATTGTCATAATTTATAGCTTAACATTACGCTATAGAAGTACTAGTTAAGTGAGTGTAGTTTAAAACTGTTGGAATTTTAACCTTGTGTAGCTTAAAGAGGGTGAATGAGAAATGGAGGAAAAATGAAATATTTGAGTTTCTCTCCTTGCCAAAGGGACATTGTCCCATATTGAAGGAAGAAAAGGCTTTTGATGGGTATATATATAATTGCTCTTCTTCTAGTTCTTAAAGAGTTAAGAAGAAGGCAAGCCTCACGCTGTCGTCGTCGCTCGGCTTCGGCTTCGTCTTTGGTCATTAATTGATTAATCTTTTTGGACAAAATTTCTTTCAATTATTTAATTAATTAATTAAATAATTAACGAAAAATTGAATCCGGAATAATCCATGACCCGCGACCCGGTCCGATAAGGCCTGTTTTCTTTCCCGAATTATTTTAAATCCGTTTTCCCGCAATATTTCAAACAACCTGTTCCAACATCCATGGTTGTTTCTGAAAGGTTGCAAACCTTTTCAGAAACAATGCCAGCAACTCTATAAATATACTTTGAATCCCATAATCTTTCCTTATGAAATTTTCTGATCTTCTTCTTCTTCTGCACAAAAATTTCAGTGTGTTTTACAGCCTTCGAGTGGCTCGCTGTTCACCGGCGTTTTTGGTACTAACACTCCGGTGAGTTAAATCGTTCTATCCTGGGCGGATATATTCCAGCACCTCGGGTACTTGAGGAAAATAATTTCCTTAAGGACACACTGTGTATTCAGTGGACTCGATTTATTCCTATGCTGTTTTTCCAGAATTTATTTCGTTAAACAAGTATTACTAACTTTCTGTTTTGTTTATATATTTCAAAAAGTTTAATGATTTAATTGTTTATTACAACAATCCAGATTTATAACAATCTTAAGGAAATTATTTTATTATATTCTGTATTTTGTTTGTGGAGATTAAAACCTGGGTGATTTTCTACTCCTTCTGAATTTTACTATTCTGATTTGAAGATATAAAAACTTTATTAGAGTATTGAAATTCAGAAAACGATTTGAAGAACATAAAAACTTCATCGTTTTCTGTGAAACAGTATATAAAAACTTCGGTTTTATTTATTATACATATTGTTTGTTGTTAATAACAGTATTGTTTACTGTTCTGATTTTGCCATTAATTGAACTCTTTTGTTATTTACAGTGAGAAATGGCAATTGATAACGGAAATTCTTCCGTGACTATTGCGGCAACGACGATAGCCTCGTCAAGCCGGACTGTTGTTCCACCGGTAGAGAAACTGGAGAAATTTTTCGGAGCCAACTTCAAAGGATGGCAGCAAAGGGTGTTCTTCTGGCTTACCACACTTGGTATGCAGAAATTCACTAGTGAAGAACCTCCAGTGCCTGCTGCGGATATGCCGGACAACGAGAAATTCATGATTGTTGAGGCGTGGAAGCAGGTAGATTTTCTTTGCAAAGGCTATATCTTAAGCGCTTTAGAGGATGACTTGTACAATGTCTACAGTGCGATAAATACTTCGAAAGAATTATGGGACGCACTTGAGAAGAAGTACAAGACTGAAGATGCATGCTTGAAGAAGTTCGTGGTTGCCAAGTTTCTAGACTATAAAATGATAGACAATAAAATTGTTGGAACCCAAGTTCAGCTGAAGGTATGGTTGTGAATGAAGCATTTCAAGTGGTTGCAATGATTGAAAAATTGCCTCCTTCGTGAAGAGATTTCAAGAACTATCTTAAGTACAAGCGCAAAGAAATGAAGTTGGAAGATCTTGTGGTTCGTCTCAAGATTGAGGAAGACAACAAAACAGCCGAGAAGAAGTCTCGTGAAAATTCAACGATCATGGGAGCTAATATTGTTGAGCAGGCTGCTCCAAAAAGTAAGAAGAGAAAGAGGTCTTCTGGACAGACTAAGGAGCAGAACAAAAAGAAATTCAAGGGCAGCTGCTATAATTGTGGAAAAACCGGTCACAAAGCCCCTGATTATCGTCTCCCGAAAAAGTATAAGAAGAAGGGACATGCCAACATAGTAGAGAAGAATGATGACATTGATGATATGTATGCAATGCTTTCGGAATGCAACCTAGTTGGAAATCTGAAGGAGTGGTGGATTAACTCTGGATCCACTCGACATGTTTGTGCTGTCAAGGAAGCATTTGCGACTTACTCTACTGCTGGTCCCAAAGAAGAGCTTTCCCTAGGAAATACTACAACAGCCAAGATTGAAGGTTATGGGAAGATATTCCTGAAGATGACTTCCGGCAAGGTGTTAACGCTTTACAACTTTCTTCATGTTCCTACTACTAGGAGGAATTTAGTTTCTACTTCTTTACTTGTTAAGAATGGATTCAAATGTGTATTTGTTTCTGATAAAGTTGTAAGCAAGAATGAAATGTATGTTGGAAAGGGCTACCTCACAGAGGGTTTCTTCAAACTAAATGTAATGGTTGTTGACAGTATGAATAAAATTTCAGCTTCTTCTTATTTATTGGAGTCAAATGATTTATGGCATATTCGTTTAGGACATGTCAATTATAAAACCTTGCGGAAGTTAATTAATTTAGAAGTATTGCCTAAATTTGAGTGTAATAAATCAAAATGTCAAATATGTATTGAGTCTAAGTTTGTAAAACATCCTTATAAGTCTATTGAAAGGAATTCAAATCCTTTAGACTTAATTCATATTAACATTTGTGATATGAAGTCGACACCATCTCGAGGTGGGAAAAAGTATTTTATTACTTTTATTGACGATTGCACTCGATATTATTATGTTTATTTGCTTAATAGTAAGGATGAAGCAATTGAAGCATTTAAGCAATGCAAGAATGAAGTGAAGAATCAATTGAATAAAAAGATCAAAATAATTAGAAGTGATAGGGGTAAAGAATATGAATCTCCGTTTGCAGAAATATATTCGGAATATGGAATTATCCATCAAACTACTGCACCTTACACACCTCAATCCAATGGAATTGCGGAAAGAAAAAATCGGACATTAAAGGAAATGATGAATTCTTTATTAATAAGTTCCGGATTACCGTAGAGTTTCTGGGGCGAATCTATCCTTACAGCTAACCGAATACTCAACAGAGTACCCCACAGCAAAACGCAATCTATTCCATATGAAAAATGGAAAGGAAGAAAACCCAACTTGAAATATTTCAAAGTGTGGGGGTGTCTAGCAAAGATACAAGTTCCTTTACCTAAAAGGGTTAAAATCGGACCAAAAACTGTTGATTGCGTTTTCATTGGATATGCTACAAACAGTAAAGCATGTCGGTTTTTGATTCATAAATCCGATAATCCCAAAATTCACGTTAATACGGTAATGGAATCAGATAATACTGAATTCTTTGAAAGCATCTATCCGTATAAAACTGAATGTGAGTCGTTAAGTGAAAGACCTAAACGACCTCGGGAAGAACCAAAGGAAAATACTCAAGTATAGAAGATCCAAGGCGTAGCAAACGTCAAAGAACATCTACTTCCTTTGGACCAGATTTTGTGACATTCTTGCTTGAAAATGAGCCTCAAACTTTTAAAGCAGCTATGCCATCTTCCTATTCAGTGTTTTGGAAAGAGGCAGTCAATAGTGAGATTCAATCAATTTTGGATAACCATACATGGGAATTGATAGATCTTCCTCCTGAAAATAAGCCTTTAGGTTCGAAATGGATCTTTAAACGGAAAGTGAAAGCTGATGGAACTATCGATAAATATAAGTAAGACTTGTTGTCAAAGGTTATAGACAAAAGGAAGGCCTTGATTACTTTGACACTTACTCGCCAGTAACGAGGATAACATCTATTAGGGTGTTAGTGGCACTAGCGGTCGTGTATGGTCTTGAAATCCATCAAATGGATGTTAAAACAGCTTTCTTAAATGGAGAATTAGAGGAAGAGATTTACATGGAACAACCTGAAGGTTTTGTGATTCCTTGTAAAGAAAGAAAAGTGTGCAAATTTGTTAAGTCGCTTTATGGACTTAAACAAGCACCAAAACAATGGCATGCCAAATTTGACCAAACAATGTTAGCAAGTGGGCTTAAAATCAACGAGTGCGACAAATGTGTTTACATTAAAAATACTCCAGGTCATGAAGTCATTGTTTGTTTATATGTTGATGACATGTTGATAATGAGCAAAAATATGGCAGATATAAATGCTACTAAGCGCATGTTGGCTAGCAAATTCGATATGAAAGACTTAGGAGTTGCTGATGTGATCTTAGGAATCATAATTCACAAGATTCCACAAGGTCTAGCATTATCACAGTCTCACTACATTGAAAAGGTACTTGACAAGTTCAAGTATTTAGATTTCAAAATTGCCAAGACTCCAATTGACGTGAGTTATGCACCTCAAAAGAATGAAGGTGAAAGTGACTCACAACTGGACTATGCAAGAGTATTGGGAAGTTTGATGTATATCATGAATTGTACGCGACCAGATATAGCATGTGCTATTAGTAAACTGAGTCGGTTTACAAGTAATCCCAATCACATACATTGGATGGCAATGAAACGAGTTTTGGGGTATCTCAAACATACCCAAAATTACGCTTTGCATTATAACAAATATTCCTCCGTGATCGAGGGATATAGTGATGCAAATTGGATCACTGGATCATCTGAAGTTAAATCCACGAGTGGATATGTTTTTACAATTGGGGGTGGAGCAGTGTCTTGAAAATCATCCAAACAAACATGCATCGCCCGTTCTACAATGGAATCTGAATTCATAGCTTTAGATAAGGCCGGTGAAGAAGCTGAATGGCTCTGGAATTTCTTGGAAGATATTCTATTTTGGCCCAAACCTTTGGCACCTATTTGTATACATTGTGATAGTCAAGCGACGATAGGCAGGGCAGGGAGCGTTATGTATAACGGAAAATCTCGTCATATACGACGGAGACACAATACCATTAGACAACTACTCTCTAGTGGTGTTATCACAATTGACTACGTAAAGTCAAGAGATAACGTGTCGGATCCACTTACAAAAGGTCTATCTAGAGAGGCAGTTGAAAGATCATCAAAGGGAATGGGGTTAAGGTCTAGGACAAGTCATCATGGCGATAACTCTACCTAGAAGACTGGAGATCCTACGAGCTAGGTTCAAAGAGATCAAACAAAGTTATGAATGATGGTTCAACATTGTCAAATAACTCAACCCATTCTCGTGATGAAGACAATGTTCAGAAATCGAGGTAAAGCATTAAGACTTTTTGATGAGTCAACAAAGCTTAAATATTTTTTTAATGATTTGCTAAGTCTGGTAGGATATGATCAGATAGTGTGTCTATAGGATTACACGTTTAGAAATCACTTATGTGAGTGTGAAGTGTAAGCCGCTTCAAGGAGAATGAAAGTAAAGCCCCATTCTCTAACCACTCATGAAACCAGGCGGTGTTCATGGCTGAAACGAACGCAACCGTGAGAACCATAGATGGTTAAGGATTGATTGTGTGACTTATGTTGTCTAGGTATACAACAAAACTCGACGGTTCAAAGATATCAAATCTACCGATTGACCGAGTATATCCGATATAAGTTTACTATGAAAAGTTCAAAGGGAAACCTACTTATCTAGATGCAATTAATTCTTGCATGTAAAACACACACGTGTCCGTGCATTCCTTTATTTTATAGTCGTTCCCCATTCATGTGGGGGATTGTTGGGATTTTAAGCTTGTGTAGCTTAAAGAGGGTGAATGAGAAATGGAGGAAAAATAAAATATTTGAGTTTCCCTCTTTGTCAAAGGGACATTGTTCCATATTGGAGGAAGAAAAGGCTTTTGATGGGTATATATATAATTGCTCTTCTTCTATCTCTTAAAGAGTTAAGAAGAAGGCAAGCCTCGCGGCGTCGTCGTCGTCACTCGCTCGACTCGGCTTCGGCTTCGGTCAATGATTGATTGATTAATCTTTTTGGACAAAATTTATTTCAATTATTTAATTAATTAATTAAATAATTAACGAAAAATTCAATCTGGAATAACTCATGACCCGCGACCCGGTCCGGTCAGGCCCGTTTTCTTTCCCAGATTATTTTAAATCCGTTTTCCCGTAATATTTCAAACAACCTGTTCCAACAGCCATGGCTGTTTCTGAAAGGTTGCAAACCTTTTCAGAAACAATGCCAGCAACTCTATAAATATACTTTGAATCCCAGAATCTTTCCTTACGAAATTTTCTGATCTTCTTCTTCTTCTGCACAAAAATTCCAGTGTGTTTTATAGCCTTCGAGTGGCTCGCTGTTCACCGACGTTTTTGGTACCAATACTCTGGTGAGTTAAATTGTTCTATCCTGGGAGGATATATTCCAGCACCTCGGGTACTTGAGGGGAATAATTTTCTTAAGGACACACTGTGTATTCCACTGGTATCGATTTATTCCTATACTGTTTTTCTAAAATTTATTTCGTTAAACAAGTATTACTAACTTTCTGTTTTGTTTATATATTTCAAAAAGTTTAATGATTTAATTGTTTATTACAACAATCCAGATTTATAACAAAAATAAGAAATGTTTATTGTGTTCTCTTTTCTTTTTAACTTTCCTAGAAAAAAAAATCAAATAATTGACATGAATGGGACTTTCCTAAAGTGACATGACATGACGTGTTAAGATTTTTAATGTCTCCTCATTGGTAACGTAATATTGTACTTATTTCTTTCTTGTGTCAATAATTACTGGAAATTGTCTTAATACTTATTTATTAGTGATTTTCCTAATGAGCGTGTTAAATTTTACAGATTTTATGCCACTTATAACAGTATTGATGATGTGTTGTAATTTTTTAATTTCCATCTTTACCTTGTGCTTAGGATCATTTGTTTCAGACATATCAACGACAATTTCATCAATTTATATTCCTTTAATTTGGAAATCATCAGCCATCCCTTAATAGTTTGTTTTATATATTTAGTAAGCGTTTGGACAAAAAAATATAATGTAAAAAAAATAAGAGTGATATTTGGAATTTAAAATTATGTTTGGACGTGAATTTCAGTTGAAAAGAAATATTACAATTTTAAGAGTGGAAAAAAAATTCCGAAAAATTTGGAAAATTGATTAAAATTACTTTTTAGTTTTTGAAAAACTCATTTTCGAAAAATCTCTAAAAACTTGCAATTAGTATTCTATTCTTTTAAGAGGACAGAGTAACATATGGGGAATACAGTTTTTGGTGATTTGAGTAGTGTTCCATATGCTTACTGAACATTCCCTACTTAAGATGAAGAATTGAATAGAAAAAGAAAGAGGAACAGATTGAACAGAAGAAGACTTGCCAGTAAGATTTAAGCACACTGTCACTTTTCATTAGGTTTATACTGAAAAGAGACATTTACAGCTACAATCCAACATATTTAAAAGAGTTCTAACACTCTTTTTAAGTTAACCAAAAAACTATAAGTTCACAACATATTATGATAGTAATTCACCAAAGAGTAAAAAAAGAATCTGAAAAATAGCAATTGACAAACATTAACAAAAGTTCCCGCCGCGCGAAATCAAGCAAACAACTAACAGATAGGAAGAGGAGCACCATTCCAGCTCTTGAGACACTCCAACATTGGATCAATGATTTGTCCATTGCACATTGCTGTGAACACTTTGTCACACTCCTCGCCCGGTGATCGGACTTTTTCTCCTGTCAATAATTCTGTTCCAAGCTCCTTTCTCACAAACCTGTACAATGGATAAGATCTGCATTCTGTAATCCTGTTAGGAATAGCAGGGTTTCCACTTTCTAATGCAGCTCTTGCACTCTCAACTTCCTTTGGTAAAACAGCCTTCAATTCATCTTCGAAAGCTCCAATCTTTTGAAAGATTGAGCTGTTCACATTCTTCTCACTTTCACCATTATTCATTGCATGATCAACAAGTACTTGTCTCAGTTTCTGCATTAAAGGGTAGTTGCAACTGCAAGGATCATCAGCGTAGGCGAACAAGTATTCCCTATCCACGATTCGAAGCAATTCCTTTTCACAGAATCTTGCTGGATGAAGTTCACCATTAGCACCCATTGTAAGAGTTCTCTTAGCTACTTGGCTAACTGTGTTCTTGACTGCATTCTTTAAGTTTTCTTCCAAATGCCTCAAGTCTATAGCTTGGCAAAGTGCCACGAGATAAGTTGATGACATGAGCTTTAAGATATCAACAGCTTCAGCTGTTTTCCTTGCTGAGATTAAGCCTAAGGAGTTGACATCTTGGTTGTGTTGTTCAGCACTTTGGACATGGTTTGTCACTGGATTTGCCAAGAATTGAAGTTCTGAGCAGTAAGAAGCCATGGCGATTTCAGCTCCCTTGAAACCATAGTCCAAGCTTGGATTCCTTGATGCAGTGAGATTAGAGGGCAAACCGTTGTTGTAATAGTCGTTGACAAGTTCCGAGAATTGAGCAAACATCAATTTCCCAATTGATGCAAGAGCCAATCTTGCATTATCCATGGAAACACCGATAGGAGTGCCTTGGAAGTTGCCACCATGTAACGCCTTGTTTCTTGAAACATCGATCAAAGGGTTATCGTTCACTGAGTTAATCTCCCTCTCAATCATCTTAGTTGCAGCGCGAATGACTTCAATTTGAGGGCCAAGCCATTGTGGAGATGTTCGGAGAGCATAACGATCTTGCTTTGGTTTTTGTAGAGGATCCATTTCATGTAGCTTTTGAGCCGCCTTCACATAAGAGCTTCCATCCAAAATATGTTCCATAATAGCAGCAGCCTCAATTTGACCAGGGTGGTGCTTCAACTTGTGTGTCAAATGGTCAGTGAATTCGGGCTTTCCGTTCATTACTTCAGCGAAAATTGCTGATAAAACTTCAGACATTACAGCAAGAATGTTGGAATCAAAGAGGACCATTGATGCCATACCAGAACCAACTGCTGTACCATTCACAAGTGCAAGTCCTTCCTTAGGCTGCAACTCGAAAAATCCACCGTTAACACCAGCAACGCGGAACGCTTCTTCAGCATTAAGTGTCTCACCATTGGGACCAACAGCCTTGGAATTAGGCCTACCAGTGAGCAAACCAGCAATGTAGGATAAAGGGACAAGATCACCCGAGGCAGTGATCGTTCCACGGAGAGGTAAACATGGAGTGATGTTGCTGTTAATCAATTTTGTAATAGCTTCCAAGATTTCAAATCTGATGCCAGAGTAGCCTTGTAGGAGTGTGTTGATCCTAACAAGCATAGCTGCCCTTGTTGCTGAATGTGGCAATGTGTGGCTTGTTTCTGTTCCATTGCCAAAAACACCAGCATTCAAGAACCTGCCAATTCAATGTCAACAACATCAGCTATTGAACTGAATTGTACCAACCAAATTTAAATAAGAACATGTTTTATTTGTACTTTGTCCTATCTACTTTGTGACGATATTTAAAAATTACTAGTATGAGAAAATTAGCCGAGGGTCTATGAGAAAATTAGTATGAGATTATATTGGATATATTATTGTTTAGTACGAGAAAATGACTAGAATAGGGATCAAGAATTATAAGGCTTAAGAAAAAAAAAAGAAAAACTTGTAGTGTGTTACATCAACTCCCATCATTTCAAGTGATATAAAGCCCCTTTAAAGTGGGGCACACATTTGTTATATTTTTGGCCTTGTGGGCAGGGGAGGGGAAAATGAAAAAAGGAAAAAAATGACATAGCCGCTAATAAAATAATAAGCGAAAATATATATATATTTTTGTATATATATATATGTATGTTGTATAAAAAATATATAAAGTTTATACACTTTTGTAGCTATCAGATATAAATAGTTTCGGTGCAGGTTAAAGGTAAATTAGGCCCAAAAATAAAAGTGAAGTTTAAATTTGAGATTTAAAATTGTCATTTCATAATTTTTTTAACAATTCTCTTTAAATAAGTATAAAATTACTTATTTATGCAATATTTGTTTTAAAAATTATTTGTACTTTAAAATAAATAGATATCTGACAAGAGACAGCACATGGGACTACTGGGATTCGACCCAAATAGTTGGAAATTTAAACTGTTTAAATAAGCCCACTTGTCTCTCATCTATTATTTGAGGACCCACAAAAATAATTTAACTATTTAAAGATGTTTATTTAAATTATTTTTTCTTACTAAATTTAGGAAAATAGTAGTAGGAAAAATTTACTGAATAAATTCTTACATGTACTTTATACAAAACTAGAAGGAAGGTGAAATGACTAAAATCTCCTCCACCAACCACACACTCTTTTTCCAACCCAACAAAAGTCAAACTAGTGGCTTGTTTTTTTTTTACAGTTGTACAAAATTTAATTTATATAATTAGATTTATAGATGTAGATGCAAAATTCCTGTACTTCGTATCAAGTTCCAATATAAAATATTTTTCCAAGGGCTATTTAATATTTTTCTTTACTCAATAATTCAAATTTCAAGATGTAAATCTAAAGTACTTAGTTCTTGGTCTAGCGCGTGTGATAAATGTTTACATATACAAACTTTATCTTCTCTACTATGATAAAATAAGAAAAATTTATAGTACCAGATTATATTGTTCTATAATAATAAGAGACTTTTCATATTTGGTCGGAAATAATAACTTGAAATATAGCTGCTATAATCGTTTAGATTACATAGAAAATGTACACATTTTACCTTAAAGTTGATATCATTTAAAACTCATTTCCTCTTACAAAAAGAGTAGTTGACATAAGAGTTAAAGTAAATCATTAATAACTATTGACTCAAAATAATAGATAATTTTTTTATAAGGTCAAATTAGTATATATCATTAATAGTTATTAACTCAAAATAGTAGATCATTAACTCATAAATGCTAGTCAGATTTTCTTGCAGAATAAGAATTTAACTATTAAATCTTTGATAACACCACAAAACACTTTAACCATCTAAAACATAACTATATATATATATATATATATATATAGCTGCTTACAATAAACTAAAATAATAACGTAAAATAACCTTTTCTACTGACCGTGTAAAATTTCCTTAACGCTGTCATAGAAAAATGTAGATGCTATTATTTTTTTCGGACTAAGGGTCACTGCAAACTTCTGACAGAAATCTTGTGTATAATAAACTCGTATATCTTGAAAATAATTAATTTAAATTATTTAACACACTTAACGATAAAAATCTTTAGGAGGAAACAAAATATTAAAATTCTGGTGGAAAAAGAAAAGTTAAGTAGATGAAAAGTGGTTTACCTAATAAGTTCTTTTTGAAGAGCACCACCATTCTTGGTTCTCCTATGAGATGTAGCACCAAAACCAGTAGTAACACCATAACTATCAGTTCCTTTATTCATACTGTCCATAACCCAATCACTACTAGCTTTAACACCAGCTCTTGCCTCTTCAGAAAGTTCAACTTTAACACCATTTGCACTTTTGTCCCTAACAGCAATAGCAGCCACTTGTGCCACTGTTAAACTTTCACCACCAAGTTTTACCATTGGTTTTCTAAATTCACTCACCATTTTTTTCACTTCATCCAAATGACTCCCTCTTAAGGATTCAGCTGCCATTTCCCAATTCAATGGATCAGCTGATTTTTTGCACAACTCAAAGTTTTCTCCTCCATTAACATGACCATTTGATGCCATTGTTTGATCAAGAATTGGCTAGAAAATAAAGAATTGGCTAGAAATGTTAAAGGTTGTGAGGAGATTTGGAGAAGAGAAAATGGCTAAGAATTGAAATTGTTTTTTCTTGTTTTTTTGAGGAGTGGTAGATAGGAGATGTGGTGTATAAATAGAGGGGAATGGAACTCAAATGTTGGTAGGTAAAGAAAATATAGTGAGGGGTTGTAACAAAGAAGACTAAATGGTGGTTGTTGGTAGATTAATTTTAGCCCTTGATTTTAGGTGTAATTAACGGTTGAGATTTGAGACTGACGTGGGTACTTCATGCAACATGGGTTTATTTATTTATTTATTTGTTAAAAAATAAAATGAAAAAAAAATGTTTTGGGTTGGTTGGTGGATTTGGGAGAAGGTTAGAGTTGTTTGGGTTGTTGGGAGAAAATTGAGGGGTTAAGATTGTAAATTCAACTCTTTTCCTCTTTTAAAATGGAGTTGTTTTTAATGTGTTTCAATAAATGAAGGATTATCCAAGAATTTATTTTGACTCAATCTGTAATTAATGAACTAGCAAAAATATAATCTTTCCGTAGAAATATAAAATCTACTTCAATATATGTTTGTATTTTTTTGTATTTTACGATTTAATTTCTCGTAAGAATAAATTTTAAAATATCCGTACAACCGAGCTAAATATATCGTTATTTAGTTTGAATAAAAGAGCACGATAAATTTCAAATTAAAACTATCACCATAACTTTCCAAATATAAGTAGATATCGTTCTCTCTTTATAAGACCCTAGTTTGTTGTTCCATAAACAAGTGTTAAGATTCATATTATTATTGACAGCGAAATTTTTTATTGATATTGAAATTTTAAATTTAAATTTTTTTCAGTATGAATGAATGAATTCTAGTTGGAGCGAAGTGAAAGGAAATAATTCTAATGTACATATTTCCTATTGTGATTTTTCTTTATTGGTCCCTAATTTTAAATTGTTAAGAGAAAGAAAGGCTATTCTATAAATTTGATAAACTTTGCATTCTTGTCCGGATCTCCCAAATATAACGAATCTAGAGAAGATTTTGGAAATCCAAGAAAAGATAAAATTTTAAAATATATCAAAACAACTTACTACTAAACAAATATAGTGGAGCTTAAATAAGAAAAGTATTTCACATTTTTCAAATTTCATAACTTTTAAAATTCACTAACAACCAGACCACTTATTATTTCTTCTGTTTTTGACCTTCCCCTCCCCCCCCCCCCCATAATATCAATTAAAGTCGTTCTTTTTATTTTATTTTTTTAATTTTCCCTCTCAATTATAATCGTTTGACTGAGCAAGTACGAAACAAGAACGTGTCCACAAAGTCCAGCTACCATGTATTAAACGTGGACAGTCAATTTGAGTCTTTTTTTCTCGTATTATTGGGTGGAATCTAACTTAAAAAGTTTCTTTTTCTTTAGTTTTTAAGATAATTGTTGTTACAAATTTTGAAGAAATTTAAAGAACTGTAAAAAAATAATTGCAACCACAATATAAATATGAAGAAACATAATTTTATTGATAAAATTATGCGGGTATAATTCTGTTTACTCCCTTGATTTTTCTCTCTAGATCGTTCTCCATGATTCGAAGGTTTAACCAGTATATTTCTCGAACGCGGGATGATGCTAACTTCCTTAGCATGTATTTGATCTCCATGAAAAGGAAGAACATCCGTTGATCACTTCGGCGGCTTTGAAAAAGACAATATTTGATGTCTTTGATCTCTTAGTGAATATTTCATGAATTTTTATGGAATTTCGAGATCGTATATTTGATCTCTTTGAAGGACATATATAGCCTTATTTATAGGCATAAATTAGAGTTTGGGTGGAGTAGCCACCAAGTAACCCTAATAAACTCTTAATATTTCAAGAGTCTTCTTGAATTTAGGATTTATATTGATCTGCTAAAATTTCAGTGTCCACACCCATAACTTTAAAAATATAATGGGTTCAATGTTAAAAATCTTAAAATTGAACACATAAGATTTAAATCCTGGATCCGCCTCTGGTGAGATGGTTGAGATCTCTTTACCGTTGATCAAAGATCTCGAGTTCGAGTTCGAGCTTTAAGAATGAAGAATTTCTTGATAGGGACCTTTTACCCTCTTAGTAGGCTTACCAAGTACAAATTTGAATTAGCCAAGTAAGTGAGTTAAAGGATATTGGTTTTTTAAACAAAAATGATAACATATAGTCATATAATATCAAATTTAAATAGTGAATTTTGATGTTTTTCTTAAAGTGCATGAGTAATTTACTAGTCTGGTGTTTGGACGGATAAAAAGTCATTGATTAAAAGAATATGAATTTCCTGAAATTTACCGAATTTTGGTAATTTTGCGAATTTTACCACCGTTACGTGAAATTTGTTACTCCAGATTTATTCAAGAAAATAATGTTCCTCTACCTAAGCAAGTTCATTATTAGTAATATGATTTTTATTTCCTTTTTTGTTTAGGAACAAATCCATGCTCTCTTGAGTCTGAAAAATGTCAAAGTGTCTCTTACACATAATTTATGTATATTGATATTATCAGATGATGAAGTGAATAATCAGGACTTGAATTCATAATTTCTAGCCATTAAATGTCTAATCACATAGTAATAAATAATCATGGTTATATCATGTTATGCAATATATAATCAGATACAGATGTGTTCCCATACTAAGCTATTGAATTAAGGACCATTACGCCTTGGTTCCAAATTAATCGAGTCGTTATATGCATCCCTTACTATCCACTTCGCTCAATCGTTTTATTTGAGCAGTCATTTAACTTGTTGCCTACGTAACACGTGTCAATACGGCGAACAATACCTCTAACGTATTAACAATAGTTTAAAAATATCTTCCGTTAATCATTTGATCCACAAATACTCCTAACATTTATTTTTGGGTTCAAACTTATCCCTATATCTAACAGAAGAGCCAACAATACCTCTAACGTATTGAAAATGGCTCCAAAATACCATATGTTAACATTTTGGTACGCAAATGCCCCTAACGTTTGTTTTTGGGCTCAAACTTACCCTTATATCTAACACAACTAACCTGGTCAATATTTTGACTTTAACTTCGCCATGTGGCCTTTTTTTAATAATTGTATTAAATAAACCCACTTGTATCTTTTAAAATACCCAACGACCCTGACCCGCTCCTATATATTTGGACGGTCGGCTAAAAATAATTACATTCGCTAGTTAAATATATAAAAAATATACATTGATTATATATAAAAATATTTATATTATACATTTATATTTTAATATATATTTTACATGATATTATTTTTAGGAAAAATTATACGGTGTAGTTTTTTCTTCAAATTTTGCAGATCTTAACAAGTTTAACAAATATAAATTTTAATTTGCAAACATAAAAATGATAATTTTCTATTTATATGATTCTAAAGGAGAAGCAAAGAAACAGATGGAAAAAAAATTATTTAAAACCTTTAATTATATACATATCGAACTGCTTAGCACATTAATGGACTTCACATGATCTTTTCAATGGGAACTAATAGTGTTTTAATATATAATGATAGAGCTAAAATATTGGCAAAACCTGTCGTTCCATTGTCCGATTTGCTTAATAAAGTCAAGTTATAGATCATAATTAATAGGGAAAACTACACCGTATAATTTCTTCTTAAAATAATATCATGTAAAATATATGTTAAAATATTAATGTATAATATACATATTTTTATATATAATCAATGTATATTTTTTATATATATTTAACTAGTGAATATAATTATTTTTAGCCAACCATCCAAATATATAGGAGCATGCCAGGTATATATGGGTAAGTTAAAGTCAAAATTGACCAGGTTAGTTCTGTTAGATATAAGGGTAAGTTTGAGTCCAAAAACAAATGTCAGGGGCATTTGCGGACCAAAAGGTTAACGAGTGGTATTTTTGAGCCATTTTCAATACGTTAGGGGTAAGGTTAGTTTTGTTAGATATAGGAGTAAGTTTGAGCCCAAAAATAAATGTTAGGGGTATTTGCGGACCAAAAGGTTAACATAGGTTATTTTTGAGCCATTTTCAGTACGTTAGGGGTATTGTTGGCCCTTTTTCGTATATTTTATATGTGAAAATTTATTATACGCACATGTATTCGCGATGTTGTATTCATGAATACAGCAGTAAAAACTGCCTAAAATCAAGGCAGTCCATGTTGGGATTAAAGATTGGTCAATGAGAAATGGAGGAAAGAAAGTGGAGGGAAAGTGAGCTCCATTTTGCTTTGAAAAGAGCAAAGTGTCCCCCATTGGTGGTGACACTACTAGAAATTCGGCAAAAACCGACCAAGGTCGACCGACCAACTTTGGTCGGTCAAAAAGCCGGCCAAAAAATCGACCAAAGTTGGTCGGTTTTTCAAAATATTTTTTTTTAATTTTTTTTTTACGAAATCGACCAACTTTGATCGATTTGTTTTGGCGCAAAAATACGGAAAACTATTTTTGAGTCCCGTAAAATTTATTTTTCAAGAAACCGACTAACTTTGGCCAATTTTTCAATTAAAATAAATAAATATTAATATTAAAAAACCGACCAAAATTGGTCGTTTAATTTAGCCGGTCATTTTTAAAAACCGACCAACTTTGGTAGGTTATTTTCGTGCGAAAATACAATTAAAGAGTATAAATCAAATAAAAGACAGTCTTAAAACAAAATGCACCAATGGTCTAGTGGTAGAATAGTATCCTACCACAGTACAAACCCCGGTTCGATTCCCAGATGGTGAATCTTTTGATTACATAATTAAAAAACCGACCAACTTTGGTCGGTTTTTTTTTTTTGCAATATCTTTTTTGAATTTAATTGACCGACCAAAGTTGGTCAGGTAATTTCCGACCAACTTTGGTCGGTATGCTTTTCCGACCACTAAAATACCGTCCACACGTAAATGGTCGCGTTTTGGACGGTTATTGGCCATTACCGACCAAAGTTGGTCGGTTTTTTTGGTCGGTTTTTACCGGATTTCTAGTAGTGTGGCGGGTGCATTGCATAGGCCAAATGGAATTCTCCGGAAAGCGAAGATGCCATATGGACATGTGAATGATGTTTTCTCTCTATCATCTGGGGCAATAGAGATCTGATTATACCCTGAGTATCTATCCAAGAAGCAAAAGTGGGAACTCCCTCCTGTTCCAACAGTCATGGCTGTTTCTAAAAGGTTGCAAACCTTTTTAGAAACAGTGCTAAAAACTGGCTATAAATATGCCTTGATCCGAGAATCTTTCCTTATGAAATTTTCTGAGCTTCTTCTCCTTCTTCTGCACAATTAACATTCCAATGTGGTTTACAGCCTTCGAGTGACTCGCTGTTTCACCGGCATTTTTGGTACCAGCACTCCGGTGAGTTAAATCGTTCTATCCTGGGAGGATAACATTCCAGCACCTCAGGTACTTGAGGGGAATAATTTCTTTAAGGACACACTGTGCATTCAATCGTCTCGATTTTATTCCGAAATTATATTTCAGATTTGGCTTCATTATTTCAACATTCTGTTGCTGCTAATTTTCTGTTTCTTCTTCTGTTTCAGAAAATTTACTGTTTCGTTATTTATTATAATAATACAGATTGTCTAACAATCTTAAGAAAATTATTTTTTTTATATTGTAATCTGTATTCTATTTTTGGAGATTAAACCTGTGTGATTTTCTACTCCTTTTGAATTTTTCTATTTCTGATTTGAAGATATAAAAACTTCATCGGAGTATTAAAATTCAGAAATGATTTGAAAAAGATAAAAACTTCATCATTTTCTGTGAAACAATATATAAAAACATCGGTTTTTATTCATTAAACGCACTGGTTATCATTAATTACAGTATTTTTTACTATTCTATTTTTTTCATTAATTGAACTATTCTGTTGTTGACAGTGAGAAATGGCAATTGAAAATGAAAATCCTTCTGTGACCGTTGCGGCAACGACGATAGCCTCGTCAAGCCGAACTACTGTGCCACCAGCCGAGAAACCGGGGAAAATTTCTAAAGCCAACTTCTAAGGATGGAAGCAAAGGGTGTTCTTCTGGCTTACCATGCTTGGTATGCAGAAGTTCACCAGTGAAGATCCTCCAGTGTCTGTCGCCGACATGCCGGACAATGAGAAGTTTATGATTGTTGAGTCGTGGAAACATGCAGACTTTCTTTGCAAAGGCTACATCCTAAGTGCTTTGGAGGGTGACTTGTACAATGTCTACAGTGCTATGAAAACTTCGAAAGAATTATGGGACGCACTTGAGAAGAAGTACAAGACAGAAGATGCATGCTTGAAAAAGTTTGTGGTTGCCAAGTTTCTAGACTATAAAATGATAGATAACAAAACCATTGGAACCCAAGTTCTAGAGCTTCAACTTATTTTTCACGACCTTATTGCTGAAGGTATGGTAGTGAATGAAGCATTTCGAATGGATGCAATGATTAAAAAATTATCTCCTTCGTGGAGAGATTTCAAAAACTATCTAAAGTACAAGCGCAAAGAAATGAAATTGGAAGATCTTGTGATTCGTCTCAAGATTGAGGAAGACAACAAAACAACCGAGAAGAAATCTCGTGGAAATTCAACGATTATGGGAGCTAATATCGTTGAGGAGAATGCTCCAAAAAGTAAGAAGAGGAAGAGGTCTTCTGGACAGACTAAGGAGCAGAACAAGAAAAAATTCAAGGGCAACTGCTACAATTGCGAAAAAGCTGGTCACAAAGCCCATGATTGTCGTCTCCCGAAAAAAAAACGAAAAAGTGACAGACCAACATAGTGGGGAAGAATGATGACATTGATTATCTGTGTGCAATGCTTTCGGAATGCAATCTTTGGAAATATGAAGGAGTGATGGATTGACTCTGGAGCCACTCGACATATTTGTGTTGTCAAAGAAGTATTTGCGACTTACTCTAATACTACTCCCGAAGAAGAGCTTTCCATGGAAAATACTGCAACAACCAAGATTAAGGGTTATGGGAAGATATTCCTGAAGATGACTTCCGGCAAGGTGTTACGCTCAACAGCGTTCTTCATGTACCTACTATTAGGAAAAACAATAGTTTCAACTTCTTTACTTGTTAAGAATGGATTCAAATATGTATTTTCATCTGAAAAAGTTATTGTAAGCAAGAATGAAATATATGTTGGAAAGGGCTACCTCACAGAGGGCCATTTCAAACTCAATGTAATGGTTGTTGACAGTATTAATAAAATTTTAGCTTCTTCTTATTTATTGGAGTCAAATGATTTATGGCATATTCGTTTAGGACATGTCAATTATAGAACCTTGCGGAAGTTAATTAATTTAGAAGTATTACCTAAATTCGAGTGTAATAAATCAAAATATCAAATATGTGTTGAATCTAAGTTTGTAAAACATCCATATAAGTCTGTTGAACGGAATTCAAATCCTTTAGACTTAATTCATACTGACATTTGTGATATGAAGTCAACACCATCTCGAGGTGGAAAAAATATTTTATAACTTTTATTGACGATTATACTCGATATTGTTATGTTTATTTGCTTAATAATAAGGATGAAGCAATTGAAATATTTAAGCAATACAAGAATGAAATGGGGAATCAATTAAATAAAAAGTTCTACCCGATTCTCATATTTTCGTGTGCTATAGCCCACGCCTTCCGAGTGGGCCGGGCCCCTCGGACGCCGATTACCTAGAATTATTATGGGCCATCAAATACGACCTAAGGAATCATAGTCACCGCCCCACCATGACCGTTCCTCATTGTTTTGCGTTTTACAGTCAAAAAACTATAATTCAGCACGATTACCATATTTTCGTGTGCCGCTTTCCGAGTGGGGCGGGCACCTCCAGACCCGGATTGCCTGCAATTTTTTCGGGCCATCAAATACGACCTAAGGAACCATAGTCACCACCCCTCCAAGATCGTTCCTCATGTGTTTGCGTTTTACGGCCAAGAAAATAGAATTCCGCCCGATTCCGATATTTTTGTATGCTATGCCCACGCCTTCCGAGTGGGCGCGGGCCCCCGGACTCCGATTGCCTAAATATTTTTCGGGTCGTCAAATACGACTTGAAGAACCATAGTCACCGCCCCGCCATGATTGTTCTTCGTTTTTTGTGTTTTACGACCAAAAACTAGAATTCCGCCCGATTCCCATATTTTCGTGTTCTATAGCACACGCCTTCCGAGTGGGCCCGGGCCCCCGGACCCCGATCGCCTAAAATATTTTTGGGCCGTCAAATATGACATGAAGAACCATAATTATCGCCCCGCCATGACTGTTCCTCATTTTTTGTGTTTTACGACCAAAAAACTATAATTCTGCCCGATTCCCATATTTTCGTGTTCTATTGCACACGCCTTCCGGGTGGGCCCAGGCCCCCGGACTCTAATCGCCTAAAATTTTTCGGGCCATCAAATACGACCTAAGGAACCATAGTCACTGCCCTTTCATGACCGCTCCTCATTTGTTTGCGTTTTAAGGCTAAAAAACTAGAATTTAGCCCGATTACCATATTTGCTTGTGCCGCCTTCCGAGTGGGCTGGGCCCCTCCGGACCCGGATTGCCTTAAAATTTTCCGGGCACTCAAATACAACCTTAGGAACCATAGTCACCCCCCGCCATGACTATTCCTCGTTTGTTTTGCGTTTTACGGCCAAGAAACTTGAATTCCGCCTGATTTCCATATTTTCGTGTGGTATAGCCCATGCCTTCCAAGTGGACCCGGGCCCCCGGAATCGGGTCATAACCTATATGACTCATTTGATCAAATTTATATAAAAATTCCCGAAGGATTTAAAATGCTTGAAGCATATAATTCAAAGTCTCGAGAAATGTAGTCAATCATATTACAAAAATATTTGTATGATTTAAAATAATCAAGGCGCATGTGGTATAATCGCCTCACTGAATTGATGAATGAAGGTTATATAAATGATGGCATTTGTCCATGCATTTTTACAAAGAAAACAACATTAGAGTTTGTTATACGTGTTATTTATGTTAATGACATAAATCTCATAGGAACTCCAGAAGAGCTCTAAAGGGAAAAACTTTGTCTTGGTCTACAAATTGAATATTTAGCAGACGGTATCTTTATCCATCAATCTGTCTATACAGAAAATATCTTAAAATGCTTTTACATAGATAAAGCGCACCCATTAAGTACACCAATGGTTGTTCGATCACTTGACGTGAATAAGGATCCGTTCCGACCTCCAGAAGAGGATGAGGAACTCTTTGGTCCTAAAACACCCTATCTCAGTACAATCAGTGCACTTATGTATCTTGCTAATACTACAAGGCCTGACATAGCATTTTCTGTTAATTTACTAGCAAGATATAGCTCTTCTCCTACACGGAGACATTGGAATGGGATTAAGCATATTTTGTAATATTTAAAGGGAACTCTTGATATGAGTTTGTTTTATGCTAACAAAGGTAGTGCAGATCTTGTTTGTTATGCAGATGCATGTTATTTATCTGATCCCCATACAGCTCGATCTCAAACCGGGTACGTGTTTACATGTGGAGTTACTGTCATATCATGACGCTCCACAAAGCAATCAATTGTTGCTACTTCTTCAAATTATGCTGAGATAATAGTTATTCATGAAGCAAGCAGGGAATGCGTATGGTTGGGATACGTGATTCATTTTATTCAAGAAAAATATGGTTTGGAATGTGATAAAAGATTCATAATTTTATGCGAAGACAATGATGCATGCATAGCCCAATTAAAGGGAAGATTTATAAAAGGAGATAGAACGAAGCACATTTCACCAAAATTATTCTACACATAATCTTCAGAAAAATGGTGACATTGATGTACAACAAATCCGTTCAAGTGACAATTCAGCAGATTTGTTCACTAGGTCTTTGCCAACTTCAACTTTTGAGAAGATGGTATACAAGATTGGAATGCGGAGATTCAAATATTTGAAACAAGATTTTTATCAGGGGGAGTGAAATATGCACTATACTCTTTTTTTCTTACTAAGGTTTTTTTCCCATGGGGTTTTTCTTGTAAGGTTTTTAATGAGGCGGCTAGAAATGCGTATTACTAAATATGTGTACTCTTTTTTCTTCATTAGGTTTTTTCCTATTAGTTTTTCCTAGTAAGGTTTTAACGAGGCATATTATCTTTTAATGAACATCCAAGGGGGAGTGTTGTGAAAATATTATATTGTGGATGTCCATTCATTACTCCGCTATAGATAATCTTCCTGAAGAAGATTATCCATTTAGTACTCTGTTGAAGTTTATCTACAAGCAGCTGATACAGGCAGGTTGCAAGCAACTCAATGAAATGATTTGCAGCAATTTCTTATTAAACAATCAGGTTGCAAGCAGCTTATGCAGACAGTTTACAAGTAGCTGATGCAGGCAGGTTGCAAGCAACTCAATGAAATGATTTGCAAGCAGCTAAAGAAAAGCCCTGTAGTTGCTTCCTGAAAAGCTTCGCAGCTACTTCCTTTCTTCTATAAATAGAGGAGTTTTCAGTTCATTATGAATATAACTCTGAAAGTTGAATAAAATAACAATCTCCCTCTATACTTGTCTTCAGCTTATTTCTTTTATAGTCTTTATTTTAAAACAAGCAAATTATATTTGAGAATAAAGTGGCTGCGCTTAATTTGTTAGGTTTATCTTATTATATCCATTAAAAAATTGCTTTAAATTATGTTCATATATACTTGAGTTTACCTATGAGTGTGTTTCCACTTTACTAGGTTAATTGCATCTTAATTGCCACTTCATTTTAGTTCTCCTTCATTTTAACGTGCTTAATAATTAATATACTTCATTTTTGTTCTCCTTCATTTTAACGTGCTTAATAATTAATACTATTCGTTAATTATTTGAAACGCCTTTTTAATCTTCTTTAAGAAACAATATTAAAAAAAAAAGTGAAGACAAAAGTAAGTGAGACTAACTTTATCTTAATGATGAAATAGAATAAATAAACATGGAATGATCAAATTCACTAGTGATAATGATTTTTTTTGATAATTAGCGAGTGAAAAAGTTTAATAAAGATAATGAGGTTCTTGATAATTAGCAAGTGGAAAAGTTTAATAAAGGGAAAATTGTCAACTTAGCGACAATTAGTAATTTTACCCTCTATTGTACTTTGTGTCGAATTTTACCCCGGTGCTCCAATTTGAAAGTTAATGCAAGGTAATTTTAAACCATTTTACACAGAAACTTCATCAATAACAAGGGCAAATACGAGATTACATTCTAACAACAAAGTTGTAAATGAATCCAAAATATAACGAACAATAAAATTAAGTAATTTCGGATAGTATTAATTCAACTAAAGAGTTAGATTCTTCCTAGCTATTCTTCCTTTTGGTTTTTCACCCGGTGCTCGGTACTTGTTTTGGAGTCTGACTATATCCTGATTTGCATCGGGTAAGGCCCTATTCGAGGGAAAGCACTCCCTAACAAAGATTTTTTCATACCTAGGGCTCGAACACGAGACCTCTGGTTAAGGAATCTTTGGTGCCGGTGGTATAGCTATTCTATTATTTCCTATTTTATGACTTTTATATAAGTTTTTAGGTTTCTCACATGGTGTATTATATTTGTATTAAGATTTGCATCGCATAAAGGTCATTAGAAGAAACTCCTGCATAAGTTTGTTTGCTTGTAAACGTGTTATTAAGTTACATTTTCAAACATAAACTAGCTATTAAATGATTTCTAATAAAATTTAGAAAATAAATTAACATACTCAATTTGTTCAAAATAAAAGAATAATTGTATGCAAATACGTTTTCGTATACATACCACAAGTTTTGAACTTCTTGGCACAGTAAAAACTCTGGTTCTAGTGAACTAGATTAACAAACGTGTTCGAGACCAGACCATAACTACTACATACGAAAACTTTTCGAGCAATAAATACATACAATATCACGAGGGCGGATCGGATCGGATTTAACACATTTCAGATTGTAATTTCGGATTCTATAAAATGCAATCTGAATCCAATTCAAATTAACACCGGATTAGATCGAAGGACAGACTGAGAATGAGAGACATAAATGTAAGACTTAAAAAAGGCGGACATAGTAAAGTGAGAGACTTCGATATAAACTAAGAAAATTCTGAAGAGAGGCGGATGAAATGAGAAGACTTAACCCTAAAACGAAAATTTAGTATTTATACATGTCCATATAATTCGAATTTCGGGTCGGATTGGATTAAAATTGTACCAATCCAAATCCGATCTGAATATTCGAACTTTTAAAAGATCTAACTCATACCGATTTGAATATCCGAGATTCACAATCCAAAAATCCGAATCGAGTGGATTGGTTGTATTTTCGGATATCCGATCCAAATAGCCCTAGCTAGAGGCGGATCCATGATTTTAACTTTATGGGTTCAGAACTCAAATTTCAATTGAGTTATGGGTTCATAGTTCAATATTTTCAGCAATTTTAATAGGTTCGACACAGATAAATTAAGATCTAAACTAAAAATTATAAGTTCAAGCTACTAGATCCGCCCCTGATCACGATGTAATTGAAATTTTCTCACGCTTAATTAGAGATATTAATTTTGAACCTTGGGAAAGAACATTTAGCAAAGAGTACTTTACATCCCGTAGGGGTTCAGCTATTTAAAATCACAGCAAATTTTGATAGACGAGTGAGTAAATTTAGAATACCATGTATAAAAAATTATTCCATCCGATCCATAATAAATTATCATTTTACCTTTTTATTTTGGTCCAAAATAGGTGTCCATTTACATAATCAAGCAAGAATTAATTTTATTTTTTCAAAATTTGTCCTTATTTACATATTCCAATGTGTCAAGATAACAATTAATTAAGATTAATTTAATGAATAAGTTTTTTTTCTCTAGGAGTTCATATTTCCTTAATGAGTGTGTCAAAAATAAAATGAACACCTATTGTGGACGGAAAAGAGTATAAGAATAAGTTTACACTCAATGATGCGAGTGGATAAGTAGATATATCATCATTTAGTTGGTGGCTTAATTTTGAACTAAAATAAATAAATAAAGGAATGATTAAACTAATAAAAGCAGTTCCCTGAATCATAATTAAGAAACATATATTCTCTATTGAGTCAAATCAGTATTATTAATGCATGGCCTATGTGTGTGTAGTATTGGTATCCACCTAACACCTTAGCTAGCCTAATCTATACGTTGAAAAAATTGACATTATTCTTCTTTTTAAATAACTTTCACCAGCTTTAAAAACTACTAATTTAATTTAATACACATAAAAATTAATATTCCTCAAGTATGATCCATTTGCCTGAACATTTATATTATAATCTTAGCATAAGATTTCATGTGTTTTTTTTAATAGTTATTTTAGTGAATCAAGCTTATTGCAAATATAATAGTAACAAAAAGATGAATTTAATCTGTTTAAATTTTCTGTATTAATGTCGCAGCATTTAATAATATTGGAATGTAAGCAAGTTGCTATTATAATAATAAGAAGAAATTTAATGAAAATGCCCATTATTATATGTAAATTGGTCTTGAATGGTAAGTGGCAGTCAAACTTCTATTTTGGGAGTCAAATATATTTTTTTTCTTCTTAGAATACCGTGTCTTATTCTTTCTTAACTTTGTTACGTTTTGCGAGTCCGTGTTTTGAAACTGCTCCCGATTGTTTTAATATATTTTCTTCTGGTAATTAATTATTTTAAGATATTTATTTGAACAACTGTGGATTTCATGTATTTCGAAGTAGTATTAACTTGAAAAATACTTAATTAAAAAAATGATAATTAAAAAAAACTTGAATATATTTAAATTGCGAGGGAATATAGTTCCATCCAAAAAGAGTGGCAAATTTTGAGAACTAACTTAAAAATTTTGAATTATCTTTTTTGGTCAAGGAGGAAAACTTTGGGGTTATTATCACTTTTAGCCCGCATCAGAAACTATTTATATTTGATAGTCGAAAAAGTATATAAATTTTGTATAATTTTTGTATATAACATATAAAATATATATATACACACAAAATATACAAATTTTATATATTTTTTCGATTATTATTTTTACAGCGGCTATATAATATCATTTTTTCAAAACTTTGGACGTTTAGAAAGTGGGAATTTATCTAATTGGTTATTTCTAACTTTGTGGTGAAAACGATTTCATAATTATTCAATAGAGAGAAAAAATTTGATTCAGGATAATTAATTAACAGGACGATATTAACTTATTTTAGTAATACTATTCGGGATGAAGGGTCAGTACATGTACACCTCAATTTGCTACCTTCTATTAGTGTAAGCATCGGATAATTCTGTCCATCAAAATTTGGATAAATAGGAAGAAATTAATTAGTATTTTTGCCTCCGATGAGATTTAAATATGAGACTTTATGGTTCGCAATTCACTTTATTGACTACTAGGCCACACTCTTGAATAATACGTCAGCTTTAGCACGTCCTATGGTAAAGATGGGCATATATTCAGGTTATAAACCAAAAAAATACTACTCATCAAATAATAGTAACCATTAGAAGATTTTTATATTTTGGTTTGTGTTTGAAAAAAAAAACTATGAAGAAAAGGTTATAACTATTATTTCGTAAATTAAATTCGGGGAAAATGAAGAAAATGTAGCAATAGTATGTGGATAGAAATTGTTAGCGTCACTGGCATTATTCTCAACAACCTCAACTCACTTATACTGCATAGTCATATTATCCTAGTGGTGTTTGGATTTAATTTAAGATTAGTTTTTAGTATATATATTATTAATATGTGTTTGGAAGACAATAGTATGATTAGAAAACTAATGTCAAATTAGATCATCTTTAGAAAATCAAATTTATGTCTGAGTAGATTTACTTTCGCCAAAAATGTATTTGACTCCCGTTTGAACATAGAGTTTGGATACTTTTTTTTCATAAAGAAAAATTGAAAATAGTGTTTGTTCATGCAATTTGATCAGTTTTAGAAAACAATTTGAAGAAAAATTTTCAAGTTCCGACGATTTTTTTTTTCCAAACACAAAATTTTAATTTTTTGCCAAGTAAAATGTATGTCCAAACACAACTTCAACTTTCAAAAATTATTTTTCGACATTACAATTTTATATTTTTTAAGTTTCAACCAAATCTATATCTAAACGCTAGTTTAGTTTATATAGACGAAGCAAAGCAAGGTTGATGACCAACTTTTGAAATGTTTTACAAAGACGTCTTAGAAAAAATGTTGCAGAAAATTTCCTTGCATTTGCCTAGTAATGTCTTGTAAATGGAGAATTTGGCGTTTTTAATTGAAATATATCTAACCTTTGTTATTTCGTACTTTCTTGGAACCCTAAATGATCTTTCCTATGCTGGTTTCTTAACTTTCTTTTTCCCTTTTATTCTTTGATTGATGTCAACAGCAATTGTTCCTAAAATAATAGTGTTGACAATATATTCGAATCTCGCTTAGATCCAGCTTTTAGTTATTGCCAATTTAATTTGCACTGTACTAATCCTAGAACAATATGGTCAATAACACCCCCTCCTCCCCCAAAAAAGAAAAGCTTGCACGAATTAGTGATGGACAATTTAATAGCTAAACAGAAAAAATCGTTGTTAATCCTATTTAGTAACGAATTAGCTATAAATTATCAAAAAATTCTGTTAGTTTTAAGAGATTTAGTGATAAATTAGCGACGAAATTCGTAACTAATTCTAATTTTTTTGTTGTGTTGTCTCGCTTCGAAGATATGAAGACTACTATTAGAGTCTAGAGCAAAACCATTCTAGTTATGATTTTAAGTTGAAGGGGGAAAACTTTTAGGGATACTTCTTTTTTTCTCCTCACATAGGAGAATCAGGAAAGGAGAATGGGAAATGGAGTGGCCACAAGAATTAAATCCACATTTATATACGGAAGATTCTCACCGATATCACTAGACTATAACTTCAGAAAATACTTTAGTTTCTTTTCTTAAATTCTTAGGGGTCGTTTGGTATGAAAACAAATTACACATGGATTATAATGCAATGATTAGTTATGTAGGGATTAATAACACATGAATTAATAATACATAATTATTTTTTGTTTCTTGTTTGACTCATTGCACTAAAATTGGACGTGAAAGATATCATTTAAAATATTTATTTATTTTCATTGAAAACCAATGAGCTTACAATTATACCCTTAGATGCTTCACCTTCATTGACTTCTAGGAAAAAATACGGATAATTTTATCCTTTAGATGCTTTATTCATGTATACATAAATTGATTGTCACACCCCCTTTCTATCCCCAAAATAATATGTGTGTTGTGTGGATTGTGGGTTAAAGAGTTTTTTCAATTAAAGTAATAATTTTGAAATAGGGATTATTTTATTATTCAGAGTCGCCACTTGGAATTGATTTTTAGTGTTCCATGGTCACCTTTTATTTGAATCCCTAATCAAAGGAAGGTTTGACTCTATTATTATAGGTCTGCGAAAACAAAGTCCAGGTAATGAATTCTGTTGACCGGAAAAAAAGTGTAAGGCATTCCCCGAGTCCCGTGGTTCTAGCACGGTCGCTTTATTGACTATATTTGGCTTATATTATTTTTGAACAAACTGTGCTTTAATGGATTCATGCTTTGCCTATGTCTGCTTTTATTGTTGATGACTTTATTAAACTCAAAAAACTAGGACGAGCATCTCCTACCCTAGCTTACACTAACCAAGACGAGTATCCTCAACCTTAGTTCATGCGTCGTGCCTAGAATTGGAGCCTACTAGAAATTAAAATAACAACTTTTATTTATTAGAAAGAATTGGAATAAGACGTGTCCTCGCGACCTTGCCATTTTATTTATGTCTTTATTCTGAAGCGAGTCTTCCCGACATCGGTTAAGACAAAATTATTTATTTTTGTTAAATCTATTACTTTGGGGTTTAGATTATGGAAAAATATTTGTTCATCTTTATCGTGAAAGAAAATGACTCTTTGTAGCTTAATAGTAGTAAGACAACATATGGATACTATGGATATTGAACCTTACTTAAAACCTTATTCGTATTTTTATTGCTATTAAATAAGTGATGTAACTAGTATAAATCAATCCTTTTAAGAAATTTATATACCTGCATTTGCGCCTAAGATTTGCCTACCACTAATTATTTTATTGGATTATTTGAATTAAACCAGCATTGTTAGTGAAAAAAAGAAGAAGAAGCTGAATTTAATTATTGACAATCATGGCCAGCACTTGGATTTGATTGGCAGTGGGCTGCCTTGAAAGGATATGGGCCACCTTAGTCAAATTATTAGATTAATTAGTATGACAATCGCTTTCAATAATTTCAACTCAACTTTTCATCAAACGAACTTAAACACTAAATATTAAAGTCATATGTTCGTTGAATTAGAAAGAGAAATCTTTTCTTGTTTCGAGATTATTTCCTTCATTGCTACATTTAATTCTAAGTGAGACCAGACCAAGTAAATTTCCAATACTTTTAATTATTTAACATGACTCCAAGAGGATTACACTGATGATGTTAAGAGCATGGATTACCCATATTTTATGCATTTATTCAAACTAACTGCAAATAAAAGAAAAAGGATGAACAAATCAAAACAAGAAAAGTATTTGCAACCTACTGACGGAAAGAAGCTAAGAATTTAATTTGAGAAGGAAGGAATCAGTTAATATGAGAATATAGTCCCCGCTGAGCTCCATTATGTATGTAAAAATTAGGTGAAAATGGTGGCTCAATCTTCACGATTTTAAGAAAAATGTGGCGGGTGGGATTTCTTAGATCTACTATTCGTAGAGTTTGAAGGTTTTTTGAAAGATTCGATTTGAGGATATGGAAAGAGGAGGTGTTGGGGGTTACATGGTGAAATTTTGGGGTCATTTGGAGGTTGGCCGTCGCCGTGGGCGATTTCCGGCGGGTGGCAGCGGTGGTGGGGGCAGATATGGGAGAGAAAAGAGAGAGGAAGAAGAAAAGAATTATTGGGAAAATAAGGGCATTTTTCAGATTTTTGAGGCTTTAAATACCTCTTGAGAGATCAAATATGGACCATTAGATCATGTGGTGATCAATGGGTGAGATTTGATCTTGGGTCACTTAATGAAACAACATAGTTTTGAGGCAAAACTAGGACGTTTCAAACCCTTTCAAGGGCAGCTTGGCCACTTTCTCTTTCAAGTTTAGCCCAATTTCTTCCTTAATCCTACTTATTAAACTAAATTTACACAAACAAATAAATTAATTTAGTAACTTATTCAAATGATCAATTAACTAGATTAATTCATTAATTGAATAGTTAGTTAATTCCTAAAATGCACAAATGGAGAAAGAACTATTTTTTGGTATTTTTATGATAGGAAATATGCAATCAAAGACACAAAAATTGGGAAAATAATTAAAGTAGCAAAACATTAATGACTTTAGGAGGCGTTAAAATAGTGCAAAATTTAGGTATTCACATTGATTATTCATGTTGTTGGTGGTATTACTCTCACTTGTTTGGATGCTTGTTCCATGTTGTATTGTATCGTGTTATTGTTTTAAATATAATATTTGTTATAATTGTTAGTTAAATTTTATAGTATCGTATTCTTAAATCTGTCATTGCGTAACGATGAAAAGTATCACTTTATGAAACGACCGATTTGGTGTGGTCGTGTTGTTACCTTATTTTTCCCCTCATCTTGTCCTTCTTTATTATTAAATAATCTTATTTTATTCTTTATCCTACCTTTTTAGATAATAATTCTACTTTGTACCTTATTTTTTCTTTATAACAATACTAGTTTATTCTTCATATTGTTGGTGCATGATATCATAAAACAACATATAATCTATCCAAATATTGTATACATAAAAAAGATACAGCAGAATACAATACAATTTTATACAACACATTAAGAAACAATACATAACAATCATCCAAACAAGTTATTATTGCACCAATTGGTATATTAAGTTATGCATCCTACCAAACAACCTCTTACCGTTCTTTCTTATTTTCCTTTTCTTTTTTTTTTGGTTTAAAGACAAAATGTGTTTGGTGAAGTGAATGGTATCAGCAAAAATCAATATTTAGGTAGGGACTATTTAGTGCTCACTTACCACTCACTTGTAAGTGCATATAATGTGGACACTGAATATTTATTTTCCTTTCACATTTCTTCTGAAACTCTAGGAAATAGGAGGGAAAAAGCTGTCAAAATGTTGAGTCAAACAGTGAGTGTGGTTGCTTGACTTTTTATTAGTCCCTTCTCTTTTTATTCAACTTTACATGGACTTTGAAGTTAGGGTCAAAAATGGACTAAGGTTGTTATTTCCACACGTTTCCATTGGGCTTTTCATCCTATTTCCTAAAAAAACATTTACTTCAAATTTAGTTAAATTTATTACTGAAGTTTTAACTTAATTACAAATTGAGATACAATTTGATAATTCTATACAAATTAGTATTAATTGAGTATCCCTTGATTGTAACCTTTAATTTGGTAACGGAATCCCACACATTCATTAAATTGGAACGTATTTTGTGTATGAACATTTATACTGAACATTTATACTGCCTAACAAAGAATAATTTTAATTTAAGGAATTTCATATACATTGAAGGTCCCAAATATTAGGCCAAATATATTAATGAGAGTTGATTTTAAAGTCTTAAATAGTAGGAATAATAACTTAAATTATAATTTTATCCAATATAAACTTAGTTTTTAAACGATGAAAAGTGCGAACAACATTTCATTTAGGACTTTTGTATTTTTAATAGAGAAAATGCATAATTACTCCCTGACCTATAACATGATTCTCAACTACACACTCTACCTTTGCGAGGGTCCTAATACCCCCTAAGCTATAGCTAAGTATAATTATTTGCACCCTTAAAGTTCAGAGTGGGTGTATTTCACTCTCCTTGGGAGAGTGAGAAGCAAGAAAAAATGATTTCCAGATTTTTCTTTTTTCTTTTTTATATTTTTAGTGAGATATATAATTTCTTACTTTTTTTTTCTTTTCCTTTTCCTTTTCATTTTCCTTTTTCTTTGTCTTTTCCTTCTTCTCCTCCACTTCGCCATTCCCGTCAACAACATACATCACTCGTCATCGATTTTTATGGCCTTCTTCTTTAATTATTTCGGTTAGTCTTCTTCCTCTTTCTCTCCCTCTCAAACACACAAATCACACTTTCATAAAAAAAAAAAATACATATGTAAAGCAAAATCACTCAGATCTGGAAACATCCATCACCGAAAAATCTTTTTTCTGCCGGAAAAAATAGAGTTTTTGAAATTTCAAATCGGAAGAAGCCTTTTCTTACCCAGCAGATACATATATACTCACGTAATTCACCATCACTCGCTTTTTAATCATAAGAGCCACCATTTTTATGCCCCCATAATTACCGGTGATAGAAACTATCCAAAACGCTACCACCACAATAGCCATTTAAAGCCTCAAGCCTAACTTAGCAGCAAAAAGAAAAAAGAAAAAGAAGAAGAACAGATCAGGGGCCAAAATTAGAACATAGGGTGAAATTTTGTTGTCTAGTTTGGTGGTGATGAGAGTAAATAAAAAAAAAAGAGAAAACAATAAGGGAAATAAAAGAAAAATAATTTTTAATGAAATATACACTTGTTTAGGGCGTGTAATTCACCTCCCAGGCTCCCAGCAGAAATTTGGTTGTAGTATTTCAAGGATGAATTTATTTTAATTTAAAATAGTTCGGGGGATAATAGGACTCTCGAAAAGAAAAAATGTGTAGTTGGAATTTCTGTCATAGGTTGGGGGGAGAAGGGGACACTTATGCATTTTTTCTTTTAATATAATATAGAAAAGTGTAATTTAATTAGTTATAGTAGGTTATCACTTTATTATCCAGGTTATCAGTGTTTGAGCAAAAAATATAGATATTGGTTCAACTAATTAAATTTATATAAATGAAGGTTAATCTTAGCTAACAATAATATTTCTAAGATGGATTTCTCGAAAATGCAACAAATATTACGTAAGTGTATTTGAATAACGGCGGCAGTTTTGCAATAAATATTCTAGAAATCAAAGACAATAATGTATCATCCAATATCAATGAATAACGATAAATGACATTTAAGTAAATAGAATGAATGAGTCACCCAAGAAAGGATGGAATCAGTGAACGTTCTTTCTGACAATGATGAGTAATGGACAATCCATTGAATATCTGAATTATTCTCGGATCTAGTGGATAAGTGAAGACAAGAATCTTAGTAAAAATGTGATGTTTGTATACTAGCAACAAGATCTGATTCTCTTTTTCAAGTCAAAGTGTATTTTTACAAATGAATATCACATGTCCCATATCATTGTGCCTTTTTCAATTTATAGGGAACATGTTCCTAAAAAAATCCTAATAGTACAAGTGTAGAGAATATCCACTAGAATATTCTCTTTAATGTTCTATCTTGAAAATAGTCGTTATAACTCTGCCAAAAGTACTCGACCTCGACCTCGACCCTTGTTGACTCTTCGATTTCAGCCCTCGTTAACTCTTCGACCACATACTTCGCTGCTTTTTGGGTCATTTAGACAAACGACGACCTGGTAACTCTTTCCCAATATTATCTTAGCTTAAATATTCTAAAGATAGATTTTTACCCATATAGTTAATCCCTCCGCTTATTGAGGCCGGCTCAGGCGGGTTTGATGAGCGGATCATGTTCTTTATGGTCGAGCTAATCAAGTGAGCTATGTGGGTCGTGGTGGTTGCGGCAAACTGGCAGCGTGGCCCTATGTGGGCCACACATTTCAAACGCTTTGATTCTCCCGGGTGATTTGCTAGAGTTATGCTGTCCACGAGTTAGGATGATGTCATGCGTCATTATGACGCATGTTCCCGATGCGTCGCTTTGTTTTGCATGTGACCTCTGATTAGACCTGCCGCTTTGGTTCTTGTGCCAGTAATGATGAACCATTTTTGGTTTCGGTGCCAAGACCTTTCTCTTGCTCTCTTCTCCTCCGAACTTCTCTTCTTTGTTCTAGTGATTTATATTGTTCTCAACTCCTCCTTGTTTGATACCTCTTTTCCTTACATTGAATCATGTCTAACGTACCTTCTGCGTCTGGTGAGGGAAGTCGCGTGGCTCCCTTGGCAGTGGTGTTTCCCTTTCATGGGGAAGGTGCTTTCGCCATTGCTGAGAATGAAACATTCCCGTCGTTGGAGAAGATAGTCCTGCATAATTCCAATTCCAGGTCCGACCTTACTAAAGTACCGGATGCTGCGCCTGGAACTTTTAAATCGATGATGACGCCTAAAGAATTAGCAAAGCTCAAGGCCAACTTTGGCATTCCTAACCATGTTGAGCGAATACCGACCGAAGGGGACGTGGTATAGGTACACCGCCCTGTGTACTGCGCCCTCTATGCCTATCCTTTCCCCATCGTCTATTCTCTCCCTCTCCTCCCGCTAGTGGAGGAATTTTGTCTCCACTACGGTATTTGCCCGGCTCAGATTGCACCATACGAACAAGGTGATAAAGATGTTGACCAAGTTTGTCGAGCTAGCCGGGGACTGACACTATGACACTTGATACACATGTTCGCCCCCGGTTTCTATAGGGGGACGATGTTGAATCTTCACCACCAAGGAGGCAAGTGATTGGTGGTGAAGATGGACTACAATGCCAATCATCAGTTCTAGCTTAACTTCTTCTTTGTCAGGACTGAGGACGTCGTGACCAACGTCAATGGCTTCCCTAAAGCTTGGAACTACGTGAGTGCTCCGTTTCCTTCTGTTTTTACTTTTGATTCTGAATGATGATGATGATTTTTTTTGTTTTCCCTTTTGTAGCCAACAATCATCCTCATTCTTTGGCCTCTCATATTTCTGACTGGGTCGAGCGAATCCTTCCTCACTTCTTAGGGATTCGTGATTGGCCAAGTTTTTTCAAGAAATTTGGGCCTGCTCTCCCTTCAACTGGTAATTTCCTTTCTTTAATATTTACCACTCCGTCTTCTTTTATAGGCGGATTTATTTTGCTGACTTAGTACTGTTCTTTTCTCAGATAGGGGTTATTGGAGGAACCAGGCACCAGTGCCTTCTTTCCGTAAGGCGGCTGCTGTCTCCTCGACTTCAGCTCCTGTTACAGTTACTGCATCTACCATTCCGATCTTGACCTTGGCTACCGTAACTCGGGAGCCTGTCTCCGTTCCTTCCGCGACTCTTCTCTCCCAACTTTATTCACTAATTGACGAGGATGACGTCTCACCTGAAGATGGTGGTTTAATGCCTCGTAAGAGGATGGCCGTAGACATCTAGGGAGAGAGGCCCGCCATGATCGATGTAGGAGATTGTGGCCTTGTCTTTCAAGGGACGGCCATAATGTATATCGGGGAGATCCCAAAGGCAAGTCCCGAGGCCCTAAATTTGGATGGGGGACACGGTCGAGGGCGTGGTGAGTAATGATGACCCTTTTCTTCTGAGGCGCAAAAAGGCCTCATCCTCGGCTGATGATAAAAGAAAGGTTGTTGCTGAGGAGGACGTTGGATCTGATTTCGAAAAGGATGTAGACGAGCTAAGGATGATTGACGAGGGGCTGACTCAACTTGAAGTGAGGTTGGATGGGGGCTCCAGGACTTTTGCGATCCTGATGAATCATAATCTTCTTGTGAACACCGAGAAGATAATCCCCTCACTTGTCCCTCTCTGTTATGAGATCGAGGGTACGACCCTTAATACTATAGAAGACAACACCCTGTCAAATAACATTGTTGGTCTCGCCCTTCGGGTAGGTGCATTTTGTTGTTCGTTACTTTCCTTGGGTTTTGTTTTTTCGTAGGCTCTGACTTCCTTCATTTGTTTTGTAGACGGTTGTCTTGGAGATTAAGAGTGCTCATAGGGAACAGAGATGCAAAGACATTTATGTGAAGTGGAAGGATAAGTACTTCAGGTGCCTTGAGAAATACCTCTCCGATGCCAGCTCTGCAAGAACGGCGATGTGCGCCAACTGAGGGACGACTTGAAGGCAAGATACGAGGACGTTGAGGAGTAAGGAGGAAGATATTGAGTTCAGCAAGGGGGTCTAAGCCCAGTGCAGTGATCTCCAAGCTCAGGTAGTCTTGCTGCGAGGCCAACTCGAGTAGTGTCAATTCAGAGCGGGGGCTCTTAGTGGCGAGATCGCCGAGAAGACTGAGGAGCTAGAGAAGGCGGAGTCTGCTCGGTCGGAGGCTTTGAGGAAGGTGAAGTCTCTTGAGGTGGTGATCTGAACTCTCCATTTCGAGCGAGAAAATAATTTAACAACGACAAAGCTTAAAGAAGAGCGGCTCGATGAGAGGACTGGAGAGTTGGAGAAAGAGACCTTTGATCTTTACGATTGAGTTGCTGCTTTGGAGGACGAGAATGCAAAACTACTTGAACAGCCCTCTTCGTCTGCAACTTCCAGCTTCCCCAATATTCCTTGTGATTTGTACGAAGAGTGGATTCATGCCGAAATCTGACTGGATGTGCTTTGTGAGTTACATGTAGCGGGCTCCGTTTCTGCTACAGACTTTGAGGGTGCTCGTATCAAAGCTCGCGAGGCTCGGATTGCATGTGGTTATGATTTGGCTACTCCTCGTCCTGGTGAAAAGATGAGGGCGACAAGGATGCTATAGACTGCCTTAAGGATGAGGCCCGGTATGACTCCATATAACCTCAAGTCGAGGATGACGAGGGCACTAGGGGTCGAGATGGTAAGGGCATTGGTGGTCAGGGTGGTGATACCGTTGAAGGCGAGGATGGTGAGGGCGCTGAAGGTTGTAATGACGGCGATCAATAGTTTTTTTTTTGATTTTCCGTGTATTGTTTGCCGGTGTCTTCACGAGCCTTTTGTAAGTAGTTAAAGTATATGAAACATCATAGTTGTTCCTTGCATTCCATTCCTGTGGTTTATTTTTTTATACTTGCGTATATTGTTTGCTTCTATTGTTTTCTTGTTTCGCTCTTGCCCTTATTGGTGTTGTCATTTAGCTGGTCGTGGCCTTAGAGCTGAGTGTTCATAGATCGCGTGTGTTTATTTATTGATATGTGGCTGAGGACCGATAAGTATTTGTTCGAATGAAGTCGAACATAACCTTTCGTTTAAATCGCGACCGAGGGTCGGTAAGTGTTTGTTCGAGCTTAGTCTAACATAACCTTTTGTTAAGTCGAGGTCGAGGGCCGGTAGGTGTTTGTTCGAACTTAGTCGATCATAATCTTTCATTAAGTCGAGGCCGAGGGCCGGTGGGTGTTTGTTCGATCTTAGTCGAACATAACCTTTCGTTAAATCGCGACCGAGGGCCGGTAGGTATTTTGTTTGAGCGGGGTCGAACATAACCTTCCATTAAATCACGACCGAGGGCCGGTAGGGTATTAGTTCGAGCGGGGTCGAACATAACCTTTCATTAAATTGCGGTCGAGGGCCTGTAGGTGTTTGCTCGAGCGGGGTCGAACATAACCTTTCATTAAATCGCGGCTGAGGTCCGGTAGGTGTTTGTTCGAGCGAGGTCGAACATAACCATTCATTAAATCGCGGCTAAGGGTGGGATGGTGTTTTCTCGAGCGGGATCGAACATAACCTTTCATTAAATTGTGGCTGAGGGCTGGTAGGTGTTTGTTCGAGAGGGGTCGAACCTAACCTTTCATTAAATTATGGCCGAGGGCCGGTAGGTGTTTGTTCGAGAGGGGTCGAACATAACCTTAACACGAGAATTTGTGTGCTGATAAACGTAAGTTTCTTATTGCTTTGACATTGTTGCTTTGGTTACATACTTGAAGAAAATTACAGATTTTGGGTGTTGGCTGGCTTTCCAGTCCTAGTCCCTTCATTGTTTGACATGGAGAGTATTGAGAGGTCGAGAAACAAATTTGTAACAACGATCCTACCGTCGCATGCTTTGACTCGAAGTGTTCCCTTCACCGCCTCATTAAAACCTCCTTGAGAAAACCCAAATGGGATAAAACTCAAGTGAGGGAAAACAGAGTATGACTTGGGGGACACTTTTTCTCTCAGAAGTTGAAGTATTTTAAGTGGCTGATGTTCTAGTTGGAATGAACCCTTGTTCTCTTTAGATGTGATTTTGTATGGACCATCCCAATTCATTCCCAGCTTGCCTTCCTGGGGTCTTTGCTCGCTTGAATTTTGGCTTTCAGTACGTAGTCCCCGACTTTAAGTGGTCAGATCTTTGCTTTCTTGTTGTAATAGCGTTTTACTTGTTGTTTTTGGGCGACTATTATTATGTATGCCATATCTCTTCGTTCGTCAATTTCGTCGAGTTCCTGCCTTCTACCCTCATCCTTACTCGTGCCGCTTTCATGGGAGTACCTTAGGCTGGGTTCTCCTAGCTCGACCGGTATTACTGCCTCGGTCCCATAGACCAGAGAGTAGGGCGTCTCTCCTATGCTCATCTTCGGAGTTGTTCGGTAGGCCCATAACACTTCTGGTAGTATTTTTGGTCACAATCCCTTAGAGTCTTCGAGCTTTTTCTTCGTGATGTTTAGTATGGATTTGTTGGAGGATACTGCTTGCCCGTTACTCGCTGGGTGATATGGAGTTAAGAGTATCCTCTTGATACGCCATTTCTCGAAGAACTCAGTGGTTTTGTTTCAGTGAACTAGGGTCCGTTGTCACAGCTGATTTCCTTAGGTAGGCCGAATCGGCAGATTATGTTTCTCCATATAAAGATGATTACTTCATGTTACTGTATTTGGGCGAATGCTCCTGCTTCCACTCATTTAGAGAAATAGTCAGTTAAAACCAAAAGGATCATACTTTACCTCGCCCTACTGGGAGGGGGCCTGTGATGTCCATTCCCCATTTGATGAACGACCAAGGGGAGGTGACTGAGTGGAGGTGTTCGTTTGCTTGGTGAATCAATGTGGCATATTTTTGGCACTGTTTGCATTTCCTTACAAAGTCTTCGACATCCTTTTTCATGGTGGGTGAATAGTATCCCGCCCGTATGAGGCATCTGACCAGTGCTCAATTGCTGGAGTGAGCTCCGCAATGAGCTTCAGGGACTTCTTCGAGCACGCGCTGGGTTTGGTTTGGGCCCAAACATTTCGCTAGAAGGCTGCCGTAGGTCCTTGTATAGGTTGCTATGGAGGAGACTGTATCTGGCCGCCTGCATTCTTAGTTTCTTAGCTTTCTTTTTGTCGCCTGGGAGTGTGTCGTCCTGCAAATATACGATAATACGATTGCTTCAGTCCCAAGTTAAGTTTATGATTTTTACCTCGATTTGGTCTAGTGATGACTTGAGGTGGTGGACTACGCTTTTATCTCCGGTTGTGATGCTTTTGGTGGCTGCGACCAGTCTGGCGAGGCCATCTGCTTTGGCATTCTGTGCTCGTGGGATCTGATC
The DNA here is from genome assembly GCF_000715075.1 of Nicotiana tabacum. Classification (NCBI taxonomy): domain Eukaryota; kingdom Viridiplantae; phylum Streptophyta; class Magnoliopsida; order Solanales; family Solanaceae; genus Nicotiana; species Nicotiana tabacum. The sequence continues at coordinate 10,410,908 of NC_134081.1, forward strand.
GAGCTGGCATTCGTCGAAGACAAGCAGTGGCTTGCAGATTTCGGTATGGTATATTTGTAACCTTTGATGCTTGGTTGACTACGAGCTGGGAATCACATCGAAGTTTCAACCATTTCGCCCCATACTTGAGTGCTTTCCTTAACCCCACAATTACAACCTTATACTCGGCCTCATTGTTAGTCATATCCGGACACCTTATGGACTGGCGAATTACTTCTGCTGTTGGGACCTCGAGTACGAGTCCCAATCATGACCCTGATACGCTGGATGCGCCATCATTATATAGGACCCAGATGACTTGTGCTTAGAGGGACGCTTGGGCGACTTCCCTTTCGACTTCAGGCATTATTTTTGCACTGAAGTCGGCAAGCACTTGTGACTTTATCACCGTTATTGACTGGTATGTGATATCGTGCTTGCTTAGCTCGATGTACCATTTGGCCAGCCTTCCCGATAGCTCGGGTTTATGCAAAATGCTCCTCAGGGGAAAAGTTGTGACGACCGAGATGGGGTGGAATTGGAAATAGGGTCTAAGCTTTTGTGAAGCTATGACTAGGGCCAGAGCCAATTGTTTGAGATGCGGGTACCTCGTCTCGACGTCGACGTGTGTTTTACTACTGTAATAGATGGGATATGGCATACCTTTGTTTTCTCGGATCAGGAATGCGCTTACCGCTACCTCAGAGACGGCTAGATAGACGAGGAGCTGCTCCCCTGGTTCGGGTTTTGAAAGCATAGTCAGTGATGATGGGTATGCCTTTAGTTCTCGTAGAGCCTGGACGCACATGGGAGTCCATTTGAGGCCATTGTCTTTCTTTAGTACGCTATAAAATTTTTGGCATCTATCCGACGACCCGAGATGAACCTTGATAGGGCAGAGATTCGACCAGTCAACCTTTAGACTTGATTTTAGGTGGTTAGGAGTTTCGGTATCCCCTCGATGGCTTTGATTTGATATGGGTTGCTTGATCCTTCGCTGTGACACCAGAAAACCCAAGAAATTTTCTGAGGCTACGCCAAACGCGTATTTCTCTAGGTTCAGCTTCATTCCGTACCGTCTGAGTATGTCTAAAGTTTCTTTCAAATGATCGATATGATCTTCTGCCTTTTCGGACTTAACAAACATGCCGTCTATATTTACCTCCATGGTCTTACCGAGCTGGTATTTGAACTTCTTTGTCACCAATCTTTGATAAGTAGCCCTCACGTTCTTTAGTCCAAACTGCATGACCCTATAGAAATACGTTCCTTGGTGGGTGATGAACGTGGTCTTCTCCTGATCTTCTTCTTCCATAAGAATTTGGTTATATCCTGAGTAAGCATCCAAGAAACTCAATAGTTCATGCCCGACTATTGCATCAATGAGTAGGTCGAAATGGGGTAGCGGGAACAAACTCTTTGGACATGCTTTGTTTAAGTCTATGAAGTCCACGCACATCCGCCATTTACCATTTTTCTTTTTCACCATCACTACGTTGGCGATTGGGGTACTTCGATTCCCTGATGGAGCCGTTCTCTAATAGTTTTTCCACTTCCTCGCGGACTGCATCGTTGATGGCAGAGTTGAATTTACGTTGACCTATATTACTGGGGGTGGAATAGGTTGACATTTAATTTGTTTGTGGCAATTTCTTTTGGGATGCCCGGCATATCTGCATGGCTGAAAGCAAATAAATCTGTATTAGCTATTAAGAATTGACTGAATTTACCTGGTTCCCAGAGTTTGCAACAAATATAGGCTTTTTTGTTGTGGTCATTGAGGTCCAATTGAATGGGGTTGAGGTCTTCTATGGTCGAACCTGCAGTTTCGACCGTGTCGGGATCCATGATGACGTCCCCGCTCTCATCTTACTTCGATCTCGACCCTATTGATTACTATGCCTCTTTTTCTTTATCTTTTCTCTGTTGGGTGGCCGTGCTATCTAAGGCAATGCGATAGCATTCCCGGGATGTGCACTGTTCCCCGCGTATGCTGAATATTCCCTATGGAGTTGGGAATTTAATTATTTGGTATAGGCTGGAGGGGATGGCTCTTATGAGATGTATCCATAGTCGCCTCACTATGGCGTTGAACGCACTGGCCTGGTCTATGATATGGAATGTCATCTCTAGAGTCATGCCACCGGCCTGGACGAGGAGTGTAATTTCCCCGAATGTCCGCTAAACGTCGATATCCGACTCGTTGAGGATGATACTTTCTTCGAGTCCGTCGTACCGTTCGCGGGTGATAGACCGCTTGAGATTGTAAGTGGTGGTGAACTTCACGTCGTTGATAGAGGCGTCTCCTCCTCCTCCGCCGTCGATGATCATGTTGATAGTGCGAGCTTGCGATAGTGGCTTTGGTGGGCCTTGAAGTTCACGTCCTCTGGAGAAGTTGGCCCTCCCCTTATCGCTTAACAACTTTTTGAGGTGCCTTTACCGTAACATGTTTACGTCTTCTTGTCTGAGGGCGATGCAATCTTCTGTTTTGTGCCTGCTGTCCTAGTGGAACTCACAGAGGGCGTCGAATTTTCTGGTGTTCGGGTCTGATCTCATCTTCGGCGGCCACTTCACTTTTGTTAGGAGTTTTTTAAGAGCGTAGACTATTTCTGTAGGCGACACACAAAAATTGTGAGCAGATAATAAAGAAGGCATACCTCTTTCGTTCGATGAGTCCCTGTCCTTGGCCTGGATGGGCCTTCTTCTTAGCGTAGGGAGGGTGCGGTCGCCGCCCTGACATATGGTTAGTGTTGTTCCCTGTTATGTTGTGGAATCAGGTGATCTCTTCTGGTGCTGTCTCTTCGTTCTTTTCTGGATTCGGTTTGTACCGAGGTTAGCCGGTGAGCGGGTCCGTTGAGGTCGTCCTCGTCTACTTGGAACTCGGCACAATAAGCACTGTGGATTTCCTCCCAAGTGGTTAGAGGATACTTCATCAATCAACTTGACAGTTTTCTAGTTGCTCTTGAACCATCTCTACTCAGTCCGTTTTGGAAAGCTACGACCGCTATCCCTTCGGATACGTTCGGCAGTGTCATCCTTACTCTGTTGAACCGGGCGAGGAAGTCCCTCAGTCCCTCTCCCAAGGACTGTTTAATAGCAAATATGTCATTTACTATTACTTCGGCCCTCTTGGCTTCGACATGGGCGGTTACGAACTTATCGGCCATTTCTTTGAAAGTTTCCATGGAGCGGACAATACCATGTTAATGCCCCTCCGGTAAGGGTTTCACCAAACTTCTTCAGCAAAATGGAGGACACTTGTTCCTTGGCGAGGTTATTTCCCTTCACGACGGTGACGTAGTGAGTCACATGATCTTCGGGATTGATCATTCCGTCGTATATCCCGAGGTAGGGCGGCATTATGAAGGTCTTTGGTATGGCATGCGGGGCTGCATCATCATTGTACGACTGCTCTACGAACCTTCTAGCATCCCTTTTCGGCAACAGTTTAGGAGCACCCAGTATTTTGTCAACTCGTCCTTGGTGTTCTTTCATATGGTCTCGGAGTGCCTTGTTTTCATTCTCCATCTCTTCCGTCCTCTTTAGAATGGTAGCGATGGCGTTGTCACCTGCACTATCAGTAATATTGTGAGTTATACCTATTGTTGGAGGGAGTGGTCGGTTACACTGCTCGTCTATTTGTTGTATCATGCAAGCCCTTGCGGTTTCTGCAGTCATGCCTGGAGCGGGCTTGTTGAGGACGATTGCTAGTGTGTCGGTCAACCATTCTTCGAGGAGTTTTTTCACAGCTGGGGTTGTCCTTTCTGCTGCAGACATGGAGGCCCCATTTTCGCTGGGTTTTGTTATGCTGCAGTGTGGGGGAGGCGACCTCTCTCGCCTAGGGGACGTGTTGGGCGTCGTGTCCTCACCTACTATTTCACAACTTTTGTTGATGACATTCATGAGGTTAGTTGGGAAGTCACTTGTTATTTTTGTCCTTTCTCCTTGGTTACCTGCCATGTAGGGTTTTGTATACACAAAGAAAGAAGCTCTCGAGATCTTTTACGTTAGTGACTTGCGTTAATTGTAGATCTAGATGAAACTAAAAATTTAATTAAGAAGTCCCCACAGACGGTACCAAATTGTTTAACCAAAAAATATAGATATTGGTTTAACTAATTAAATTTATATAAATGAGAGTTAATCTTAGCTAACAATAATATCACTAAGATGAAGTTATCGAAAATGCAACAAATATTACGTAAGTGTATTTCAATAACGACGACAGTTGTGCAATAAATATTCCAGAAATCAAAAGCAATAATGTAGCATCTAATATCAATGAATAACAATAAATGGCATTTAAGTAAATAGAATGAATGAATCACCCAAGAAAGGATGGAATCAGTGAACGTTCTTTCTGACAATGATGAATGGTGGACAATCCTTTGAATATCTGAATTATTCTCGGATCTAGTGGGAAAATGTAGACAAAAATCTTAGTGAAAATGTGATGTTTGTGTACTAGCAATGAGATCTGATTCTCTTTCTCAAGTCAAAGTTTATTTTTACAAATGAATATCACATGTCCCCTATCATTGTGTCTTAATCTATTTATAGGGAACATGTTCTTAAAAAAACCCTAATAGTACAAGTGCAGAGAATATCCACTAGAATATTCTATTTAATGTCCTATCTTGAAACTAGCCGTTATAACTCTGTCAAAAGTACTCGACCTCGGCCTCGACCCTTATTGACTCTTCGACTTCGTCCTTTGTTAATTCTTCGACCACAGACTTCGCCGCTTCTTGGGTCATTTCGACAAATGACGACTTGAGAACTCTTCCCCCAGTACTATCTTGGCTTAAATATTGTAAATATAGATTTTGACCCATACAACCAGATAAAACAGATGGTGTAAAAAATTCATACACGATAAGTGCATAGAACTTAAACTTTTTCATATTTACCTTATGCTTATTTTGTTTGTTTAGTAGTTTTAAAATATATATATATATATATATATATATATATATATATATATATATATATATATATATATAACTTTTAATTTTGCATATATTTGATTAATATGTCTTTGTTGTTCCATAATTTATAATCGAGACTTAATACTGATAGACAAATATGAAGATTAATAACAGAAATGAACTATAAAATAAAGCGAACCAGTATTGAAACGGAATTCAACCCTCTAGGGTGCCCTCGAACTGACTGATACCAAAATAGTTGAAAATAAAGCAAAATTGATGAACAATCATATCAACAGGAAAGAGCATTATATTGGCTTTTTTACGTGAGAACAATGCCTTACAAATGGTTAATACTCCCCTTTATATAGTAGAGGAGTTCTACTTATGGTATAACTCTAATTACAGAAGGAAATCCCATGATTAGCTAATTAACCGTTTTTGATTTGATCAGTTCCGAGATTTACTCCATGATACTCGACCAGTCACCGAGACTTACGCCGTGATCCTCGACTAGTCACGGATATCTCGCCTTTCTATTATTGTGCTATCTTCGATCTTGCTCGATGTCTGTCTTGTTTGGCTTCGATCGCTACTAGCCTCGATCTTGACAGGTACCTCGGTTCTGAACTCGGTACCTTATCCTCGTGGTATGGCCTATTCCGTTACGAGGCCATCCTTCGATGCAAACTCCCAGACTCGGTCAAATAGTAAAATTGGGTGGGTCCGGCTTTAACCGTATAAAGATAGTCCCCTCGTTTGTTTGGAGTGTAATGACAAGAAACGAATTGAGCCTTCGATTTTCTATCTCGACCTGTCATGATGTCATCCTTGTGACGGAAGTGACTGAAACGTCCCGTGCGTTCAGTTACCAAGGCATTAAATTCACGTCAGTCGATGGTCGGCCACCGCCAATATTGAACCGTCGCTGTGAAATTTATAAATAGCCCCTCTCTCCACCATTTTGAACTTTTACTTTTAGATTTCCAATCTCTAAAGCTTTTTATATCTTCTAATTTCTTCATTTGTAAATCTATGATTTTCACTGCTACCCTTTTCTCAAAACATCAAATCTTATCATCTCCATCCATTTTTAACTTCAAATTCATATAAAAATGGCAAAAATATCAAAAACTGTTCCTCAAAAGGAAAACGCTTCTTCATCGCGGCCGACCGGTGACAAGACACCGGCAGAGCCGTGCCCCGAGGAATGTGTTCCCGGGGGGTGTGTCCTCACTTCCAATTTTAAGACCGATAAAGCCTCGTCGGTTTCTGGTCGATGCGAACCAGTGTCGAAGTATATATGCTCGATAACTGAGAGATACCTTAAGCAGGTAAAGAAAGATTGCAACTGGGAGGGCAAAGAGGTGGTGATCCCGACCCCCAAAGAGGACATCACCACCCATGTGGAAGGGTTTCTAAGTGTTTACACTTACCCTTTTATGCTGGGCCCCCTCGACCCCATCGTCGTTGATTTTTGCCATCAGTATCAAATAACCCTAAGCCAAATCCATTCTTCCTTTTGGCAAATTGTGATTCTGCTCCGATTCTTCGTGAGCAAAGTCGAGGGGATGACTTTCACCCTCGACCATCTCATCAGGTTATATAGTCCCTTCCTCTATCGAGGTGGGTTAATAAAACTCCAACGCCGGGCTACCAAAGTGTTATTCCCGAGCATAGACGAGGACAACGACCGAGGCTGGATGGGCCAGTTCATTTGAGTGAGGACTCCCGACCTAATCCCGGCCGAGAAGATGCCATTTCCTGAGAAATAAAATATGAAGCATAAGTACAATCCCCCTGTTAGGTCCTATTAATTGTTTCTCTCCTTTGTTTCTTCTAATTGATATCCCTTTCCGTGATGTAGCTGTCGCTTGGATGCCTAGTGCAATCCCTAACATCAAGAGCTGGGTTCGGGACCTGGCCTCGACCTCTACGTATGCCGAGTGTTCATAGTGCGACTTATCAAAGGGCCGATGGGAAGCCAAAACTCATGGTAAGCCCCTTTTCCATGTTTTTAATGATTTTATCAAAGCATTTCTTACTTAATTTTCTTTCATACTGGCCTTGGCAAAGATGCTGTTATGAGGCCCCTATCTGGTGAGGGAGAGACTTCGATCCCAGCACTGAAACCGGTGAAGGACAAAAAGAGGAAAAAGTCCTCACCCTCCGAGGATCCAGAACCTAAGAAGAAGAAGGCTCGTAAGCCGAGGAAGAACATCATCCTCCTAACCAAAGAGTTTGTTCGGAGTCTAAGGGAGGAAGATGAAGAAGTGTAAGAAGATGACTCCAGGCTAGTGGCTCGAGTGGGAATGTGCACCGGAGGTTGCAGAGACTCCGTCTCGAGATGAAGGGGTCTCGGGAAGAGACGTGGGCGAAGTCCTCGAGTCATCGAGGATCGAAGATGCCTCCCACCACACTGAGCCAACGGTGGGTACGGCTGTCGAGGCCCCGCGAGATGAGGAGAACGCCCCAACTGATTCACTTGGGGCAATAGAAATTGGTGGCTCCCCGCTACTCCCCTCGTTTTCTGATGAGATGATTCAAGAGGCTCGGGCCTTGAAGACCCTCTCCATCGAAGTAGCCCACGGAAGGGAGGATCCCTTATGTGATTACTTTACCGGTCTGAGTGACTTGGAGGTCTCGAGGAAGGACTCGGGCGAGGTATCGAGCCTTTTCAACGAAGCGCAGCAAGCTCTGAATCGGGCAAGCCTTAACTCCACTTGTTGGTGTTACACTTGTGTTCATTTTTCTCTTCTTGTCTAACTTCTTTTCTTCTTTCTGCGTAGGCGTCAACACTTCGTCGGGAAGCATTTTCTCGGTCTCGATCTAAGCTGAGTCGGTGTGAGGCCGACCTCCGAGGGCTCACGGAGGAGAGGAATGCCCTTAAACTTCTCTGTGGGCAAAAATAAAAGGAGACCAAGGACCTCCAAGTCGAGTTGGCTAACTCTCACCAAGATCAGACCGACCTGATCGAGCAGGTAATGAAAATCTTAAAAGCTCATAGGCTCGATTCAGGAACAGTGGCTAATATTTCAATCTTACAGCTGCAGCAGAAGGTTGAGAGGACCGAGCAGCTCCGTGAGGAGGTCAATATGATTAAGGCGGAGACCTTAGGGTGGAAAGAAGGCATGGAACGCTTTGCTGCAAAAAAAAGAGACCGTTTTATCCAAATTGTCATCGACCTAAAGTCAGCTTCGATGCATGAGGGAGTAGAGATCGGCTCAAGCAAGAAAAATAGAGGAGTTCGAGGCTCGATTGGCTTCCGAACATGAGAAAGCCAAATCAAAAGTCGAAAAGGCAAAGGCCGAGGCAGATACGATCGTGGCCGTCTACCGGGCCGATGCTGAAGTCGCTCAAGTCCAAGCGGGAGAGGCAGTCGAGACCGCTCAAACTCGAGCATATGGATTGCCGAACTCGCCAAATGTCAATCTCTGAGGGAAAACTCGAGGAGATCCACGCTCGAGGTTTCGATCTTACCAACGAGATAGTAAAGGCTAGAGAGCATGAAGCCGAAGTTGGAGCACTGGCCACTTTCGATGATGATGATGGCAGCTAGAGCGGGTCCGAGAATGGGGAGGACCTCGATGGAGAAGAAGCTTCCCCCGGAGCAGATCAAGAACCTTAGGATTTTTCACTTTTGATCTTTTGTATAGGATCCTGATCGGACCTTGTAAATATTCTCATATATATAAAGATCTCTTTCCTTTCCGACTTGTATTTATTTCATTTATGCCTTGTGAAAATTTTGTTTTGTTTATGCCTTATGAAAATTTTGTTCATAAGTTCGAGGCTTAGGCAATTTGATCAAAACCGAATTAGTGTAGTTTTTTTAATCGAGTGAGTACTTGCTCGAACTCATAGTAGGGTGACCCTTAGGTTTTAATTGAGTAAGGATGATTTCTCAAAAATAAACTTGCCCTTTAGGCTCTTGAATTAGGCCGATACGGCCAAAAAGAATGGCTTTCTCCCCTTTTTCGGCTTGAAAAGTTTATTGTTTAATCATATAAATTCTGTTGTGCCTTAGCACAAAATAAAGGGTTTGCTCGAGAATTCGAACGGTTTCATACCCATTAAGATTTTCAAGGGTCGATATTATCGAGACCTTTTGTTTCGTAATGCCTTAGCATAAAATAAAGAATTTGTTCGAGAGTTCGAACAACTTTGTACCCATTAGAGTTTTCGAGGGTTGATATTATCGAGACCCTTAGAAATTTAGCCGAGGGTAGCCTTTTTAACCGGTTTATGAAAATATTCGAAGGCCTGTTTAATAACGTAAATCGGACGTCTCCGAACCGTGTTAATTTGGCCGTAGCCTTTAACTTGGGATTTTTCCTTTTGGGCTTGTTACCCTGTTATACTTCGAACTTGTTCGAAGTATCAGCCCCCCGAGTGGGGTGGCCGTGGCCTATAAAATCGAGGATTGACTTTTTAAGGTCTTATGATTTCGAGGTTTGGTAATTCGATCATGTCGATATTTTGGACGGCAGTCCCCGAGTATCGGATAAATTGTTTGAACTTCAGTTGTGATCGGCCCTTAAGCAGTTTCCACAATAGACCATAAGTATGAAATTGTAAAGTATAAATATTTTTGAAGCATGGAACATCTGGTAAGGAAAAATACTTCTTTCAATAGATTATACATGCGTACATATTTTTCCATTAGGGTTCGAGTAATTTTCATGGACACGGTTCATTTGACCGTTTGGTCCTCTACAAAATTTACCTATCGAGCCTTATCGACACGAAGTATTTTTCTTGTAACTATCCGAAGGTGATGCCCCTAGTATTCGATATTGATTGTAAATGAGCCTCGGATACTGTTGAATTGATCTGAGTTAGCACGAACAATAGTTGCCTCGTTAAAAATCTTGCTGGAAAAACCCATTTGGGACAAAAATCAGTCTAAAGGAAAAAGAGTGAAACGCGTGCTTTCAGACCTAAGGGCTCTGCGTTTGAAGAATCCTTTGATGTCTTCGATTAAACACCTGCAAATGGTTAGTATAAAATATAAACGAAAATGGAGATGGTCATACCTTAGCATTAATATCGTTTGAGGAGTGATATATTCCAATTGTTTGGTATTTGTTCGCCGTTCGCCGTGCCAAGTTTGTAGGATCCTTTTCCGATGATATCGAGGACCTGGTATGGTCCCTCCCAGTTCGGACCAAGTTTTCCTTTGTTTGGGTCTCGAGTATTGAGGGTGACCTTCCTCAGAACCTCTGTTTTAAAAGGCAGAATTGGGACTCGCCCCGGGCGGAGCACTCGTAAAACGCCCCTGGGCTTATGTGTGGGACTTAGTTCCGTGAGACTTTTGCCTCGGCCATTGGGGCTTATGCCCCAGACACGCCCAACGCCCAACGTACTGGGCTCGCCTAATAGAACTTTATGCAATTGTGTGTAACTAACCTTATAAATCCTCAAAGTTTCTTAATAAATCGTTGACTATTCACAATTACTTTTTTCTTAATCATTAATCATTAAGTTGAGAGTATTTTATGTCATAATTAAAATGAAATTATTGCATGATATACACCGAGACTGCTATGATAGTAAATTTTAAATAAATCTTTCATTTAAAAGTATTTATTTATTAACTTTTGTTATGTCTTTATTATATAATAGTCCATAATGTTTTTTATAATTATTTTCTTAAATATTCTTTTTCACGTTTACGAGATACAATACTTATTAATTTAATAGCCCAGCATTAGCTAGTAACTATTTACAAATAATTAATTATCATGGTATAGTATGATGAATTATGTTTCACTTTATTAAATTGTTGAAACTTAAAAATAAACGATGCTAGAGAATTATATTTAAATTGTGAATTATGTTTTTATATAAAATCTTTTTCAAATAGCATATTAAATAAAAAGAGTATTTAAAAATAGTATCAAATTATAATATCGAAATTCTTTCAAGATTCATTACTCCTTAAGAGACACATATAAGATTTCGCATCGAATACATTACTTTTGATGTTTGAGTTGTAACGACGTTGCAACTAATTTTCATATTATGATATATGTCATACTTTTCGTATTATTCATAGTTGAATTATAATTTATAAATATTTTAAATAGATTATTTATTATAATTTTGTGATTTTAATGTAATTTTTATAATTATTTTTTATTTTATACTATTTTAAAATTCTTGAAATTAGTAAATTTTAAAGATCCGTGGGACTTACGCCCTATGTCTCAGGGCTTATACCTCGCCTCGTCAGAGGTAAAACGTCTCGCCTCACGCCCCCACCTTTTAAAATATTGCTCAGGACCATGTCCCCGATTTTGAAGTGTCAAAGATTGGATCTTCGATTGTACTACCTTTTGATTCGTTGTTTCTGTGTGTCCATTCGAACGATGACGGCTTCCCATTTTTCATCTAGTAATTCGAGGCTTGTATTCATAGCCTCGTGATTTGACTCTTTCGTTGCATATTGAAACCTGACGTTGGGTTCCCCGACTTCAACCGGGATCAGAGCTTCGGCGCCGTATACTAAAGAAAACGGCGTTGCCCCCGTACTGGATTTTGACGTTGTTCGATACGCCCAAAGAACTTCGGGCAATATTTCTCTCCATTTTTTCTTAGCGTTGCTCAATCTTTTCTTCATATTTTGAATGATGCTCTTGTTTGTCGATTTGGTCTGTTCGTTCCCACTAGGATGATATGGCGTTGACAGGATTCTTTTTATTTTATGATCTTCGAGAAATTTTGTCACTTTCCTGCCGACGAACTGCTTTCCATTATCGCATACGATCTCGACAGGCATCCCGAATCGACATATAATGTGGTCCAGATGAAGTCTATGACTTCTTTCTCTCTAATTTTCTCGAAAGCCTCCACTTCAACCCACTTAGAGAAATAGTCAGTCATAAACAAAATAAATTTAGCTTTACTTGGGGCCGATGGTAGAGGACCGACGATTTCCATTCCCCATTTCATGAATATCCATGGGGATAATACTGAGTGGAGTTGCTCTCCGGGTTGGTGAATCATCAACGCATACCTTTGACATTTGTCGCGCTTTCGAACAAACTCCTTTGTATCGTTTTCCATATCGGCCCAATAGTATCCTGCTCTGATGATTTTGTGAACCAATGATTCGGCACCGGAATAATTTCCACTGGTGCCCTCGTGGATTTCTCGTAGGACATAGTCGGTATCTTGGTCCCAAACATATTGCCAATGGTCCATCAAACATCCTTCTATACAGTGTTCCGTCTTCAGCCAATGTGAATTGTGCGGCCTTCGTATGTAGCGTCCTCGATTCCCTAAGGTACGATGGAAGCTTCCCGTTCTTTATGTATTCAACATATTTGTTCCTCCAATCCCAGGTCATACTTGTGGACTTGATTTCGGCGTGGCCTTCTTCGATTACTGACCTTGAAAGTTGTACGACAGTCCTCGAGCTAATCTCATCATCTTCGACTGACGACCCCAAATTTCCAAGGGCATCGGCCTCGCTATTTTGTTCTCGAGGCACATGCTGTAGAGTCCATTCTTTAAACCGATGTTGAGTCACCTGTAGTTTGTCCAAGTATCTCTGCATTTGATCTTCTCGAACCTCGAAGATTCTGTTGACATGGTTTACCACAAGCAAGGAGTCACATTTTGCCTCGATGACTTCTGCTCCCTAACTTTTAGCTAGCTCGAGACCTGCAATCATGGCCTCATACTCGGCCTCATTGTTAGTTAACTTGGTAGTTTTGATAGCTTGTCTAATCGTATTACCCGTGGGTGGCTTCAAAACGATGCCTAACCTGGATCCCTTCACGTTTGAAGCACCGTCTGTGAAGAGGGTCCATACCCCCGATGATATACCCGACTTTATTAATAGTTCCTTTTCGACCTCGGGTATGAGGGTTGGCATAAAGTCGGCCACGAAGTCCGCTAAGATTTGAGACTTGATAGCCGTTCGAGGATGATACTCAATATGGTACCCATTGATCTCAACGGCCCATTTGGCCAATCAGCCAGAAAATTCGGGCTTATGCAAAATATTGCGAAGAAGATAAGTAGTCGCCACGAAGATCGGGTGACACTGAAAATATGATTTTAATTTCCTAGAGGCGCTTATTAGGGCAAGCACTAATTTTTCTAAGTGTGGGTACCGGGTCTCGACCTCACCCAGAGTTCGACTAACATAATAAACAGGAAATTTCGTACCTTGCTCTTCTCGAACTAGGACCCCACTTACCGTGATTTTTGAGACTGCTAAATACAAGTATAGTTGCTCGTCTTCTTTCGGAGTATGAAGCAGTGGCGGGCTCGAGATGTACTGCTTTAGTTCTTCCAATGCGGTCCATGCAAAATTATTATTGTTTTTGAGCAGTGAGAAGAACCTGTGACTTCTATTTGAAGACCTCGAGATGAATCGGCCTAGGGCGACTATGCGCCCTGTTAATCTTTGTACGGCCTTAACATTATCCACGACTGTGATGTCTTCGATCGCCTTGATCTTATCGGGTTTGATTTCGATACCCCGATTTGATACCATAAAGCCGAGGAACTTGCCCGAACCGACCCCGAATGCACATTTCTCTGGGTTGAGTTTCATGTTGTATTTCCTTAGTATATCGAAGGTCTCCTGCAAATGTGTCAAATGGTCCTCTACTCGCACGGACTTAATTATCATATCGTCAATATAAACTTCCATTGACTTACCTATTTGTTCTTCGAACATTCGATTTACTAAGCATTGATAAGTGGCACCAACATTCTTTAGCCCAAACGACATTAAATTATAACAATAGGTGTCGTACTTAGTGATGAACAAAGTCTATTACTGATCCTCCGAGTTCATTTGTATTTGATTGTACCTAGAGTAAGCATCGAGAAAACTAAGGATCTCGTGGATGGTCGTGGCATCGATCATGCAGTCGATATTCGGCAAAGGAAAAGAGTCTTTAGGACATGCTTTGTTTAAATCTTTATAGTCTACGCACATTCTAAGTTTATTTCCTTTTTTAGGGACTACGGCTACATTTGCTAACCATTCGGGATATTTTACATCCCGAATGGATCCTATTTTGAGAAATTTGGTTACCTCATCCTTGATGAATGCATGTGTTACCTCGGACTGGGGTCTTCTCTTTTGTTTTATCAGGCAGAACTTCGGGTCCAAGCTCAGTCGATGTGTAGCGATTTTCGGCGGGATCCCTGTCACATCTAAATGGGACCAAGCAAAACAATCCATATTATTGATAAGAAATTTGATGAGTTTTTCCCTGAGCTCGGGGATTAACCCCGTACCCAGGTATACATTTCGATCGGGTAGATGCTCGATCAGTACGACCTGCTCCACCTCCTCGACCGTCGATTTGGTGGTGTCGGAATCCTCGGGGATTATGAAGGATCGAGGGATACAATAGTCATCATCATCCGTTCCTTGCTTTTCCGATTGAGTCGAGGCTAGTAGCTGTGGTTGCTATTTAGCTTCCTATTTTCCTTTGGACTCTGATCCTTTTGTTGACGAAAGTGCCGATACCGGTATCACTTCGTCGATCGCGAATATCTCTTTGGCAGCATGTTGTTCCCCATACACCGTTTTTACTCCATTCGATGTTGGGAACTTTAGCATTTGGTAAAGGATTGAGGGGACCACCCTCATATTGTGAATCCAGGGTCTTCCGAGTAGTGCGTTGTATCTCATATCGCCTTCGATCACATGGAACTTTGTTTCTTGAATAATTCTGGCTATATTTACTGGTAGTATGATTTCACATTTAGTAGTTTCTCTTGCCATGTTAAAGCCATTGAGAATCCGAGTTGCGGGTACGATCTGATCTTGTAGGCCGAGCTGCTCCACGACCCTCGATCGAATAATATTGGCCGAACTTTCTGGATCAATTAAAACACGTTTAACCTGAATTTTATTCATAAGGATAGAGATTACCAAAGCATTATTGTGGGGTTGTGAGATCCCTTCTGCTTCCTCATCATTGAATGATAAAGCGCCTTTTGGCACATAATCTCGAGTTTGTTTTTCTCTAGTGATTGATACTTTAGTGCGTTTGAACACGTGCCCTTGTGGAATATCGATCCCACCAACGATCATGTGAATCACATGTTGTGGTTCTTCCTGATCGTTTTTCCAGTTTGCGTCTCTGTCTCTGAAATGGTTTTTAGCCCGGTCGCTCAAGAATTCTCGAAGGTGACCCTCGTTGAATAAACGGGCCACCTCCTCCCTTAGTTGTCTGCAGTCTTCAGTTTTATGACCATGTGTACCATGGTATTTGCATGTTTGATTGGGGTTCCTTTGGGATGGATCGGTTACTAGAGGTCTGGGCCATCTAGTATCTTTGATTCTCCCAATGGCTCACACAATACGTGATGCGTCGATGTTAAAGTTGTATTCTGACAATTGTGGTGCTTCTGTGGGATTGGCATGTTTATCAAAGCCACTTTTGCTCATGAGCACTTGAGAACTCCGTCTTCGATCGTTCCTTCGATCATTTCGGATGGGATTGCGTCTTGGGCCGCTGTTTCTACGATCTGCGTTGTATGGTAGATACCGATCTCTACTCGACCGGGGTTAAGTGTCGATATCCCTTTGAGTTCTGCCGACGGGCCTGTTTGGATAAGCGGAATCGGAAGGGGTCCCCAATTGATCATCCTCGACCCTGATCTTCGACTATTACCGATTATATACATCTGCCCAGGTTACCGTTGGATATTCAATTAAATTCTGTTTTAGCTGTTGAGATGCCACCGAACTTCGTTCGTTCAAACCTTGAGTAAAGGCCTGAACAACCCAATCATCTGTGACCGGTGGTAGTTCTATGCGTTCCATCTGAAATCGAGATACGAATTCTCTCAACATTTTGTTGTCTTTTGGTTTCACCTTGAAAAGGGAGTCTGCAAGCATGGCGAAGGAATCAATCGAATTAGGCGGCAAATTATGGTACTATATCATTTCTTCTTTCGACAAGGTTTCTCCAAATTTCTTCAGTATGATAGATTCAATCTCATCGTCTTCTAAGTCATTTCCCTTTATTGCGCATGTATAAGAAGTGACATGTTCATTAGGGTCGGTGGTCCCATTGTACTTAGGAATTTCTGGCATTCGGAACTTCTTCGGAATGAGTTTAGTTGCCGCACTTGGTAGGAAGGGCTTCTGTACGAATTTCTTTGAATCCATACCTTTTAGAATCGGTGGTGACCCAGGTATTTGGTCAACCCGGGAGTTATATGTCTCCACTTTCTTGTCATTTGCCTCGATTTTCTTTTCTCTCGATTCAATCCGTTTAGTGAGCTCCTCGAATATTTTCATAATGGCGGGGTCAGTCCCCGATTCGTTGGCATTCGACCTTTCCGGCACAGGCTCGGTCTTTTGAACGACTTCTGGTTCGACCCTACTCGGTGTTCGGTGTTGATTTTGTAGTTGTCCTATAGCGGCATGTTGAGCCTGTAACATTTCGAATATCAATTGGAGGCTAACTCCACCATCTTCTTCGCCTTGCGTACCTCGACCACCTAATCGAACTTCCCTGTGTATACTACCTTCGGGCTCAACTCCCAAATTTGCATTTAGGGCGACATGTGAACTGACATCTACGGGATTTGCAATTAGTGCTCCCTCGAGGTCGGCCTGAGGCACCTCGATTCCTGGGGCGGCTATGTTATCGTTTTCCCCGTGAAATCCGAGGTTGTTGTCACCATGTGTAAGTGTTGCTTGTGAGTTTGACATGTTTGTCCTGAAAACAAAGATTCTTACGAGAACAAGTGTAAACCAGTGTGTGTTATTGGAATCAGTATCAAGCAATCACTATTATCCTTAGCCCCACGGTGGGCGTCAAACTGTTTACCCTTAAAATTGGATAATAATTAAAGTTATAATGAGGTTCTAAGGATATGCAATTTCACTTAATACCGATAGACAAATATAAAGATTAATAATAGAAATGAACAACAAAATAAAGCGAACTAGTATTGAAACGGAATTCAACCCTCTAGGGTGCCCTCGAACTGACTGATACCAAAATAGTTGAAAATAAAGCAAAATTGATGAACAATCGTATCAACAAGAAAGAAAAGTGTATTGCTTTTTTACGTGAGAATTGTGCCTTACAAATGGTTAATACTCCCCTTTATATAGTAGATGAGTTTTACTTATGGTATAACTCTAATTACAGAAGGAAATCCCATGATCAGATAATTAACCGTTTCTGATTTGATCTGTTCCGAGATTTACGCCATGATCCTCGACCAGTCACCGAAATTTATGTCGTGATCCTCGACCAGTTAGGGATATCTCGCCTTTCTGTTATTGTACTATCTTCGATCTTGCTCGATGTCTGTCTTGTTTGGCTTCGATCGCTACTAGCCTCGATCTTGACTGGTACATCGGTTCTGAACTTGGTACCTTATCCTCGTGATATGGCCTATTTCGTTACGAGGCCATCATTCGATGCAAACTCCCGATCTCAATCAAATAGTAAAAGTGGATGGGCCCGATTTTAACCGTATACAATTATGTTTAAAGGTCTATGGTAATTTGTTTTACATTGTTTCCTTTGAGCAGAAAAGGCTGGATTAATATGAACCCAATATTTATATTCTCCATGAGCCACGGTCGTTATTAGTATTGAATTATTGTCTACTCAATTATGTATTATCTTTATATCGGGAGATCTCTTAAGGCGTATAACTCAGTCAACATAATTGTCGGTTATTAGCTTTAATGATATAGTATTATATTTCGTTGAAGTAAAGATTTATTAGTCAAACGATAATTTTCCATCAAAAACGCACTTTGATACATTTGATAAAGATGCTCGTGTCTTTTAGGGGATATTCGGTAAAATTGAAATGAGACAAACTGAAACGAGACAAATAGGCTTGCAATAAGGCACATTATTTGGTCTCATACAATTAAACAAACAACCAACTTGCTCAAATTTTAACAACATGACCTGTACAAGTGAGAATGACAGAAATAGGTGTGCCACTATTAATTTTTTTTATCCCGATAATATAAGTTTGGGAACTTTTATCAGAAAAGAGCCTTTAGTTTTCCTTTTGTTTTTTTTCGTTGGTTCACATGATATTGCTATACTAAAACGACCTGTTAAACTTGACGATATTCTTTATTTAGAGATTATTTTCTTTTCTTCAATCTATTGAACACCTAGTTTTCAGCTGTGTTTATTCAACGGTTCATATTGATATCATGATATGGTTAGAAAAGCACAATATTTTCGCAATTATTCTAACAATAATTTTTCTTTCCTTGACACCACTCTACCCTCCACAAAACCGTGCCAGGTATCCTTGAGATTTCTCAAATGCAATGTCGAACTCAATATCGAACAAGAAGTTCAATAATTTCCCAAAAAAAGAATTAGAAGTCACTTGTAAAAATAGAGGTTATCATTCTTTTCACGCCAAAAACAAAATGAACACCGAAGAGGACGTTGTAGGTGGAAGGACATAATAGACTGAAGAATAGACTCGGCCTCTAATTCGATTATAAGTCGTATTAGCGCAATATATAAGACATTTTGTAAGTGCGATTTTATAAGTCGCGTTTTATAAAAAACGCATTCACTAAATGCGACTTAAAAGTCAAATTCTGCAATTACGACTCAGTGCGACTTATAGGTTGCATTTTGGAATGCAATCTATAATCAATTAATGATACAGAAAATACGAAAAAATTAAGAAACAATAGAATGCGAATCGAACATATTCGACATAGAAACATTCGAAAAGAATATTAACATAATCTAATGCTGACAGAGTTGTATAAGTCAAGAATTATCTTAGTTATGTTTGGGCTATATCAACACTAAGAGGGCTTGCGAGGGCTGTCACGTGTCACCTATACAACTTCAACAAAAGACACATTCAAGGTAGAAGTGATCTAACAAGAGATGAAGGATCGGGTCAAGGAGTTAACAGAGATCAAGGTCGAGGACGAGCACCCACCTTAAACAAAGTAATAATGGCTAGTTTTAAGATAAGACTTTAAAGAGGATATTCCACAGAATATTCTCTAGATCTGTACTATTAGAGTTTTTGTGGCGCATGCACCCTTATAAATAGAAAAAGAGACATAATTATAGGGGACATGGAACACTCATTTGTAAGATAACACATTGACATTCTCTAAAGACTCTTGCTTTATTATACACATACAAATATATATCTTTTTCTTGAGATTCTTGTCTAACTTTTCTCCCACGATCCAAGGAGAATCCGAATATTCAAAGGCTCATCAATCATTCATCATTGTCAGAAAGAATACCAAATAATCTCATCCTTTTCGGGTAACTCACATGCTTTTATTTACTTAAATGTCATTTATTGCTATTTATTGTTATTAATGCTACCTCCTTCATTTTAGGATTATTGAATATAATCATATTGCCACTATTTATTGCTACTTAGACAATACCCGTATTATCTTGTCACAAAATCGGTTAAGATATCTATTGGATTTTAATATCGGCTAAGATTAACTCTACTTTATTATTAAATCTAATTGTTTAAATCTAAATTTAAATTTTGGGTCAAACAAGAGAAACACATATTCTTTTTTTTTTTGGGTTAAAACTGAAAATTTTTATTTAACCAAGTGTAAGTATGTATAACCACCTGCTCATTGGACTCTAGAGTCGGGTCTCACAAAACCACCCAAAACTTCGTAACGGTTAAGAATCCTCCACTAGATCTCTCTCTATAGTGGCTAGATTCCTATTTACATGGTAATCTGTTTATGCTATCTAATATTGTCCTCCATTTACAATATTTTTCTCCCATAATGTATAATTGTAAGACAATTTCTCTAACTCTATTACTATTTTCTTTCCTTGTATTTTGAAATCTTCTGAGATTCCTTTCCATCCATGTGTGGTATACTGCAGCTGCAAAGGCACTTCCTAGTGTACTCCATTGAATGTTCCTGCTCCTTGTTTTTGTTGCAAGCCAGCCGACTTCGTCATGCCACTGGCCTATTTGTCTTTTAATACCAAACTAACCTAACAATTTTTGCCAGATAAACTTAGAGTAGGGACACTCGTGATCATGTGTCTCTTCTTCATCAGTAGTACCGAGGACACATGCAGTGGATATTAGGATCCGCCATTTGGTTAATCTGCCCATTGTAGCTAATCTCTGGTGAATTGCCATTCACAAGGTGAATTGATGTCGAGGCATAATGCCTTGTGCCATGAATAATGACTTCCAGGAAACCTTTGGAAATTGTAGCGGAGGATTCTTAACCACGTGTAGTAGCGGACTAGCCAGTTTTCGGACTGGTAATTCAAAAATAGTCAGCGTTTGCAAAGTCATTAAAAAATAGCCATTATTTTGCTGCAACACGGACCGGTCCAGCATAATATACTGAAGATTGGTGCACATGTGTATGAACTTCCAGCATATTTTGCTGGAACTCCAACACGCGAAAAGTTCCAGCATAATATACTGGAGATTGGAACACCTGTGTATGAACTTCCAGTATATTATGCTGGACCGGTATATTATACTGGAATATTTTTCGGATTTTGGACAGTGTTTTCGTTCTGATTTATCTTTACATGAAAAATGGCTAAATTTCGATTACTTTTGAAACTGTGACTATTTTTTAATTACCAATTGTAAATCTGACTATTTTTGAATTTCTCCCACGTAACATATGGTTCTGCAACCCATACTTTGGTATTTCCATTTTGATTACTTGAAAGGTGTGTGTATCGTTAATAGTAACGTCTGATGTCTTCAAGTCTCGTACAATTATTTGGTCTCATACAATTAAACAAACAACCAACTTGCTCAAATGTTAACAACATGACCTATACAATGAGAAGCAAAATAGTAAGAAAATAAGTATGCTATTTTTCGGGTATGCTATTTTTCGGGTGGCGGAGAAAGGGTTCCGGGAGGAGGTGCGGGTGGTGGTGGTCCATAAAACTGAGGAAGTGTGGCGGCTTCGTGGCGGCCTCGCGATCTACCAAAAAGGTAACAAGCAAGGGCCGTGATGAGGAAGAAGAGGATCAATGGAGGTGATATCAGAATCACGTAACCCATTGATTCAAGTTTTACTTCAACCTAAAATGCTTCTCTTTTCCTGCCAAAATAATTGCGCGCACACATTAAAACATTACTAAACATAACTACTCCGAAGCTCACGTTATATATACTAACAACATAAATTTTTACCAATATATTCTTAACAACTTACAATCTACTTCAAGTTACCAATCTATATTACAGTTTACGCACAATGCATTAATTTACTTTAATTTAAGTGCATTAGACATTGGTATGATAAGAGAGTTTCAGTGTGGTGATAAAGATATAACGGGTTAAATTCAAAAATAGTCAGATTTACGAGTGGTAGTTGAAAAATAGCTACGATTTCAAAAGTAATCGAAATTTAGCCACTTTTCATGTAAAGATAATCTGAACGAAAATACTGTTCAAAATCCGAAAAATATTCCAGCATAATATACTGGACTTCCAGCATAATATACCGGAGTTCCAGCATAATATACTAGACTTCAAGCATAATATACCGGACTTCCAACATAATATACTAGTCCAGCATAATATGCTGGAAGTTCATACATAGGTGCTTCAATCTCTAGTATATTATGCTGGAACTTTCCGTGTGTTTGAGTTCCAACATAATATGCTGGAAGTTCATACACAGGTGCACTAATTTCCAATATATTATGCTGGAACTTTCCGTGCTGCAGCAAAATAGTGGTTATTTTTCAGTGACTTTGCAAACGCTGGCTATTTTTCAATTACCAGTCCGAAAACTGGCTAGCCCACGCTATTTTCACAGATATAACAGCTTGCTTCTCGAATCCATTCGAATCTTTTGGGCTCGATATTATAGGCTTACAGCAATTGTGTTTCCAGTTACAACCCTTGAAGAAATAGCCACTTGGAAGCCTCAAATATTGCCAAACTTTCAAGCTTACCAAAGTGGGTCATTTGTGTTATTGACCCAAAAGTGGCTAGTCCGCCAACAAACGGATTCCCTAGCATGATCGAACCTAGAGCTTGGACTTGACTCAATCAAAAGGAACGACTTAAATCCAAGACCCGAGTTTTCTCCTCACTAGAGTTTTACTAACTTAACTTTTTTTAACTACTTACACAAAATCACTGGCATATATGTTGCGTACTTAAATATCTAGGTCATTTAAACTAAGTTTAGATAACATTACAAAAGAATTTAGAACTTAAAGTATCCCTATGTATATATATATAAAAAGAACAGAAGTCACCAGATTTCTCTAAATCCTTAATTCGCTACTGTTCAAGAGTAAAATCAAGGTATAATTATGGGTAGATTTAAAACTCAAGGCAGCTTGAACCAATAATTTACATGTGAACAGAATAATCTAATAAAATATTTAAACTATAGCCACCTAACTTCGCCAAGTCTTTAATCTTGTGTTGGTTTATGGTTTTAAAGCAATGATCTCCCAATTTGATATAAGCCAAATGAAAGGAAATTAAAGTAAAGAGAAACGTACCTCGTTCAGACAAGAAAACAAAACTTTTTGATGACCTAGTACTGAAACAAAAAAAACTGAACTGTTTCTGAATCCTTAAAATCTGAAAAGAGGTGAATTCGAATAGTTGAGGTGTAGCTAGGTGTGTTTATTTGGGAAGGTTCGAGGATGATTAGGATGATGAGGTGTTTCAATGTAAAGGCTTTCAATACGAGTATATTACAGCTTTTCGTTTGTCCTTTATTTTTTCCTTTATTATTCTATTATTTATTATGTATAGGAATTTTTAATGCATATATAATATTTAAAACTTATTTATTAAAATTATCCTAATTTTATATATTACCCGTCCTAAATAATGATTACTTACAAATTATATACAATCAATTATTAGTGTCTTAAATTAGGGGATTTAATTATATTATTTTTTTTTTCTCTCCTATCCTCTTTCCCTATTCTCTGCCGTCTCTCTCCATATATAATCCATTATTAGTGCCTTAAATTAAGGAATTGAGTTACACCCTTTTTCTTCTTTTTTTTCTCCTCTCCTCTTTCCTTATTTTTCTTCCGCATTAATTGCTTGTAAAATTAAGGTGAAATCTTTCTAGAGCAATAAGGAAATGTCAAAAAAAATCTACCGCCTTAATTGCTTTTAACAAAACTTGGCTCTATGAATTTTATAAGAATTTGCTTCCTTAATTGTCATCGTCATACACTGTTTAGTTTAACTTTGCTATTGTTTTATTTTCCCGATATTTATTTAGTAAAAATGGAATATTATTTTTATTTATTCTACCACTTACTAATAAAATAAAAAAAACTTAACGCGATAAATGATATTTTAAGTGACAGCAGCATCATACAAATTTGTATGGTACAACAACATATAAATTAAAAATAAATTTCGTACAAATTTGATATATCTACAACTACATATAAACTAAAAATAAATTTTATATAACTAATTATATAGTATAAAACTTATTAACTTATCTACAATTTTCATACATTATTTTTACCCAATTAAATACAACTACAACATCATACAACTTAAATATAATTTTTATATAATATGTCTTTTGTATGTATTTTGTATATGATTTGTATATATTTTGTATGTGGCGTGTTCTTTTTCATCTTTGAAATTTCAATCAAAACTTCCTCTCTTAATACAATGCTGATAGATATCAACAAATTTATGTAAATAGATAGTATTTATAACTTAAATATAAATTTTATTGAACGATTCATACACTATACAACTATTTTCAACTTTCATACAATATTCAAATAAAAAAATATATAACTAGAACATAATACAATTTACATACAACTATAATACAACTTTAATACAATTTCGTAAGTATATTGTATGTCAGGTCTTCTTCTTCTTCTTTTTCTTCTTTTTCGATTTTCAATATGAAATTCGGCCAAAATTAAGTCTAAACTAAACACCCTTAAAATTGAGATATAAGCTCCAAAGAATATGCTCAATTGTTTGCAACAACACCAAATTCAAACAAATAATAGTTTTTGAAAACCCAAATTCGAATTCAAAGCTTCAAGCCTTTTTATGGTTGTCAATGGTGGATAATCAAACACCTTCAAATTTATTGATTGACAATTTTAATTCGAAGATCAATTGTGCAACATGAAAGAAAATTGCCAAATTGTATATGACCATGTAATTAAGTTAAAACTTGATTAGAGAGGATAATAAAATTTCATATATAGTATTGGAAGGTAAAAATTCCTAATATATGGTCATTTTGTTTATCCTTTCCTGTACTTGAGACAGTCTAGACTACTCCCTAAGCATTTCGGTTTTGGGTTGCGTATTGTTCAATTCACAACCGTAATAGGTACTTGTGTGGGAAAATTACGCGGACATCAAATATTTATATTGTATTTATTATTTTTAGATATACTTTCAATAAATTTATCATTCGTAGTTATATTTAAATTTTATAGCAAATTCATGAAATAAGAAATTAATTATTTTAAAATGAAATAAGAGAACAACAATTTCTTGTAGCTTAGTTGGTTAGATGGCTTGCTTTGTAAGAGAAAGTCTTGGGCTTGACTCTCATCAAGAGTATTTTTTTAAATGTATTTCGCCTTAGTTAACGAATACAAGTGATACATGCTAGTAAAAATTAAACAGTAACTGCGAATAATAATTAAGCAAACTATAGTGACTAAGTTCTAAACTGTAATGCCTAATGAAAATTCCTCTACTTGTTTCGCTTTCGATTTTTTAAAACTTTGTACTCAATTGAACTAAAATGCAAAAATTAAAACGGAAGAAGTATCCATTTTTTTAGTACAACATATTTGCATAATTCACCTTTACCACGATCAAAAACAAGACTAATAGATATCAATCAAATCTTACTAGGAAGCGGGAAGATTCTCAATTTTTCAGTTTCAATTCACATCTATGTTCTATAAGCAAAGATTCCGATAAATGATAACAACCCCTGTCGCTTAGCTTAATTAACCATATAGAAAATAAGATTTAAACTCAATTTGAAATCCTTACTATCTTAAGATGTGCGAACAAAATTTTACATTGATAGCTAAAAATATTGAAAACTTAAAAATAAAGTGTATGTATCTTTCAATGGTGTAAAGTCTTTTGAAAAAAACCGTGCGAGTTTGGCTCAAAGCAAATAATATTATACTATGTTAAAAGTATCTTTGGACATATTTAACCTAAAAACTAGTATCAGAGCCCAGATTCAATAGGACATGACGAGTATGACGATGACAGAGTGATAGCGTAGAGCTCTGTTGGCACATATTGAATCTTGAAAATTAACTTGTGCGAGCTTGACCCAAAGCGAATAACATCACACCATATTAAACGTATTTTTGAACCGATTTTGATGAACATTCAGCGAGTACTTGTGTCGACGTACTCCTATTTAGGATAGCCTACCCTTGGGTCATGTAATGAAATACAATATAAACTTTGTCTTATAATACGAACTCCTAAAGTCCTCAAGTAAATTAATTTAATATATACTACAACAAATGTGATATTTAGCTACGAAATTTATAGCTCCAACATAAAATTTATCACTAATTGTTAACTTTTTGTGACAAAAATTACTTCTTGTGTCTAAATACACAAGTCACTTACTTTTAGTGACCAAACAAAAACTTTTGTAGCAAAGTTTTGTCCACTAAAGTTTTCCACCAAAAAAATGAGTTGGCGCCATTTAATGGAAAATATTTAGCTACAAAGATAATGATATTAATGAAAAAAGAAATTGTCATTGACGTTGTATACCATTTGTGACGAAATATCTTTTGTCTTAATAATACCTAAATTTAGATACGAAAAAGTTTCGTCACAAAAAAAAATGTTAAAATAGCAACAATTAAAAATTTGTACCTAATAATGCGAATTTCAGCTACAAAATATTGTACTTATTTGTGACCATAGTTTTTGTCACTAATAAGGTAGATAATTTGTGACGATCATTCTGTTGTCCCTATATAATACGTAGTTTAGCCACGATGAAGTTTTGTCTTAAAATATAGTGTCTAGCTACAACTAAACATTCGTCACAAATCACTCATTTTTGTGATAAATATTAGATTTCATATTTGGATGTACTATTTAGGGATGATATTCAAAATTTAATAACAAACTTTTTCTAATACGATTTCCCACCAAAAAAATATTAAACACTATTTACAGAACAATATTTAGCTACAAAAATGAAATTGCTGATCACACATTATTTTATCGTTGACCTTGTGTACGATTTGTGACAAAAATAAAAATATTTGTCTCAAGTTGTTAAAATTACATTCAGAAAAAAGGTTAGTAACCACAAATTGGTTCTTGAATAATGATAATTAGAATTTATAGTTAAATTGCGCAATTTTTAGCCATAAAAAATCTTGTACTTATTTGTGGTGATAATTGTTGATATTATTTTCTAAACATTTTGGGGGAATGATTGCATTGTTTCTCAGAAATATGGAATTTATATTTTATTGTCACAAAATTATGTGTTTAATTTGACTACAACTAGAATCTCTAACACTATAAAAGTAGAAAAAATATTCAAATATGCTACTAAACTTTGAGAAAGACCCAAATATACTATGTGTCAATAATTGAATACTTCATATCGTTACATGATTGGTTTAAATATACCCTTCAGTAATAGCTTCCAAACACGCGATATATATATATTTTGCAATGGATGGGAAAAGACTCAAAATTGACTTTAAACTGGGATAGAGTACAAACAGTTTAACATATAACGATATATAGTCGAATCTCTCTTTCACCTTACGTTCGAGGAAAATACACTTGTGCATTACACAAGACACCACAATTACTAGTTTCATTCTTATAAATACACTATCAAAAAATAGGGTACAACTAGATAGAATTAACCTCTAGGATAGATTATACACTTTGAGCAAAAGGTTTCATTTTTCCTCCCTGTATCTATTTGTCTTTTGGGAGGAAAGGGCGACTGTATTAACGGAGTCAGAATTTTCACTAAATATTTTTTTTTTTAAAAGTAAACACGAGACGAAATCAAGAGAATTCAACAGCTAATACATATATATAAAATTCTTTTTGATCTTATATATATAGTGTAATTTTCTGACTATCTGAACCGTCTTCCGCAGCCCTAACTCCGCCCATGTTGCTAAATGGTCCAACAATCAATCTTAAACAGTGATTCTTTGACTTTCTGTGCCAAACAATCACCAGCGGCCCCGAGATCTTCCAAACAGGAAACAAGCAATGGCTACGATCAATACCAATATGACCAAAGGCAACGATATCACTATTACATGCATCTTCTTCTTCTATTATTGCAATTTCTGCTTCTCTCTCTTTAAGTAGTGGTGCGATTTCTCTCCTCCTGCATTGACACGAAAACATAATTTTCAAGAAACAAGTGCTATTAATTTATTGCTTTTTTATTGAAGATGGGAGGGTAGCCCGGTACATTAAGTTCCTTCCATGTGCAGAGTCCGTAGAATGACTGGACCATAGAGGTCTATTGTAGAATGACTGGACCATAGAGGTCTATTGTACGCAATCTTATTTTGTATTTATGCAAGAGACTATTTTTACGGCTCGAACCCGTGACCTCCTGGTCACATAATAACAATTTTACCAGTTACGTCAAGACTCCCCTTCCTATTGAAGATGAGAACATTGTTAATTGAGAGATGTTATAAGTACCATTGACCCAATCTAATTTATGTGACACCGTTTGGATTTCGAGCTGAGTCAATTAAGTTTTTCTTTGACCATAATTTTTAAATATTTTTTTATATATTTTAAATTATTAATTATTGTGACTTATAGTAATTTATAAGTAATTTTTAAATATGTATATTTTATTTTTAAAAACTAAAAGAATTATGTCTGAATCCATATATATAAATTTAGTAAGTTTCACCTTGAAATCCAGATGTTACCGCATAAATTGGGAAAAAGGAAGTATTAAAATCATTAACATGTTTACTTTACACAGTTCATGTGATATTTCTCTCCATATCTCCAATATATCTTAATCTAAGATATAAGGAAAAAAATAAAACAAAAAAAGATTCTTTCTTTCCCACCCCCCAAAACCCAAGCCAAAACCTCATATGTCAAGACTAGCCCTAGTCACGACAATTGTAAATTATTTTTTTTATTGCAATTTATGTGACGCTCTTTACTTTTTAATCAATCTAATAAAGAATGATACATATAATTTAACTTTAAATTTATCTTTTCATCCTTAATAAAATAATATCTAACCACATAAATTTCTATAATTTCCATAGACAAAGAAGAAATGAATACATACCTTAGCAAAACTACAAAGCCAAAACGCACATAAACAGAGAGGAGGGAGAGTTTGAGAAGCTTGGAGGCAAAGGCTGAAACTTTGCAGAGAGAAATGAGGAGTGGAAAGTGATATATGCATTTAGCAGACAGAAAAGGAGGAATAAAAAGACAAACAAAAGTGATATGCAGACAAAGTACAAACACACGATGCTAGCAACTTTCTACGTGTATGCTGTTGGACGAAGTTTCTTCCTTGTCACTTCAATCGCCCCAAAAAATGACTGCAACAATTTCTTTTCTTTTACTTTAAAATATCTAACGATTAATTAAATCTATACCGAACAAATAAACTTATTAAAGGGAATATATTCTTCAAATTGTTATAAAATAAAGATAAGTATAGAAAGAAACTGATATATTATTCAATTTCAATCTAAGGTACATAATGAACTGAAATCTCCTCTATTTATAGAAAAAAAGATGATGTTGTATAAGCTGCTACTGCAAGTTGCTGTGTAAGTTGCTTGTAAGTTGTTATTGTACCATATATAGATAATCTTCTACCGAGGTAATATTTATCCATAACGGAGTACCGAAATGATAAGCTCATTGTACCATATATAGATAATCTTCTACCAGTGATAATATTTATCCATAACGGAGTACCGAAAGGATAAGTTTCTTCATAAAACTTATTTCCAATAGAGTACTAAATAGATAAACATATTTACGGTTAAGTCCCATATGGATAAGTTTCTTCAGGAAGCTTATTTATAACGGAACACTAAA
Organism: Nicotiana tabacum; assembly: GCF_000715075.1. NCBI lineage: Eukaryota > Viridiplantae > Streptophyta > Magnoliopsida > Solanales > Solanaceae > Nicotiana > Nicotiana tabacum. Next base: position 10,439,911 of record NC_134081.1, read on the forward strand.
TGAACATCCATAATATAATATATTTATAACACTCCCCCTTGGATGTTCATTAAAAGATAATGTGCCTCATTAAAACCTTACGAGGAAAAACTCCGTGAGAAAAAAAATCCTAGTGAAGGAAAAAGAGTACACATATTTAATAATACGCATAACTAGTTGTCTCATTAAAAATCTTATAAGGAAAACCATATGGGAAAAAGAGTATAGCGCATATTTTACTCCCCTGATAAAAATCTTGTTTCAAATATTTGAGTCTCCGCATTTCAATCTTGTATCATCTTCTCAAAAGTTGAAGCTGGCAAAGATTTAGTGAATAAATCTGTCGGATTGTCACTTGAACAGATTTGTTGTACATCAATGTCACCATTTTTCTGAAGATCATGTGTGTAGAATAATTTTGGTGAAATGTACTTCGTTCTAGCTCCTTTTATAAATCCTCCCTTTAGTTGGGCTATGCATGCAACATTGTCTTCATATAAAATTGTGGATCTTTTATCACATTCCAAATCACATTTTCCTTGAATAAAATGAATCATTGATCTCAACCATATGCATTCCCTACTTGTTTCATGAATAGCTATTATCTCGGTATGATTTGAAAAAGTAACAACAATAGATTGCTTTGTGGAGCACCATGATATGACAGTACCTCCATATGTAAACACGTACCCGATTTGAGATCGAGCTTTATGTGGATCAGATAAATAACTTGCATCTGCATAACCAACAAGATCTCCACTACCTTTGTCAGAATAAAATAAACTCATATCAAGAGTTCCCTTTAAATATCGCAACATATACTTAATCCAGTTCCAATGTCTCCGTGTAGGAGAAGAGCTATATCTTGCTAGTAAATTAACAGAAAATGCTATGTCAGGCCTTGTAGCATTAGCAAGATGCATAAGTGCACCAATTGCACTAAGATAAGGTATTTCGGGACCAAAGAGTTCCTCATCCTCTTCTGGAGGTTGGAACAAATCCTTATTCACTTCAAGTGACCGAACAACCATTGGTGTACTCAATGGGTGCGCTTTGTCCATGTAAAAGCGTTTTAAGACCTTTTTTGTATAAGCAGATTGATGGATAAAGATCCCGTCTGCTAAATGTTCAATTTGCAGACCAAGATAAAGTTTTGTCTTTCCAAGATCTTTCATCTCAAATTCTTTCTTAAGATATTCAGTTTTCTTTTCGAGCTCTTCTGGAGTTCCAACAAGATTTATGTCATCAACATAAACAGCAAGTATAACAAATTCTGATGTCATTTTCTTTATAAAAATACATGGACAAATAATATCATTTATATAACCCTCTATCAGCAAATATTCACTAAGGCAATTATACCACATGCGCCCAAATTGCTTTAAACCATACAAAGATCTTGTAATCTGATTGAATACATTTCTCGAGATTTTGAATATGCTTCAGGCATTTTAAATCCTTCAGGGATTTTCATATGAATTTCATTATCAAGTGAACCATACAAATAAGTTGTAACTACATCTATTAGATGTATTTCAAGCTTTTCATGTAGTGCTAAACTGATGAGATATCGAAATGTTATGGCATCCATAACTGGTGAATATGTTTTATCAAAGTCGACTCCAGGTCGTTGTGAGAATCCTTGTGCGACAAGGCGTGCTTTGTATCTTTCAATTTCATTTTCGTCATTCCTTTTTCGCACAAAAACTCATTTATGACCAATTGATTTTATACCAGCAGGTGTTTGGACTACTGGTCCAAAGACGTCTCTTTTAGCAAGTGCGTTCAATTGTGATTGAATTGCCTCTTGCCATTTTGGCCAATCAGATCTTTGTCGACGTTCTGCAATAGATCGGGGTTCAAGATCCTCGCTATCTTGCATAATGTTAAGTACAACATTATATGCAAAAATATTATCCACCACTATTTTTGATCGATTTAAATTAATCTCATCACTAGTAGAACTTATTAAAAGATTCTCACTCACTTGAGTCTCGGGTTCATTGATTTCTTCAGGAATCTCTGAACTAATCAGATCTTGGGTCTCTTCAGGAGATCCCTTCATAGTATCATTTTGACCATTTGTCGATTTTCCTTTTCGAGGATTTCGATCCTTAGAACCCAAAGGCCTACCACGCTTCAGGAGTGCTTTAGGTTCACTAGCTCTCATGCTAGTATATGGTCCTGCTGGGACATCAATTCAGATAGGCACATACTCTGCAGGGATATGTGACTTAGTTATCCTCTTCAAATCAGTAAATGCGTTTGCCATTTGATTTGCTATATTTTGTAAATGGATGATCTTCTGGACCTCTTGATTACATATAGGGGTACGTGGATCAAAATGAGATAATGATGAAACTTTCCACATAATTTCTCTTTTGATTTCCTTTTTCTCTCCCCCTAATTGTGGGAAATTTATTTCATCAAACCGACAATCTGCAAATCGAGAAGTAAATAAATATCATATCAATGGTTCAAGATAGCAAATAATAAAGGATGATTCATGTCACGGCCCAAAATCCCACCACAGGCGTCGTGATGGCACATAATCTCTAAGACTAGGTAAGCCGATTTCAATTATCTTTTGAAGCTATTTTTTTTTTTAATAAATAATCAAAACTGACAGCGGAACAAATATGAATATACAACCTCCCAAGACTGGTAGTACTGAATCACGAACTCTAACTGAATACATGGAATGATCACGAGGACCGAATATACAATACTGTTTGATTACGAGTTAACAATACAATGAAATGAAAAGACTCCAAGGGACTGCGACGACCCAGCAGCTCTACCTTGAATCCTTACGATCCCGCTTTAACTCTGCTCATGTCCGTTATCTTCAATACCTGGCTCTGCACAAAATGTGTAGAAGTGTAGTATGAGTACGTCATGGTCGGTACCTAGTAAGTATCAAGACTAACCTCCATGGAGTAGAGACTAAGTACAGTCAAGACACTCACTAGCCTAATAATTTGTGCAATATAATATACAAAATAATAGGAAATAAATAATAATAATAATAAGGGCAGGATAAAGCAACCAAATATTTGCACAACAGACAACAAGAATACAATTAATATCACTCAACAATTAATAAACATAATTACACCCAATTAAATAAAGTCTTTCAAATAAATGTCTTTCACATATAATTCTTTCATATAATACTTTCTAAATAAAAATCCTTCCAAATAAATATTTTGAATATAATTCTTTCAATTAAAAAGTCATCATAATCATAAAAATACGGGTCTCAGCCCATTTTCATATTTTTTGTAAACACGGGTCTCAACCCATTTTCATATTTCCACGGCACCTCGTGCCCATAATTAAATCATCATATTTCCCCGGCACCTCGTGCCTCATTTCATCTCACAACTGCACGGACAATTCGCGTGCCAAATATCATTACCACTTCATCACAGCACCTTGTGCCCACATTTCATATCACAACTGTACGGACAATTCACGTGCCAAATATCATTACCACTTCATCACAGCACCGCGTGCCCACATTTCATATCACAACTGCACGGACAATTCACGTGCCAAATATCATCATTATTTACTCACGGCAACTGGTGCCCATATTTCACTTTATAATCTGCCTGGCAATAGCCATAGGTTCTCAATTTCAACATAACACAGATTGTTATCAATTTACTATCAAAAAGACCAATTGCACAAGACATAAAAATAAACACAAGAAAAATCACAACATTACATAAAAATCATCAACACCACAACCCCACATCATCACATATCGTCCCTGACAATAGCCACCCTTATCGCTCTTATTGCCACCCTTATCACTCTTATAGCCACCCTTATCGCTCCGCCCAAACAATATCAATAGCCACCCTTATAGCTCCTATTGTCACCATTATCGCTCCTATAGCCACCCTTATCGCTCCGCCCAGACAATATTCCAACAAAATACAATAACAGTGAAATGCCACCCTTATAACCAAATAATATCAACGGTGAAATGCCACCCTTATCTCCCCAAAAAAATAACTCACACAACACAACAATTTACACGGAAAATTATCACAACATAAACAAATCAGTTCATATCACAATTTTTCCAATGGCCACAACCAAATTCCAAAGCTACAACCAAGTCAATTAATTTCACAACAAATAACCAAAAGCTCCACACAATGTATACAACATCCAAAAACAATCAATAGAGATAGAAAGTACTCAACATAAAGTGAAGTCTTCATTAAATTCAAATTTTTAATAATTATATAAATACCTCTTCTTAAGCTCATTTAATTAATTATTTGCAGAGGAAAAATCCATAATGAAATTAAATTCCAATAATTATCAAACCAACAAATTCATGAATTACATAAATAATCAAGTAACAATCACATCAAATTGTCATATAACAACAAATTCAACAACAACAAGGATTTAGGCACGACAAATAGATGATTAAATATATACCAATAATTATCCAATTTACCACACAATATGCTCTAAACTTTAACTCAATAAAATTTACACATATAAGCCGAGTACGTACTCGTCACCTCGCATACACGGCTTTTTCACATTTTACAAATGGCACATAAGACTCGATGCCTAAGGGGTAATTCCCCACTCGAGGTTAAGCAAGACACTTACCTCGTTTTGCAACCAATTTCAGGATTCCAATAAACCTTTTTCTCGTGAATTCGTGTCCGAAAGCTCCAAATCTAGTCACAAACTATTCAATATACTCAACATGAATCGTAGGAATTAATTCCATATGAGAATACAAATTTTCCAACAAAATCCGAAATTTAACTCAAAAATTGCACGTGGGGCCCATGTCTCGGAATCCGATAAAACTCATAAAATCCGACAACCCATTCAATTATGAGTTCACCTATACTAATTTTATCAAATTACGATATCGGATTGACCTTCAAATCTTCATTTTATATTTTTTGGAAGATTTTACAAAAATCTGATTTTGCTTCCATAAATTCACGGATTCATGATGTAAATGAGTATGGAATCATAAAATATAATCAATATAGGATAAGGAATACTTACCCCAATGTTTACCCGTGAAAATCGCCCAAACCGAGCTCCCCAACTATTTTTATGTCAAAAATGGCCAAACAACCCGTTTATAGAGCCTCTGGTATTTTCGAGCGTCACAGGTAGCGTGGGGCGCTGCCTGTGGCGCTATTTCCAGTACCCTTAAATATCCCTGCGCCAGGGCTAGCACCCCACGCTACACTGGGCGTTCGCGGCGACGGAAAATCTCTTTCGATACGGAAATGGGCATAACTCTCTCATACGATGTCTGAATTAGACGATTCTTTTTTCTATGGCTCCAAAATTTCAAAATGGATCTAATGCTTCAATCAAAACTGAATTTGGATCGCATTTTCTTAATGGGATACCACGTATTCTTGAATAATCGATGTCGAAATATAACAAATCCAGTCCGATTGACCTCAAATTTCACATACAAGTCATAATACATCATATGAAGCTATTCGAGACTTCAAATAGTAGAGAGGAGAGTAATTAATCAAAATGACAAGACGGGTCGTTACATTCTCCCCCACTTAAACATGCGTTCGTCCTCGAATGTGTCAAGAGTTATTTTCCAAGCCATCAAATCACTATTACATCTTACCACGCACATACCCGGAGGTGATCCCACGTCACCCTATTCAACATAAGCCCGACAACACCATCTCAATTGAGATTATTCCTTTTACCCATATTTGTAAAATTTAAGACCAAATTTATTACACTCCAAACATTTTCAAAAGTCCGATTTTCACATCAACGCACGGTATTAGTCTCAACTGGATATAGCAACTCTTGCCTATACACACATCAACTTTCTTAATAAAGCTTAAGTACTTCTAAATTTTCCGAGGTGTTACATTCTCCCCCACTTAAGATTCTTCACCCTTGAATGAGAAGTAGAGTCCGCCCTCAAACATATAACATAACTTATCTCTTCTTTCGCACATCTCAATCCCCCAAATTTTACTATCTCCCAAATTTTTCAGAAATTTCGGCAGAGTCTCCCTTGTAATTGGGCCTATTCACCTGCCAGAGTAACACCAAAATAACTCCTAACAGCACCTCCACAACCCAACAAAACACCACAAGGTATATATCCATAACACTAATCTCAGCATTACAAGCATTGTATTAACATAATGATATCAGGACATGAAGCACATCATATGTATGCTCCTCACCACATCTCTGGTCTTAAAAGTTGTTCATAATTAATTCCAGCAGCATCAATTATTCTCATATTAACCAACACCTCGTTTCAAATTTTTACAATACTGACAACAGAATGTGAGGCATGAAGACCTCATAACTATTCACCCGACTTAACGAGTCATATTTAAAGCCATCTGGGCACTCACCTCGTAGGCTAAAGCTCAATTATTACAGCACAATTATGGCATAGAAACACATAAAAGAATTATCACATAAGCCTATCAGGCATAACTCCCTATTAGTACCATAGTACAAATTTAACTTCACAAAGGGAGAATTTAAACTCATAAAATTTCACCACAAGGACCTCGTCCTTATATAACTTCCATCACGGCTCGTAGTCCAGTTTAAATATTTCACATCATAAAAAAAATGTGAGGATCTCGTCCTCTACTCCGAATCACAAGTACTTTGCACATTGTGCCAACTGAATTTTTCAATTTTCTTTCTTTCCACTTTTCAATATATTTTGTAAACAGTTTTCACAACACATAATGAACCCCTCATTCCAATAGGGCATAAAATTCATAAAATTGAAATCAATTATTCCGAAATCACATCAAAACCACTGTGGTGAGTAATAAAAAGTCACGTTTGGACTCATATCCCACAATAATGTGCAAAACAAAATTGATACACGCGGGCTAACACCATAAAATCTCCCAACAGGGATAAACACATAAGTGGTTCACAAAATTACGATGGTCGCCCAAAAGTGGAGCATAATAGGAGGACTCGTCTCGATATCTAGAACTGAATCGAATTAAGGAGAATTATCCCTTAATGAAAAATAGGGATCGTACTTTTAACAACACCATCTGGTGTATCGACCTCAGCCAAATTATTGCAATTATATCAACAGGTTGGGCCTCCACCTCTTAGGCCCCCTCTACCCGTCTGTCCTCCACCTCTAACTGGCTGTGCACGTGGGGTAGTAACTTTATTGGGGCCCATAGCCTAAGTGTTCTGATGAAATCCACCCCTCCCAAGTCTGGGACAATTTCTCATAATGTGCCGAGTATCACCATACTCATAACAACCCCTCTGAGGTTGCGGCTGCTCGTACTGAATCTGTGCCGGATAACTGGAATAATCACTGTAAGAATCTCGTGTCGGTGGTGCACTGTAAACTGGAGCACCCCGAGTAATCTGATGTGCGGACTGAGCTGACCGGCTGCTCGAGCCTCCGCTATAATGGGTTCTAGCTGAAGAGTAAAATCCACTGAACCCTCCAGATCTTCGAGACATTTTGGCCTTCTTAGACTCCCTTTCCTCGCCTAAAACACCCTCAATCTTCCTTGCAATCTCCACTACTTGTTGAAATGGAGGATCAGTTTGCAACTCTCGAGCCATACATATTTGAATTTCATATTCGAGCCCCTTAATGAATCTACGGGTCCGCTCTTTGATTGTAGAAACCAAGATAGGTGCATGACGGGCTAACTCATTGAACCTTATAGCATATTCTGACACTGTCATAGTGCCCTGACGCAACCGTTCAAACTCTGCGCGCCACGCATCTCTGAGAGTCTGGGGAACAAACTCTTTCAAGAACATTTTCGAAAATCGAGCCCAAGTTGGTGGTGTGGCATCGGCTGGTCTACCATCTTCATAGATTTTCCACCACCGATACGCTGCGCCTGACAGTTGAAATGTAGTAAAGGCAACTCCGCTCACCTCCACAATACCCATGGTGCGGAGAATACGGTGATAATTTTCTAGAAATTCTTGGGCATCCTCTGTAGTTGTGCCACTGAAAGTTGGTGGATCGTATTTCTTAAACCTTTCAAGTCTCCTTTGTTCTTCTTCTGATGCCTCGGGCATGACCTCACGCCGAATCGGAATAACAGGTTGTACCGGTACTACACCCGGAACCTGACCAACGTGAACCTGCTGCTCTGGAGTTGTGATAGGAGTCTGAGCTACTCCCCCAATCTGCGGAATGTTTGGTGCAACAGAGGTAAATCCCGCCTGAGTAATGTACCAAATATACTCAGGAACTGTGCCAAAGTCTACTGAAATCCGGGGGTAACAACAGGTGTTTCTGGCACCTGTCCCCCAACTGGAGCTACTGGTGGCTCCCCAACTGTTGTTTTTATAGGTGTTCTAGTTGTAGCACGTGCCCTTCCTCGGCCTCTACCTCGGCCTCTACCTCGGCTCCGGCCTCTTGTAGCCCTAGCAGTATGTGCGGATGCCTGCTCAGCTAACCCAGCAGTACGTGTCCTCACCATCTGTGAGAGAATGGAGATACAAAGTTTCAAATTCCAAATTCAACAAATTTCGCACGATAGGAATGAAAGAAATGGAAATTTCCTAACAGTTCTGTAGCCTCTCGAAGATAAGTACAGACGTCTTCGTACCGATCCGCAAGACTCTACTAGACTCGTTCGTGACTCGTAGAACCTATGAACCTAGAGCTCTGATACCAACTTGTCACGACCCAAAATCCCACCACAGGCGTCGTGATGGCACCTAATCTCTAAGACTAGGTAAGCCGACTTTAATTACCTTTTGAAGCCAATTTTTTTTAATAATAAATAATCAAAACTGACAGCGGAACAAATATGAATATACAACCTCCCAAGACTGGTAGTACTGAGTCACGAACTCTACCTGAATACATAGAATGATCACGAGGACCGAATATACAATACTCTTTGATTACAAGTTAACAGTACAATGAAATGAAAAGACTCCAAGGGACTGCGACGACCCAGCAGCTCTACCTTGAATCCTTACGATCCCGCTTTAACTCTGCTCATGTCCGTTATCTTCAATACCTGGCTCTGCACAAAATGTGTAGAAGTGTAGTATGAGTACGTCATGGTCGGTACCTAGTAAGTATCAAGACTAACCTCCATGGAGTAGAGACTAAGTACAGTCAAGACACTCACTAGCCTAATAATTTGTGCAATATAATATACAAAATAATAAGAAACAAATAATAATAAGGGCAGGATAAAGCAACCAGTTATTTGCACAACAGACAACAAGAATACAATTAATATCACTCAATAATTAATAAACACAATTACACCCAATTAAATAAAGTCTTTCAAATAAATGTCTTTCACATATAATTCTTTCATATAATACTTTCTAAATAAAAATCCTTCCAAATAAATATTTTGAATATAATTCTTTCAATTAAAAAGTCATCATAATCATAAAAATACGGGTCTCAGCCCATTTTCATATTTTTTGTAAACACGGGTCTCAACCCATTTTCATATTTCCACGGCACCTCGTGCCCATAATTAAATCATCATATTTCCCCGGCACCTCGTGCCCTCATTTCATCTCACAACTGCACGGACAATTCGCGTGCCAAATATCATTACCACTTCATCACAGCACCTTGTGCCCACATTTCATATCACAACTGTACGGACAATTCACGTGCCAAATATCATTACCACTTCATCACAGCACCGCGTGCCCACATTTCATATCACAACTGCACGGACAATTCACGTGCCAAATATCATCATTATTTACTCACGGCAACTGGTGCCCATATTTCACTTTATAATCTGCCTGGCAATAGCCATAGGTTCTCAATTTCAACATAACACAGATTGTTATCAATTTACTATCAAAAAGACCAATTGCACAAGACATAAAAATAAACACAAGAAAAATCACAACATTACATAAAAATCATCAACACCACAACCCCACATCATCACATATCGTCCCTGACAATAGCCACCCTTATCGCTCTTATTGCCACCCTTATCACTCTTATAGCCACCCTTATCGCTCCGCCCAAACAATATCAATAGCCACCCTTATAGCTCCTATTGTCACCATTATCGCTCCTATAGCCACCCTTATCGCTCCGCCCAGACAATATTCCAACAAAATACAATAACAGTGAAATGCCACCCTTATAACCAAATAATATCAACGGTGAAATGCCACCCTTATCTCCCCAAAAAAATAACTCACACAACACAACAATTTACACGGAAAATTATCACAACATAAACAAATCAGTTCATATCACAATTTTTCCAATGGCCACAACCAAATTCCAAAGCTACAACCAAGTCAATTAATTTCACAACAAATAACCAAAAGCTCCACACAATGTATACAACATCCAAAAACAATCAATAGAGATAGAAAGTACTCAACATAAAGTGAAGTCTTCATTAAATTCAAATTTTTAATAATTATATAAATACCTCTTCTTAAGCTCATTTAATTAATTATTTGCAGAGGAAAAATCCATAATGAAATTAAATTCCAATAATTATCAAACCAACAAATTCATGAATTACATAAATAATCAAGTAACAATCACATCAAATTGTCATATAACAACAAATTCAACAACAACAAGGATTTAGGCACGACAAATAGATGATTAAATATATACCAATAATTATCCAATTTACCACACAATATGCTCTAAACTTTAACTCAATAAAATTTACACATATAAGCCGAGTACGTACTCGTCACCTCGCATACACGGCTTTTTCACATTTTACAAATGGCACATAAGACTCGATGCCTAAGGGGTAATTCCCCACTCGAGGTTAAGCAAGACACTTACCTCGTTTTGCAACCAATTTCAGGATTCCAATAAACCTTTTTCTCGTGAATTCGTGTCCGAAAGCTCCAAATCTAGTCACAAACTATTCAATATACTCAACATGAATCGTAGGAATTAATTCCATATGAGAATACAAATTTTCCAACAAAATCCGAAATTTAACTCAAAAATTGCACGTGGGGCCCATGTCTCGGAATCCGATAAAACTCATAAAATCCGACAACCCATTCAATTATGAGTTCACCCATACTAATTTTATCAAATTACGATATCGGATTGACCTTCAAATCTTCATTTTATATTTTTTGGAAGATTTTACAAAAATCTGATTTTGCTTCCATAAATTCACGGATTCATGATGTAAATGAGTATGGAATCATAAAATATAATCAATATAGGATAAGAAATACTTACCCCAATGTTTACCCGTAAAAATCGCCCAAATCGAGCTCCCCAACTATTTTTATGTCAAAAATGGCCAAACAACCTGTTTATAGAGCCTCTGGTATTTTCGAGTGTCACAGGTAGCGTGGGCCGCTACCTGTGGCGCTATTTCCAGTACCCTTAAATATCTCAGTGCCAGGGTTAGCGCCCCACGCTACCCTGGGCGCTCGCGGTGACGGGAAATCTCTTCTGATACGGAAATGGGCATAACTCTCTCATACGATGTCCGAATTCGACGATTCTTTTTGCTATGGCTCCAAAATTTCAATACGGATCTAATGCTTCAATCAAAACTGAATTTAGATCTCATTTTCCTAATGGAATACCACGTATTCTTGAATAATCGATGTCGAAATATAATAAATCCAGTCCGATTGACCTCAAATTTCGCATACAAGTCATAATACATCATATGAAGCTATTCGAGACTTCAAATAGTAGAGAGGAGAGTAATTACTCAAAACGACAAGACGGGTCGTTACAATTCAAACCCAACGTATATTCCTAACCTTATCTGTGTGCCCATCTTACTACGTTGTGGTGGTGCTACTGGCACATATACAACACATCTGAAATTTTGTAGATGGGCAATATTTGGTTCATGATCAAAAACTAATTGTGAAGGAGAATATTTATTATAATGTGTTGGTCTGAGACGGATAAGTGATGTTGCATGCAAGATAGCATGGCCCCAAACAGTATTGGATAATTTTATTTTCATAAGTAGTGGTCTTGCTATTAATTGCATGCGTTTAATAAATGACTCTGGAAGGCCATTTTGAGTATGAATATAAGTTACAGGATGTTCAACTTTTATCCCAACTGAAACAATAATCATCAAAAGCTTGAGATGAGAATTCTCCAGCATTATCAAGGCGAATAGCCTTTATAGGATAATCTAGGAATTGTGCCCTTAATCGAATTATTTGGGCTAATAGCTTTGCAAACGCCAGGTTGCGAGATGATAGTAGGCACACATGAGACCATCTTGAAGATGCATCTATTAGGACCATAAAATATCTAAACAACCCACTTGGTGGGTGAATAGGTCCACATATATCCCCATGTATACGTTCTAAAAAGGCAGGGGATTCAATGTCAACCTTCATTGGAGATGGTCTAGTGATCATTTTGCCTTGATAACAATCATCACAAGAAAATTCACCATTTGTAATAATCTTCAGGTTCTTTAATGGATGCCCACTTGAATTTTCAGTGATTCGTCTCATCATTATTGATCCAGGACAGCCCAAACGGCCATGCTAAAGCACAAAAATATTTGAATCAGTAAACTTCTGGTTTACGATAGAGTGTGCTTCAATTGTACTAATCTTTGAATAGTATAAGCTAGAAGATAAAATTGGTAACTTTTCTATAATGCACTTCTGGCTAGAAACATTCTTTGTAATATAAAGATATTCCACATTCATTTCATCTATCATCTCAACATTATACCTGTTTCGGCGGATATCTATAAAACTCAACAAGTTTCTTTGGGACTTGGAGGAGAATAATGCATTGTCTATAATAAGTTTTGTTCCCTTAGATAGAAATATAGTGGCTCTTCCGGAGCCTTCAATCAAACTTATATTACCAGAAATTGTTGAAACATTTGCTTTTTCCTTATGCAAATAAGAAAAGTATTTCTGATATTTGAATATGGCATGAGTTGTTCCACTATCAATTACATTAATATTTTTATGATTGGTCTTTGATCCAAACATAATTTGAGGATTATCCATATTCTACAAAATAACATAAACAAAATAAATGTGATAGTAAACATCATTATCAAAGCACAACTTTTATTTATGTACAACAATTACATAACCATACTATCTACTACAATCAACAAAAATTAAAATATTTATATTTCTACAGATTCATCATCGATCACATGACTTGTTTCTCCTTCCGGGAGTGCAAAGTAATCAGCTACATCCAAATGCATTAAGTCTAAATTATCTTCAGAAATAAAATTTATTTCAGCATTTTTCTCTGTCTTCTTTAGGTAGGCTTGATAAAGCCCAACCAGGTGCTTTGGCGTACAGCAAGTACGTGACCAACGCCTTTTTTCTCCACATCTATAGCAAGCATTTTTTGCATTTGTTTCTTGCACCGCTTCATGCTTTTGTTCCTTCCTTTTCCACTACTGGTGGTGAGAATAGTTCTTTGGTGCATTATTATTACCATGATTAGAGTTTCTTCCCCGACCACGGCCATGACCACGACTGGGGCCACGACCTCTTCCACGCTTAGCTTGGTGGAAGTTCGTCTAATTCACTTCAGGGAATGGATAAGAATCAGTAGGTGGGCTTTCATGATTTTTCATTAATAGCCCATTATGTTGCTCGGCTATAAGAAGATGTGAGATAAGTTCATAATATTTTTTGAATCCCATCTCTCGATATTGCTGCTGCAGGAGCATATCGAGGCATGAAAAATGGTGAAAGTTTTCTCCAACATATCATGATCAGTAATATTATCACCACATAATTTTAATTGAGAAAACATTTTGAACATAGCAGAATTATACTCACTGATAGATTTAAAATCTTGTAACCTTAGATGAGTCCAATCATAACGTGTCTGTGGAAGAACGACCAACTTCAGATAGTCATATCTATCTTTCAAATTATTTTACAGTAGGACTGGATCTTTAACAGTGAGATATTCTATTTTCAAGCATTTATCAAGGTGATGGCTGATCTCGTCCAATTTCATTCCTTTATTTGAGGATATGAAAACGGTCGATGCAATAGTAATACCCATCAAAGAGTCGGGATCGATTTTCCATAGGGAGTTATGAATAGGTCTTAGGGATATATATATTATAGTGTATGAGTTTGAATTATCTCAAATTGCACTTCCACAAACTTGGGTTATTTATAGGTCTAATTTAAACTAATATTATAAACTAAGAATTTAAACTAGGAAAGTATTTTTGGTTGTTTTTCAAATGATATAAAAGGCATAGGGTTATGACTTTCACCTAGGTGTTCGCCTAATGAGTTGTAAACTTTAACGCTTGTTTTATTGGTCGGGGTATATTATAGCTATCAACACCCAAGTACTCACTCAATACCTCTCGGTCAGAGGGTTATTTTGTCCAATTTGGCTTTCTCAAGTCCAAATGGATATTGAACAAAATAATTGATGATAAGCTCAAGTCGGGCTTTACTATCTCTAGGTTCAACCCTTTAATTGGTCTTATCAATCTCTCGATTGACCCAATTTCTTGCTAACCAAGTTTTCCTAGACTAAGTCTCTCTTTATCAAGTAGAGACCAAGTCAAATAGGCATGAAATAATGTTTGCAACTACTAATTCTTCACATAAAAGCAAACACTAGGCTAGATAATCAACGCCCAACCATAAACAAACAATAAATCAAACACCCATTAAGTTTACACACTAGGGTTGGTTGACAACCCTAGTGAAAATCTAGCTACTCATGCTTAAATTGGAAGAAAAAGAAGAAGTGATAATTAAACCCATATTGATAATTAAAATAATGAATACAATATTCAAAAAGCTCAAAATAGCAAAAACTAATAAAAAAAAAGTAAAAGAAAACGTTTATTGTAGCTGCTGATGTCAAAACTTGACCTAAAAAGTGAAACTCTTCTATTTATACAGTGCTGGAATTTTCGGACAAAAATGCCCTTTCGGAAGTTCTGCGGCTGCACAATTCCATGTGCGGTCCGCACTTTGCTTCAGGCTGACATGAATGGAAATCTGCGGCCGTATAATTCTGAATTGTGGCTGCACTTCTCTCTTCTGTAGTCCGCGCATTTCTGAGTGTGGTCACACAATGCTCTTCTGCGGACGGCACAAATGTGACTGCGGCCGCGTAGCTGTTCTTCTGCGGCCGCACAATAATTATGCGGTCCGCACTTCTGTTGAACTTGAGATACAAGTTCTCTGAACTTTTTCTCTTGCCCAGGTTCTGCGGCCGCACATGTCATGTGCGGACCGCACTTTGCACTTGTCTCTAATAGGAGTTTCTTCACAATCTGCGGTCCGCACTTCTGAGCTTCTGTGCCTGCTTGTGTCCTTGAGTTCAGATCGCTCCTTCTTGAGTTGCATTTCATCTTGGGGCTCATTTTCCACTATTCCTACAATTAAGAATATTTCATCAGTTTTTGGGAACACAATTAAACGTTTTTGGACTAAAACGAAAGCAAAAAGGTGCTAATAAATAGTCAAAATCCCCACTTATCAATGGCATAGGAATATCATTGCTTTGGCACAACCTTGATTTGATGCTTGATTTTTGTCCTTGATGGTGTCTGCCAGACCCATCGCATCAAGATGAATTTCAGCATCAAGCACCCAAGACATGTAGCTTTTGCCCGATATATTCAAGTTTAGAAAGATTTGACATTATTTAGAAAAAGAAAGTCTGTACCTCTAATACTTTTAAAGTATTTGCTCGAGATGGCAGAGTCTCGTATTGATAACGTGTTATAAAATAAAGACTGTAAAGTAAAGACAAGTATAGAGAGCAACTGATATATTATTCAATTTCAAAGTGATGTACATAATGAACTGAAATCTCCTCTTTTTATAGAAGAAAGGAAGCTGATGTGTAAGCTGCTACTGCAAGCCGATGTGTAAGCTGCTTCTGCAAGCTGTTGTGTAAGCTGTTGTGTAAGTTGTTTGTAAGTTGCTATTGTACCAGATATAGATAATCTTCTACCGTGGTAATATTTATCCATAATGGAGTACCGAAAGGATAAGCTCATTGTACCAGTTATAGATAATCTTCTACCGTGGGTAATATTTATCCATGACGGAGTACCAAAAGGATAAGCTTCTTCAGAAGGCTTATTTCCAATAGAGTACTAAATAGATAAACATATTTACGGCGGAGTCTCATATGGATAAGTTTTTTCAGGTAGCTTATTTACAACGGAGTACTAAATGAACATCCATAATATAATATATTTATAACACAAATTATCAATTTTCATTTTTGTGTACTCCTCTGTTTTAATTTATTTGAATTTTTTAAAATATGAGGGTCAAATTAATTATTTTTTATGTAAAATTAAACATAGATGAGGGTCAAATTACTAATTTTTTATTTAAAATTAAATATAGATTCTTTAGGTTTTTAAAAATTAAATTTAAATATTAGAAAACTACATAAAATATACTATAAGTTACAATAATATTAATAATTCAAAATATTTAAAAACTACTAGCAAAAGATATCCTTAAAAAAATTATTTGACTCCCAAATAATAAAAGGTTCGTTCTTTTTTAAACTGGAAGGAGTATATGAAATTTACGATAAAGAATTGAATGTGAGACAGCAGGTACCCATGGAAATTAGTCAAAGTTCGTTCAAATTCGACTTGAACATCGATTATCTCTATTATATTAAAAGCACGAAGACCCTTAGCAAAATGTCGTTCGCCTTTTTTGCAATTTAAAAATAAATTTCACACTAGACGAAAGAGTAATTTAAGTTTTTCCCAAATTTTTAGGAATTTAAATTAACTAAAATTTAGTCCATATTAAATCCTTCCATGTTTTGAACTCCTATGCAATTAGTCATAATATATAGGGCTCACGTAAGAATGAAAATAATATTTCTATGAGAAAAAGAAAACATAGGCTCACCAAGATTACTATTTGCTCAGTTGACTAATAAAAGAAGAAAGATATCATCTTTGTGTCAAACGCATTGAACTTATAGACAAATTCTATTCTAAACGAATTGTCATTATTTCTTTTGCTAATTATTTCAACAAATGATAATTTTCTACAGTAAAAAATTCTTTAGCGAAATATCTTTCGTTTTTTTTACCCTTTAAAAATAGCTTTCATATTGAACAAAATAGTATTAAATTATTTCTCTTAAATTTAGAAATTTAAAATAAACTAAAATTTTGCATATTAAATCCTTTTATATTTGAACTTGTATGCAATAGTCATAATATACAAGGGTCACGCATGCTATAAGCATGAAGAACCAAAATAAAATATTTCCTTTTATGAGAAAAAGAAAACTTAAGGCTCAGCAAGATAAATTGCTTCGTTGACCAATGAAAGAAGAAAGATATCATCGTTTGTGTCCTAATTTTAATAAACAAATATATTCAACTTATAGACAACATTAGTAATTTTATTACTTATCAATTTTTTTATGAGCTATAAGCCAACATCTTTATTCCCAAAAGACTAAATTTATTTTATTTGAGAAATCTTATTGTCTCATAAAGTCCTCATAAATCACAATTATGTATATGAGGACTTCTATGGCCAAGATTTCATCGCTAAATGGGATCAACTTTCGTCTTTTTAGCAGCTTATATTTTTTTAATTTTTATTTTACAAGCCAATCACATTATTACACGGGCAAAGCGCTTACCCAAAAAGTAGTATCAAAAAAAGAGTATACACTAAGGTGACAACCAACCAATCATATCCGGTAATGATCTCAATAATTTCAACTAAAGCGACAAAAGATAAAGAGATCTTTATTGTTTGCTTTTTACAACCTAAAAATAACTTCGTCAGATCACTAGTAGATCTAAACTGGCAACCGAAAAATTCAGAAGTAATTACTATTGTATTGGTAAGAAATGGACTTACCATATCAACAAATCAAATCTTAACACGTGTTGAATGTTATCAGATTATATTAGAAGGTCGTAGAAAAATATTAGGGGAACGCAATTAAATTGATTTGTATAAAACAAATTTAAACGATGGTCTATAAATAGCTTAAATGCAGGGACAAAGTTAGCATGGGAAGAACAGGTTAGACAAAACTCAATAACTTTGATCCATATCATATATATTAGTTGAGAAATTCACTTACATATAATAAATTTCAGAACTCATTACTTTCAAATAAGCTTAAATAAACTTTTCAATTTCAATGCATATTATTACTAAATAAGATTAACTCCTACTTTCTCTGAATTTCCTCTTCTTCTTCGTAGGGTTCATAATCCATGTATTATTGATTAACACGATCTTCCACATAGATAACAAACAACGGCTACGATCAATACCAATATGACCAAAGGCAATGAAATGACAATTACATCCATCTTCTCTGTACAATCAAAGGGCACAAGAAAATGGAAAAATATATTAGAAATAAGGAGGAAATTTTTGAAAAATGCAAAACAAATCCTCTTGAATGTAGTTGTTAAATTTAGCCCATAAAAATTAATGTATCTAATATTTTTTTAATGCTAGGTACATGTTCATTGGCAAATTAATTTGAGAAATTCCAAATTAACCCATCCAAAAGCTTAGACCAATTTGGGCTCATATTTATCATAACATTAAAAAGTAAGATTTTTTGGTTTGATTTGTTTGATATAGTCATAATAGAGATACTCCTTCCATCTTATTTTATACTTGACTATTGTGCATAAAGCTGAAGAAAGAAATGAAAAAAAGCTTTAACATTTATAGTCTAAAACAAGTCATAAAAATTAATATAACTATAATAATCCCGTAAAAGGTAAAATAAAGAATTTAAAATTAAATTATTTCTAAATATAAAAAGATATACTTTATTTTTAAATATTACTAATAAGAAAAGTATATCAAATAATATTGTACGCACTTTCTTGAACAGATCAAACTCGAAATTATTGGAAGAATTTATCGCACAAGCTTCTTCTAGTTTGTGGGGGAGTATGTATATAAAAGTCAGTTTGGTATTTGAATATCTTTTGTATCATTGATCTGATGAATTATATAAATTGGGACAGATGAGTTTTATAAGAAACAGTGATTTTTCATAGACCAAGAAGGAAGGGATATTTTCACATACCTTTTGTGGAGCAAAACTACTTGGATTGGATTTCCCCTTTAGTTCTGACCAAACAAAAACAAAAACTCATATCATATGTACAGAGAGGGAAGAGAGAGTTTGAGAAGCTTCCCCTTTTTATGGTGTTTTCAAGAAGCTTCTTTTTGCATAAAGATAGGAGAAGTGGAGAGTGATTAAGCAAACAGAAAAAAAGAGGAGATAAAACCATACACGGTTCAACTTAATGGGTTTAACTTTGCACGCGACCAATTATACTATTTAAAATTATGGGTTCAAATTTAATATTTATTTAAATTTTATATATATAAATATATCTGTCGAAAGTTATTGATTCAAATGATCTCACGTGCATATACAACTGGACGTGATTTGCTCCTTGTTAATCCCGTTATTCCATTCCATGTGATATACTTTTTTTTGTATATAAATAAAAAATGGGACAATTTAATTTTAACAATCCCAATTTATCCTCACTAATAATCAATTATTACTAGAAGTTGTACCACTACTAATTTAAAATGGAAAAAATATTCTGAACTCTCACGACCACTCATTTAAAAGGATACTTTTGATAATTTGCATATATTTGACTTACATCTCGCGAGTCCTCTTTAATTTCTAAAACATTTACTCCAAAAAGAAAAAGAAAAAGAAACCCCAATTCATGTTTGCTTTTCACAACCTAAGCATGTCGTCAGGAACACGAGTGCGTCTACCTTTTGACTTGAGAGTTGAGAGTGATAATTGTAATGTCCAAATCAACCAGCCAATTATTCTTGGTATCAAATTTATTGACAAATTGACCAACCAAAGACGAAAAGAAATCAAGATTTTTAAGATAACTGATTGAGCTGGCAACAAAATGCTGCAAAAATAACAAAAAATCCAGGTTTGATTGGAATATGATTATCCTTTTCCCTGTCAATCATTCATACGCTTTACCGCGTTTTACATACTACTGATTACTGAATTCTGCTCTGGCTCTGCAATTTAACTAATACTAGTAAGATTTTGACTAACTGTAACTGGGAGCATCAAATTGACGTACTTAAACATGGCAGCAAATTCCATCTGCAGCAACTAATATTTTTCCAACCACATAAATACCAAGTACTCCTAATATAATAAGCTTTTGAACTAAAAGTAACTCAGTCAAGTCTAAGTTTCAACTATGTAAAAAGGGAGAAAACTGCAATTTTGCAATAACATCTTTTCCCGCCTTTTTATCCCCGTTTCATTTTATCGCTGCAGTTTTACATAACCTCGTTACAACTTATCCTATTTGTATACAAGATTTGAGGTACAAGGGTGTTGGTGAATATAAGCTGCAAGATTCAAATACACATGAGAAATACAAGGGAGGGAGAGGGAAAGAACAGTACAGAGAGAGAGAGAGAGAGAGGAGCAAATTCATAGCAACTAAGCACAAGTCTAAAAGTGGTAATCACCGGTCAGCTGCTATGAACCAAGAAACAAGTGTTACAAGCTGAAAGGGGCTGCTGAAGGTGACATTACTTTGCGCGGTCCAGCTCCACCGGCCTCCTGGTTTCCTACTGGCTTATTAGATAGTCGACGTTTATAGCGTTTGAGGACAGATGCCAAGTTTTCTTTCCCTTTAGGAAAAGCAACATCCCCTGCAGCAGTGCCTGTTCGTCCCTTTCGACAAGAGATTGCCATCTCCACGTCTTTGATCATATCTAAGAGCATCGGTGCAGTTGTGCATTTTCCTCGCCCCTGTTTTGCTTGTGGTGGCAGACTTCCATTTGAAATTGGAGGGGGGCTTGATTTTTGCTGCCGACCAATTGGAATTTGAAGACAAAAACAATGACTAGTCGGAGAACGGGGCTTGGAAAATGCCAGATCTATTATGCCCTGGAGTAGGTAAATGTTTCATTAGATGCATAACAAGATCAAGAAATCCCCGAAGACCAGTGGCACAAATAAGACATTTATTAATGTAACACATTTCCCAAGACCAACTTAATTAGAGCACCTCATATAGTTACGAGAAATGATATGTCAATCAAACAAGATACCCCAAGAGTAAAGCAGTTTTTTCAGTATGAGCGTAAAGCAATCACAAAGTTATTGACTAAATACATCTAAATATTTCGTTCTATGGAGAAATGGGAGGTCGGTTTTCAACGGTGTCTTTCAAATTCTTTTACCGCTTGTTTCTTTCAAGAAACAAGAAGTTAACCTTAAATTACACCAAAGAGCATGTTTCATTTCCAGATGCTTAAAGTTTCCTTTTCAATATAAAATAATTGGAAAAAGAATCAAAAAAATAGAAAACTTACCCACTTGACTGGATAAAAGTTACTTAACACAGCCAAAGTGTCAATAAAATGAGAAATGAAAAAGCATGAAATATGAGGGTTTACCTGAAGACGGTTGAGAACGTAGGTATATTTGCCCCACAGCTCTGGCCTACTTTCCATAAGTGAAAGCTCGAGAATTCTGTGAATGCACCATACACCGAAGCTAACAATGAGATCTACTTTCCAAACACAACCTTCCCCACAGTGAGGAACTGACATCACCAAGAACTTGGTGTAATCCATCTCTTCAGGTTTTGGGGCAGAACCAGAACCAGGTTTCCTGTTGGAAGAGAAGTGTGATTCGCCAATGTTGGTCAATCTACTTATCTCCCTAGTTTCAGCCTCATAGAGAAATTTCTCTCTTGCAGCAATCCGATCAATAAGATCCTCGTCAGCCCCATCATCTTGCCTAAATAACCACTCAGATCCTTCGAGTTTCAAAAGTTTGACGATACAACTTCTGAAAGATTGAAGCAGCTTAGCTTCCAAGTCGACCGTAGATGTGCTCTCTTGAGTAGATGAACTCTGCACAGTTCCATGATCACTGCTAGCAGCAACATCCGTCTTACCAGCTACACCAAATTGCTCAAAAGGCTGTCTAGACCACAGCGATCCAGATCCAGATCCAGTCCCTGAATTGGAGGAGCTATACTGCAACGAGAAAGCATCTCTACAGACTTTAGATGGCGAATGTTCAAATCTCTGAGGACCACCTGCCCTAAGTGAACCAGTCATATAGGCTTGTTCGTACGTCGATCGACCAACAGATGGTCCATATACCATGGAATTGTACCATTGAGCTCTCCCATCCGAGAGTGAAGAATCTTGGCGAGGAACATAGCGTCCTGATATATCAGGCAAGCTGTAATACTTCTTCGAGTTGGCTGTGCCAGCAACGGTCTCGGCATTTTCAGTAGAGCTAAGGTCAGTGAGAGTGTTAACAGGCTGCATGGAATTATTCCGGGCTACAGGGACATTTCCAAAACCAGGTGGCGCTCGACTACTCACTCCACTCTGAGGTTTTTGTCCCAAAGCACGAGCAAATGGTTCAGCATAGTTTGACGACATTGATGATGACACAGAACGAGGAGATGGTGACTCCAGTTGCCCATTTAAGTAGTCAGATCCTCTTTCTTTAGCAATTTGATTAAGGTAAGCAGTAATCTGATATCCATGCACAGTAGCAGGCTGCTGATCATAGCCAGCAGAAGATGCCGGAATCCGCATACTGGAATAGCGCCTCTCACCTGAGTCAAGTATGTTGCTGTTGGAACTTTGCACATACGCATCTAATAATTTCATATGGCTAGACCATGAAGATGGCTCCTTGGGGATTCTATAAGCAGAGTCCACATTGCCCGATGCAAATTGCTGCTTCGAAGAGTATATATTCGAGTTGATCAAAGACTCAGGTACCCTTGCACTCCCAGATGGAATATACACATTATTAAAATCACTCCTGCTGCTCTCCATTTTTAATGACGCAGGGGCAGGTTTTGGGTCCACCTTTGAATCCAGACCAAGTATTATATCCAGTTTCTTGGACTTTGCTTGTGGTGTGGCCACCCCATGGTAATCAAAGAGCTGCCCCCAAAACTCATCTAGAACTATTGTTAACTGCCTCCTAGCTGCACGACCAAGACCTGCTAATCTTGATAGACTTCCGGTACCACTCCCTGTGTCCTCTTTGCCACTAAGACTCTTGAATGATCCCGGACCATCAGAAATAAAAGATTGGGTGTTGTTCTCAGATACTCCTTTATCGGGCTCCCACGAATCTCCTTCATCATCCTTGTCATTGGCCATGTCCCCTTCAATTCTGAGTGTCTTCTCTACGACATCCACAGATTCATCGGTGGTACTGAAGACGCTGGTATCCACAGATTCAACACCAGACACCTCATTACAAACACTTTTTGCTGCGGCAGTTTCTCCTGCTGGTGCAGATACTTCAGGATGACTGAGAGGAGCTGAAAATGTTGTTTCAGTTTTGCTCTCATCAATAGTAGCCAAGTGAGGGTCCTTCTCATAATCCAAGAGTGACTCCGGCAAGATTTGATCAGGAATTGGAGTTGATAGATCTGGATGGCCAACCAAGGATTTTTCCGCATGAAATACAGCTTCTTGCTTTTGAGCAGACCTTTCTAGACCAAAGGTAGAATCACTCGTATCAAGTTGATTACGCTCCAGATATGACTCGGGCATAGGTGAATGCAGAAATGCCTGAGCATCAAACCTGGAACTTGCAGATTTCAGTGGAGTAACTGCTAACCACAGCATCAGACAAAGAGATAAAGAGGCCGCAATGAGGAGAAAAACATATGGTATAGACACACTACTCCCAATATTCCACTTCAAATTATTAACCCAATCACTATTTCCAAATATCATCTCTATGACAAATATAAGCTTTAGGCCAAGTAAGCCGATAAATGTGCCAAGAGATAAAAACTCCATTAACTGAGAAATTTTGTGGATACCCATTATTGATCTGGAAGAAGCAACTCTGAACAGGGGTATGACAGAAGACGGAAGAACAAGAGCAACCACAACCTGTGTGAATATTAGTAGCTGATATAGGCCTTCCGCTCCTGAATTCCATACACAATAAAGGGCCGGAACAATAGAAATTACTCTAATTGTCACATGGTGTAGCCAGCCTGGGATATCCATTCCAAATAAGTCATGCACAACTGGTTGTCTACCAAGATCCCAATTTAGTGCTGTAATCTGATTGGAAATAAACGTAACCAGCATTATGGTGAATGGTGCTACTGAACTTCTGAACACCTGTGTCAATATTCAAAAACTTGTTACATTTAAAAAGCCCCCACTTTATACAATATACATAGCTAGCTCATAACCATCTTTCGCTGATTCAATCCAACCTGATCGAGCAATGATAATGCGTCCTGAAATGTCAGCAATAAAAGGCCAGTACTATAAGACACGTTGGCTGCTGAATTCATCACGGCATAGTTGACCAGGAAAACGCCACTGAATATGAAAACAATAGCAAAAAAATGGTCCTGACACAGAGCTCCCCTGGAAAGTTCTGTTGATTCCTTACCTTGCTGCAAAAAGAATTTATATATAGAGGTAAACACAAGATAGTCTAGTATTGACCTCACCAACACAAGTAGCTAAGATCAATATGATGTAGAGTTAAGGATCATTTCTAGACTGACAATTACTGAGACTAAATGTAACCATCTAATAACATAAAAACACAGAAAGTTCTAAAAATTTGTCATATCACAATATCCAAAATTAAATGTGCTAGAAACATGGAAATTATTTTGGCTGCACCAAAAAACCACATGCACGGCCGTCGAAGACACATCATTGAGCATTTGAGCCTGTTTTATATCCTTCTCACTTCCCCCACCCCAACCATAACGGAAAAAAGGACAAAAAAAACTCTCATTTTGTGATAGTCCAGTTTGCTTTATCATAAAGAAATAAACTCATCCAGCCAAAATTTATTTGATCCCTAGCACAAAAAGCTCAACAACAACAGAGGCTTCAGAAACACGGATTACTTCAAAGCTTCAACAGATTTATCTCTTAAAGGAATCAATCTAAGCAACTGAACTGAACATTCATGCCATCTTAAATCCCAAGGATGAGCAGTATAAGTTTAGGATTCATAAACGACAACCACAAGATTGAAGCAAATATAGAATTTGCATGTTAAAGAACAGTAAACAAATCGTCAGATGCATGCCAAATTCTTCCATCTGGGGCTAGCGTTCTCGTTTGTTGAGTAAAAGATTTATCAAGGCCCAATCTCGAATGGAAATAGTTAGCTTAACTATTTGAAATCCAAGTTACAGACGTGTGAGCATGCACTAGCACACAACAATGAGCCACCTACCCTGCTAGCATAGAGAGAGAGAGAGGGAGAGGGAGAGAGAGAAGGGTACCTGTACAATAGAAGAATGAAGGTAAAAATTGTGAGGCATAATACTTGCTCCAAGTAGACTCATCAATGCAAATGCACTCTCTCCACTGAACTTCTTCAGCATCCCACCAATGGAGAACGGACTTTCAGGTTGACTTATAACCACTCCAAAAACATAAGAGAGTAGTATAGAGCTTCCCCAGCCAATACATAAGAATTTTGCACTGCCATTGTCCTATAAAAAGTTTTTTTGACATCATTATTATTCATGGATGCTGGAATGAAAAGACAAGAATTTGAGATAATTCATAGATGCCAAATAACAGAAAGTCCACAAGAATGGTAACTAGAAAGACTTACCAAGAGAGAAGCAAGCAGTGGAAACAAAATGGCACCAGTTGCCGTTAGAAAAACACAGCTAAACAGGTCAACTCCAAAGACAACATTAAGCCCATGTGCAGTGCCCAAAACCTATCGAATCAAGTATTTTAATGCGCTTGAAAAGTCATAATCTCAGAAGAAACCTAGAGTATACAAAAAATGAAATAGTGAAACTACCATTGTGAGGTCCAAAGCAATCATCGAAACCTCAGCTTGAATTCCTAGGAATATGCACGTAACTTTGTCATATTCTTCACTGCAAATCTTTTGACACCATCAAGGACAACAAAGTTATTACACAACATTGGTAATGTGAATTACAAGCTAACAATTTAAGTAGGAGATGAAACTTCAGCTCTGTCACAAGAAACTTAAAATAAAAGGTGTACAACAATGCAAGTTTTGTTATAAGCATTCTTAACCAGTATATTGAATGATGGAAGAGAGACAAACTGAATAGCTAGAGTTGCCAAAGGAATGGCTTAAAACTGGTCAAGTCACATGATCATTCCAGTATTGTCCGCTCAATAGTGTTTGCCAACTTCTAAGACTCTACCACAGAATGGAGCTTGTTATCGTGGCATTATCTTTTGCACGCAGGTGATCAGTGTTCTTAAATGCGAAAAGCGCAACAACACAAAACAAACAAAAAAAAAAAGACAAGGTCAACGGAGCTTAAAGCGAAAAATGCAAAGTGAATTGCACAATATGTGAAGAAATAGACCTTGGGCGTAAAGCGAAAAACGCGAAGTGAATTGCACAATATGTGAAGAAATAGACCTTGGGCGCCTAACTCAACCCCAAAATCTAACTCATGAGAAGAGAATTGTCCAAGACCAAATAAGGAGACCAATTCCAAATTCACAACTTATGTGGAACAGCTTAACACCACCACCACCACCCACCCACCCCAAAATAAAAAAGCCTAAGTTTGTCAATATGGAGGCCCTAAACTAAGAATTGTGATGGGTCTGGCACTCATACCCTGTAAGAAAATAGACATTGGGCCTAACTCAATCCCTAAAGCTAGCTCATGGAGTGATGATTGTCCAAGACCATATAAGGAGACCAATTCCATATCTCACAACAAATGTGGGACAAACTATATATGAATTTAGTACTTTAATCAAATAGTAACAAAAATAACTAAATTCGGAATCCAATATACAATAATGTTGACATTAATCCGACTCTCCGAAGTTGAGATTCAAAGAACCATCTGCTTCTGGTTAGCCACTTTGTGCGTCATTATCTCAAGCGAACACTTTTGTGGAGCGCATGGCTTCACCCATAAAGCGATTAACCCTTTATTTACTGTTAAAAGTTATCTTTCCATGATGCTTTAAGGGACAAAGCGATGGCTTTAATAACACTGCTTCTGATATCAGCTGTAAATATATTCTCCCGGGGGTTAAGGACCTCTGACGGGTCTCCAAAAATGTCAAAACAACACTAGATCTAGATGTCCATACACAGAAACAAGACGCAATTCTTGATCGCATCTACGGGTGTTCCAGATAAGCATAAAAGAGCAGAAAAATCAACAAGCATTCATGTCTAACGTCACTAAGATCCATCACTAGGTAGACACTGCAATCAATAGTAAAATTCCAATGGAAAAAACGCTACCTGGGCAAGATTTCGGTCTGTAACCAAGGCTATACAAGCTGACAGATACTGGCACAGAATTGCAGCAAAATTGAACATGAGTACTAGCATGATTAAATCAAACCCAAATCGGGCTCCTCCATCAACCATTGCAGCCCATTTCCCGGGATCAACATAGCCAATTGCAATCAGCAGCATTGGCGCAGAAGCAGAAAGTATCCGTTGAAGCATGCTGGGCTGCCTATTATCTATAATCAGAGTTTCAGATTCCATAATTTTTTTTAAAGAGTTAGCAAGCCCAGAGATCACAGTCAACTAGCATTACCACATTACAAAGCAACCAGTTTGACATGAACAAGCTAAATAATTACAATGCCAACCAGTGAAGCTCCACCCTCACAGCTTTTCTATGTACCAATTGCAGCTGCAACTGTTGACCGTAGCTCAATGTAGCATGGATAAAACTGGATACCAAACCCCTCGTAATCTCTAGAGAGTTATGAGCAGATCCGCGCCCAAAACCAATAGACACAAAGAACTTGACAAGTGCGCCTTATTACAATGACAGTCTTCTCGAGTTGCTAAATCAACCAACTCCAAACAATAAATTAGACAAGTCCGCCTTATTACGATGATAGTCTTTTCGAGCTACTAAATAAATAACCCAACTCCAAACAAGTACACGGCAGTAACACCTTCTCATTCACCAACAACACAATTGCTGATTCTGATTTCTGAATGAGTGGAATATTAAAACTTCAATCAAATGTTCAACATTTGTAGATATAACAAAACAAGGCAACCACAACAATCAAACATAAAAACAGCTGGTGAAAGCACTATTATCAGAATTAAAACTGTACAAAGCTTAATACCAGTTAGAAGACAAAAATGCTGAAGTGAATTAACTACCCAACAGAACAAAATTGGATCTTTCACAACTTCATACATCATCACAGTGTCCTGTAGTGAAAGAAACATGAATCACACAAATATGACTAAAGGACCTTCACCGAGATCTCAAACCAACCAGCAGCATTAATTTAGTTCAAATTGATAAAAAAAGAACTTAATAACAAGTATACAAAAGTCAACTTGCCAAAAAATGAAGGGAAGCAAACGTACAATACAGTTACAGCCTGGCATCTAAAGCTAATTGTTTCTCCTGCATTTTGATATTACAAGCTTTAAAATAAAAAGAGAGCAGCCAAAAAAATAAAAAAAGATTCAATTTGACTTCAGAAACACTATTACTTATTTTTTTTTTCAAGAAAAGAAGAAAAATGCAAAGAAACACCTTGACTTCAACCATTCAGATCTTCATTACAGAAACAAAAAACAATCAAATTTATCTAATACAAAAAAAAAAAAAAAAAAAATCTCCTCCCCCACAAAAAAAAAAAAAAAGAACCCAAAATACAAGATTTTTCAAACCTTTTAATGAGAAACTAATACAAGAAATCAAAACAATCAGCTGAAAAACTCAATATTTACTTCTTCATCGGATCTGAAATGAACTTGACCAATAAAGACCATTTTTTTTTCAAGATTTCAAAACAGATAATCCCTATAGGTATAACTACAAGTACCCATAACTGAAAAAATAAAGAAATAATAGTAATATATACATGTAAAAAGACACACAAAAATTTAGACAAGTGGCTATAGACCATTAGGGTTTTCCATTTTTTTTTAAGTACCTTCCTTTTTCTGGTGTCTTCTTTCTTTTCTCTCTATATTTCAGTGCTCAGAGTTCAGATCAGAGGCTTTTAAAAGAAGCACTAATATCATACTAAAATAAAAGAAGCCCCTATTTTGAGATAAAGAGGAACACTGTACATAATACATATCCTAGAGAGATGGGGAGTTATGGTGTGTGAGCTGTGAGAGAGACTATAGAAAGAGAAACTAATATATAAGTATATATATACTTGTATTTATATGTACTAGGGGAAAAGCTGAAGGGAGGAGGGGTAGGGTAGAGTGCGTGGGTGGGTGGGGTGTAAAAGCTATCTTGGAGAGAGAAAAGGTGAGGGGGTTTCACTTCACTAATATGAGTCAAAAGCTATGTAGAGAGAAAAGAGTGAACTAAAAGATAGTTTCATTTTTCTTTATCTTTTAATTTCTTTTAATGTACTTTCTAATTCTAATTGTTTTGAATTTTGGGAAAGCATTAGCCAATGAATTGGGAGATATTAGTAGTAGTTAAGCTTTTTTCAAAGTTAGCTCTTTACCCTTATTATTACTTTTGTTCTTGGAAGGCCAAAGAAGTAATGTGTAGTTAAAAGGAACTAATCCATTCTATCTTTATTTTTAATTAAACTATTGTGACTCTTAAATAGAAATTTTTTGATAGTTGCATTTCTTTTATATTAAAAAAAAGTAAGCATAAACTACTTCGTTTTGATTTTAAGAATATGATATTAGTAATGACAAGTAAAAGGTATTAGTGATATATAGAATGCAAAAACTTTTTGTCATGTAGAGCAAAAGGATTTTTCATTTTCTCCAACTTTTACAAAAAGTCTTACGTCCAGAAAAAAAATTCAAAAAAGTATATTTGTACATGAGATCATAAATATTGATTGAATTAGTAGGAGAATTTGTTCTTTTATTTAGTTGATTGTGTGATGAGATGAAAAACTTAGTTCAATCAAAGCTAAAGGAATAAGTATATCAAACAAAAGTAATTTTATTTTGTTGACTTGCTTAGAACGAACGAAACTTGCTCATTTTTTTTTGGATATCACTCGTTTATATTTGTAACTGGTGAAAATTTCTATTTACTTTTCTCCATATTTCAATTTGTATATATATATAACAATGTGATCTCACCAAAATAAATAAGTATGAAAACTGAAATAGCTAGTAGTTATCAAGTATATGACTATGTCTCGCAGTTAGATCTTAATCAAGTCAGTTTTCTTTTAATCATGGTTACATATTTTGCACGTGCAAAGTCCGTGATTTTATAATGATCTTGTCAATTAGTTTTAAAATGCATGCTTTTAACTTAGAAGTTCATATGTAATGAGGATAATATAATGTTGTTCCATCACTTTTATTCTCATCAAAATAAATGACGGTGAAAGATGAAGACGAGTGCTTTGGTGCATTTATAAACAAAATTAATTTAATCGACTAAAGGAACACGAAATTTATTTCTCGTTGAATATCACCTTTTTATATCTGAAATTGGTGGAAAATCCTATTTTATTTTTCTCCAAATATCAGTTTGTCGAAATATGTACTGCAGCAAACTTAAGAAGAGTTAAATACCTAGTAAACCTATAGCTATGAAGTACGATGCTCCCTTCGGTCCACAATAACTGATTATTTTACCTTTGGCACACCCATTAAGAAAATATGAACTCCTAGTAAAAAAAAGATATATTTACTAAATTAACATTAACTAATTATTACCTTGACACATTGAAATATGTAAATAAGGGTAAATTTTGAAAAATAAAATTAATTCCTTCTTAATTATGTAAATGGGTACTTATTTTGGACCAATATAAAAAGGTAAAATGGTCACTTATTATGGACCGGAGGGAGTAACTATTTGCTAGGGTCAAACAAAAGTAGTTTCTTTTTGGCTACTCATTCATCGACAAAAAACAAAAATCTTATGTATTTCTCTAATTCAAATTTTATAAAGTCAGATTTAAGATTTTTAGGACATGGGTGCACCACTAAAAAAAGAAAAAAAAGGAGAAAAAAGCAAATATTAAATGAAAATTGATCATTTTTTTCCTTTGACAAATAACTCAACATTTAACGAAGTGCATCATTCATCAAATAATATTATATCAGTTCCAGAAAATATGTATATAAAATACCTTATTTTGCAGAAAGACCATGGGTTCACTAGATGAGGAGCCGTGATTTAAAGCTTGTGGGTTCGAAATTATAATATTTTTAAATTACTAGGTTTAAAATTAATAATTTATATATATTCAATAAATTTTTAAGATAAATATAAAATTTGAACAAAATCTATTGAGTTTGGTCCAACTTGCATCTCCCACTTTGGCTCAGTTCACGCGCCTCATAATTTGGACCTAAATCCGCTGTGATTTTACATGACTTAAACGTAATTGATTTAAGATGATTCTTTTTCTTTTGTCATTTATGCTAATATGTGAGACTTCAATTTAGTAAAAACTAAAAGTGTATCAATATATCTTGACAAAAGTTGTTTAGTTTTTATTCCTTTCTACCGAATAAGGGAATGTTTTATTTGTTTCTCTTCTTAGCTTATCGATGTTTAACAAAATTAATAATAAGTTTATTTAGTAACTTGATTGTATATAGTCGAAATAGATTTCGGCCTTTCTACGTTCGATCGAGTTCAAGTGGTAAGAAGTCGGAGTGGGATTTTGGGAGTGAGCTCCCCGAAGACAGTACTAACGAGCCTCGAGTCCGAAGGCTGCTCGAGGAGTCGGCTCGATAACCTTATCGAACCTGTGACCAAATCGATCCGCAAGGCATTGCTTCGAGGTCGGAAATACGCGACGCCCATCCCGAAGGTCGAACTCGAGCCAAGACCGAAGGGCTCGACCCAGTAATGAGTTCGAGCTCACAAACAATAGTCGTTGCAATCGCATTAAGAGAGAGAATCTTTGCGGGAATTGAGGAAGAGACAAATCATCATAGGTCCTCCACTATATGCTTTATTTTATTATTTTTTGTTATAAATAAAGTAATGACCCTATACTATAAAAGGGGATCCTTGTAAGCTATGGACACACTGAATACACTTGAACAAAAGATACCTCCTTGTGCTTGTTTTACTTCATATTATTCGTTCTTTCTGATTCATTATTCCCATTGTCATAGTCAAGAATAATCGTATTGCTATCTCTCTATACGATTTATATCAAAGGGCATCATGTATCCTTAATGTTATCAAATTTTTCGGGTAAACATTGACAACAGTAACAATTACAAAAACACCAGTATATCTTGACAAAAGTGGTTTAATTTTGGCGCCTTAGGTATTTATAGTCTATATTTGTAGAAATTGATCCACGTGTTCCCAACAACAAAAAAGAGATCAAATCAAAAATAAATACGAAAAAATGAAATGCCTTTGACATTTCTTTTAGCCAAACTATTACTTTTCCTTTTTCATTTACACAAAAGTACTCAATCTCCTAGAACTTCAATTTTAAATGTTGGCATTAAAATTGTCACGACCCGAAATTCTCACATTCGGGACCGTGATGACGCCTAACATTTCACTTGCTAGGCAAGCCAGCGTTAGAATTATTTGATCATTTTTAACAATTAATCTTACTTAAATAGTAATGAAATCAACAACTAAAATAATATCTGAATTTAGGTGAACAAACCAAAATAAATACGATATCTAAATATCATCTCATAACTGGAGTCACAAGTACACGAGCTTCTAGAATAATACAAACAAGGGTCTGAACAAAAATAAAGATGTCTGAAAGAAAACACACAGCCAAGATAGGGTAGAAGGGGACTTTAGAGATACGAACGTTGTGCAGCTATACCTCAAGTCCCCTTTGATAGCTGAATCCGAGCAAATCTACAGTACGCTGCTGGGACCAGCTCTGGTATCTACACAAGAAGTGCAGAGTGTATTATGAGTATAACCTACCACATGCACTTTGTAAGTGTCGAGCCTAACCTCGACGAAGTAGTGACGAGGCTAAGGCAGGTCGCTTACATTAACATGTACGCAATAATAATAATAATAATAATAATAATAATAATAATAATAATAATAATAATAATAATAATAATAATAATAATAATAATAATAACAAGAAAATAAGTAAAACCGGTAAATCATATCAATTATTGAAGTTAATTCAACAGTCATAAACTTTCAATTAATTTTCTGTTGCGGCGTGCAACCCGCTCCAACAATATAAACTTAGAATAAAATCTGTTGCGGCGTGCAACCCGATCCAACAATATAATCTTTCAATTAAATTTTGTTGTGGCGTGCAATCCGCTCCAACAATATAAACTTTCAATAAATCTGTTGATGCGTGCAACCCGCTCTAACAATATAAACTTAAAATAAATCTGTTGTGGCATGCAACCCGCACCATCAAATTAATTAAACAACTCTTAAATGTAAAAATACTACAATAAATACCACATTTAATAAGAAATTATTAGGCAACAAAGCATACAATAATTATGATTTCACTACAAAAAAATAGGAATTAGCTACGAAAATCGTCGCTAATCTGTCGCTAAAACGCTCGTAGCTAGCAGAAGTTTTTGATAATCCGTCGCTAAATGAGATTAACGAAAGATTTTTCTGCTTAGCTACAAAACTTGTCCGTCGCTAAAACCTAATTTTTTAGTAGTGTTTATTTAGGAAATAAGTAATGACAAGTAACAATTAATTGTGGAAATCAGGGAGAAAATAAATAATTTAATATGCTAAATATCAATTAACAATTAAGACACATAATTCAAGTAAGCATGTACCAATTATAGCATGGATCCAAGACATAATATTGGACAATAAATATGAGAGAAATAATTAATATAATAATTAATTCATGATTTAAAATAATTTATGATTTTCAGATAAATATGCAAACAATCAATTTGACGACGTATAGGCACTCGTCACCTCGCCTATTGGTCGTTACACATGAAATTCACGTAACAAATAATTCAAGGGTTCTATTTTCTCAAGTCAAAGTTAACCACGACACTTACCTCGATTTGCAACCAACTCAAGATTCCAATACACTTTTGCCTCATGAATTAGTGTCTGAAAGCTTCAAATCTAGTCACAAACAATTCAATATACTCAACACGATTCATATGAATTTCTAATTTTCTGAATTAAATTCTGAAATTTATCTCAAAAATCAATAGTGGGACCCACGTCTCGAATCTCAAAAAAACTTACGAAATTCGAACACGCATTCCGAAATGAGTCCAACCATACAGAAATTATCAAATTTCGATGTCAAATAGACCTTCAAATCCTAAATTCTTGTGTTTGGAAAGTTTTACAAAAAATTTAATTTTTTTCCATCTAAATCCAAAATAAACGATGAATATAAACATGAATTTATGAAATATAATCATTTTCAGGTATAGAACACTTACCCAAATCGAAGTCGTGAAAACCCCTTTGGAATCGCCCAAATCCGAGACTCAAAACTCAAAAATGAGTAAAAATGGCTAACTCCCGATTTTTAAGCATTATGTCCAGCATTTTCGCATCAGGGGACATATTTTTGCATCTGCGAGCTGGCATTTGCGAAATGAGGCTGCCAGGCGAAATTTAGCATCTGCAGACATCAATGTCGCACCTGCGACGTCGCAGAAGCGACCAAACGACTGTAGAAGTGGTCTCTTCCGCAAAAGCGGTCACGCATTTGTGCCTCATTCCTTCGCAGAAGTGATGCAACTCGCCAGTGCCCAGGTCATAGAAGTGACCATCTTCTCACAGAAGCGGCTGTGCACCTGCGGTCACGATTTCACATGTGCGATTACACCAGGTTCTTCCAAGAACCAACTACTTTCAGCATGCTCTAAACTATTCGAATTCATCCGAAACTCACCCGAGCCTCTCAGAACCTCGACCGAATATTCCAACAAGTTCCATAACAGTACACGGACTTACTCGGGGTTTCAAATCACGTCAAATAACGTCAAAATTATAATTCACACCTCGATTTAGACTTATGAGTTTCAAACTTTTCACTTCATAAAACCTCTGCCGAAACGTATTAAATAAATCCGGAATCACCTCAAATTTTGCAGGTAAGTCCCAAATGACATAACAGAGCTATTCTAACTTTCGAAATCTAAATCTGAGTATGATATCAATAAAAATCAATTTGTGGTCAAACTTTGAAATCTTTAAGCTTTCAAACTTCTAATTTTTAATAATTGGCTATAACTCGAGCTAGGGACCTCCAAATTAAATTTCGGGCATACGCCCAAGTCCCGAATCACGATATGGACCTACCAGAACTGTCAAAATATTGATCCGGGTCCGTTTTCACAAAATGTTAACCGAAGTCAATTTAAGAGAGTTTTAAAGCACTATTTCACATCTTTATCAATTTTTCACATAAAAATTTTTCGAAAATTTTTACGGATTACTCACACAAGTCGAGGAATGCTTAAAGGTACTACTCAAGGTCTCAGAACATATAAATGAATGTTTAATATTAAATATAATATTTTGGGTCATCACATTCTCCACCTCTAAAATAAACGTTCGTCCTAGAACGGAATTAGAAAATACTTGAGCTGGTGAAAAGTATCTACTCCGCATGTCCGACTCGGACTCCCATGTAGATATTTCTACCGGATGACCTCTCCATTGCACACGAACTGAAGGATAACTCTTAGACCTCAACTGTTGAACATACCGGGCTAAAATAGCTACCGACTCTTTTTCTTAAGTCAAATCTTTGTCCAATTGGACTGAGCTGAAATCTAATACATGGGACGGATCACCATGATATTTTCGGAGCATAGACACATGGAACACCGGATCAACTACTGATAAACTAGGTGGTAGTGCAAGCATGTAGGCTACTTCACCCACCCTATCAAGAATTTCAAAGGGTTTGATATACCTAGGGCTCAACTTGCCCTTCTTTCCGAATCTCATTACACCTTTCATAGGTGAAACCCAGAGAAATACTCTTTCTCCTGCCATGAATGCAACGTCACGAACTTTACGGTCAGCATAACTCTTTTGCCTAGACTGAATGTGCGAAGTCGATCCGGAATAATCTTGACCTTATCCAAGGCATCCTATACCAAATTCGGTACCTAACAACCGAGCCTCTTCCGGTTCAAACCAGCCAATCGGCGAACAACATCGCCTCCCATATAATGCTTCATATGGAGCCATTTAAATGCTCGACTGGTAGTTGTTATTATAGGCAAACTCTACAAGTGGCAAGAACTGATCCCACGAACCTCCAAAGTCTATAACACAAGCGTGAAACATATCTTCCAATATCTGAATAGTGCGCTCTAACCGTCTGTCTGTCTGTGGATGAAATGTTTTACTCAACTCAAACCGCTTTCCTAACTCACGTTGTATAGCCCTCCATAAGTGCGAGATGAACTGTGTACCTCGATCAGAAATAATAGACACTGGCATACCGTGAAGGCAGACAATCTCACGGATGTAAATCTCAGCTAACCGCTCTGAAGAATATGTAACTGCCACTCGAATGAAATGTGCTGACTTGGTCAACCTGTCCATAATGACCCATACTGCAACGAACTTCCTTTAAGTTCATGGGAGCTCAACAAAAAAATCCATAGTGATATGCTCCCACTTCCATTCAGGAATTTCTAACTTCTGAAGCAGACCACTAGGTCTCTAATGCTCGTACTTGACTTGCTGATAATTTAAACACCGAGCTACATATGAAACTATATCCTTCGTCATTCTCTTCCATCAATAATGTTGCCACAAATCTTGATACATTTTGGCGGTACCTGTATGAATAGAATACCGGGAATTGTTGGCCTCTTCAAGAATTAATTCACGAAGCCCATCTACATTAGGCACACAAATACGACTCTGCATCCGCAGAACTCCATCTTCCCCCACAACAACCTGTTTGGCACCACTATGTCGTATCGTGTCCTTAAGGACAAACAAATGAGGATCATCATATTGTCGCTCTCTGATACGCTCATATAAAGAAGACCGAGCGACTGTGCAAGCTAGAACCCGACTGGGCTCTGAAATATCTAACCTCACGAACGGATTGGCCAAAGTCTGAACATCTGCAGCTAACGGCCTCTCACTAACCGAAATATACGTAAGGCTGCCCATACTCACAACCTTTCTACTCAAAGCACCGACCACAACATTAGCCTTTTCCGGGGTGATACAAAATGGTGATACCATAGTTTTTCAACAGCTCCAACCATCTTCTCTGCCTCAAATTGAGATCTTTTTATTTGAACAGATATTGTAGACTACGATGATTAGTGAATACCTCACACGAGACACCGTAAAGGTAGTGCCTCCAAATCTTCAGCGCATGTACAATGGCTGTCAATTCTATGTCATGAACTGATAATTCTTTTCATGAACCTTCAACTACCGCGACGCATATGCAATCACCCTGCCATCTTGCATTAATACTGCACCAAGCCCAATGCAAGATGCATCACAATACACCGTATAAGATCCTGAACTTGTGGGTAATACCAACACTGACGTCATAGTCAAAGTAGTCTTGAGCTTCTGAAAGCTCAACTCATACTCATCTAATCATCTGAATGGGGCACCCTTCTAGGTCAATTTGGTCAATGAGGATGTTATGGATGAAAACCTTTCCACAATCCGACGATAATAACCTGCCAAACCCAGGAAACTCCGGATCTCTGTAGCTGAAGTAGGTCTAGGCAAATTATGAACTGCCTCAATCTTCTTCGGATCCACCTTTATGCCTTCTGCCTATACAACATGCCCCAAAAGGCAACTGAATCTAACCAAATTTCACATTTCGAAAATTTGGCATATAACTGATTATTCTTCAAAGTCTGAAGCACAATCCGAAGATGCTGCTCATGTTCCTCTTGATTGCTGGAGTAAATCGAGATATCATCAATGAATACCACCACAAATGAATCAAAATAGGGCTTGAATACCCGATTAATCAAATCCATAAATGTCGTCGGGGCATTTGTCAGCCCAAATGATATCACTAGGAATTCGTAATGCCCATACCGAGTCCGTAAAGCTATCTTAGGGACATCGGATGCCCTAATCTTCAACTGATGGTAACCATACCTCACATCGATCTTTGAAAACACCTTGGTACCCTGAAGTTGACCGAATAAGTCATCAATTCTTGGCAATGGATACTTGTTCTTGATAGTAGCCTTGTTCAACTTTCGATAGTCTATACACATCCGCATTGAACCATCTTTCTTCTTTACAAATAACACTGGTGCACCCTAGGGAGAGACGCTAGGTCTAATGAATCCCTGGTCAAGCAAGTTTTGTAATTATTCCTTCAATTCCTTTAGTTCCGGCGGGGCCATACGGTATGGTAGAATAGAAATGGGTTAGGTGCCCAGAGTCAAATCAATACAGAAATCAATATCTCTATCGGGTAGCATCCCAGGCAAATCTGCAGGAAATACATATGGAAACTCACGGACAACTAGGACTGAATCCATAGAAGAAACAAACGCATTGGGATCGCGAATATATGCCAAATAAGCTAGACACCTCTTCTTGACCATACACTCAGCTTTCACATAAGAGATAACCTTGCTGATAGAATGGCCAGGAGTCCCTTTCCACTCTATTCGAGGTAACCCCGGCATGGCTAAGATCACCATTTTGGCGTGACAATCCAATATAGCATGATAAGGTGACAAAAAATCCATACCCAAAATGACATAAAAATCTACCATATCAAGAAGTAGGAGATCCACGGTGGTCTCAAGACTCCCAATTGTAACCATACACAAACGATAAACATGATATACCACAACAAAATCTCCCACCGGTGTGGACACACACACAGAAACACTCAAAGAATCACGAGGCACAACCAAATATGAAGCAAAATAGGAGGACACATAGGAATAAGTAGATCCTGGTTCAAATAGAATGGAAGCATATCTATGGCAAACTAGAATAATACTTGTGATCACGGCATCATATGACTCGGCCTCATGCCTAGCTGGAAAAGCATAAAATCAGGGTTGGGCCCCACCACTCAGAGCTGCATATTTGGGACGGCCTCTAACTGGCTGGCCTCTACCTCTAACAACCTGAGCTCCACCTCTAGCTGTCTGACCCTTGCCTCTAGCTGGCTGGGCGGGCGGTGGAGCAATCAGTGCTGGTATGATGGCACGAGAATTCTGCTGACATTTATTGCTCGACAACCTAGGGCAATATCTCTTGATGCGACCAATGTTCCAATACTCATAACACCCATCTTGCTGATGTAGCTGCTGAAGCTGACCTGATCGGGCCGGATAACCACTATAGTGAATCTGGAGCGGTGGTGTACTGATAAGAGCTGAATGTGCACTAAATGTTGGCATCCCAGAGTAAGGCATAATAGGGCCATGACTCTCTGAAGAACCGCGAGATGCCTGAAGTGCTGAATAAAATGGTCTGGGAGGATGACCCCTACCATAAGTACCCCTGCCTCCAGATGAGGCATCGTTGAAATTACCGGAATGACAGGGCCTCTTATCTGATATTGGCCCTTTCTCCTGAGCATGAACTAACTCAATCTGCCTAACAATATTCATAGTTGTCTAGAAGGAAATATCACTCCATGTCTCCTTGGCCATCTGAAGTCTGATAGTATAAGTGAGTCCATCAATAAATCTCCTCAATCTCTCTTTTTCAGTATGAAGCAAGACGATGGCATGACGTGCTAAGTCCACAAATCAAGTCTCATA
This sequence comes from Nicotiana tabacum, assembly GCF_000715075.1. Classification (NCBI taxonomy): domain Eukaryota; kingdom Viridiplantae; phylum Streptophyta; class Magnoliopsida; order Solanales; family Solanaceae; genus Nicotiana; species Nicotiana tabacum. Next base: position 10,479,614 of record NC_134081.1, read on the forward strand.
CTGGGTAACAGACATACTACCCTGGTGGAGACGCTCAAACTGCCTGCGGTATTCCTCACTCAGTGTAATAGGAATAAACTTCTCCAGAAATAGTTGTGAGAACAGATCCCAAGTAAGTGCATGCAACCCAGCTGGTCTGGTCAGCATATATTCTCTCCACCACCTCTTGGCGGAACCAGTCATCTAAAATACAGCAAAATCGACCTCGTTGCTTTCAACTATTCCCATGTTCCGCAGCACCTCATGGCAGTGGTCAAGATAATCCTGTGGGTCCTTAGTAGGTGTACCACTGAAGTGAACTGGAAAGAGCTTACTAACCTTGTCCAATCTCAATAAGGCCTGGAGCCTGATACTAGGGAGCTATCTGCTCCAGAGCGGGAGTAGTGGGAGTTTGTGTTCCTTCCCCAGCCTGTGAGATGGCTAGTTCCACTGGAAATGTACCATTCTGTGCCACACCCTCTATTAGGCTCACCAAACGGACTAGAGCATCCTGAAGTACTGGAGTAGCAATGAATCCTTCCGTGACCTGAAATGGTCCAACAAGTACTGTCTGAGCTGGAACCTCCACTTCCAAATCCACCTGAGGTTCTAAAATAGGTCTTGTTGTTCGAGCTCTAGACTGAGCCTTATCTCTGCCTCTACCTCGGCCTCTGGCACGATCTCGGCCTTGGCCTCTACCCCTGGTCATAGTTGCCACCAGAGGCTCTGGTCCATGTTTGTCGGTAGATGTATTACGTTTCTCGCCATCTGCGAGAGAATAAGAATAGAATGGTTCAATTATCGATGATATAATAAAATCGCACGACAGAATAAGAAAGAAGTGATATTGTTCCTAAACTTCATAGCCTCTGAGAGATAAGTACATACCCCTCTGTACCGATCCTTCAGAGTCTACTAAGCTTGCTCGTCACTCGGGAGACCTAAGTAACCTAGTGCTTTGATACCAACTTGTCACGACACGAAATTCCCACCTTCGGGACAGTGATGACGCCTAATATTTCACTTGCTAGGCAAGCCAACGTTATAATAATTTGACCATTTTTAACAATTAATCTTACTTAAATAGTAATGAATCAACAACTGAAATAATATCTGAATTTAGGTGAACGAACCAAAATAAATACGATGTCTAAATATCATCCCAGAACTGGAGTCACAAGTGCACGAGATTCTAGAATAATACAAATAAAGGTCTGAACAAAAATAAAGTTGTGTGAAAGAAAACACACAACCAAGATAAGATAGAAGGGGACTTCAGAGCTGCGAACGTTGTGCAGCTATACCTCAAGTCTCCTTTGATAGCTGAATCCGAGCAAATCTATAGTACGTCGCTAGGACCAACTCTAGTATCTGCACAAGAAGTTCATAGTGTAGTATGAGTACAACTGATCTTATATACTCTGTAAGTGCCGAGCCTAACCTCGACGAAGTTGTGACGAGGCTAAGGTAGATCGCTTACATTAACCTGTACGCAACAATAATAATAACAGGAAAAGAAGTAAAACCGGTAAATCATATCAATTATTGAAGTTAATTAAACAATCATAAACCTTCAATTAATTTTTCGTTGCGGCGTGCAACCCGCTCTAACAATATAAACTTAGAATAAAATCTGTTGCGGCGTGCAACCCGATCCAACAATATAATCTTTCAATTAAATTCTGTTGCGCCGTACAACCGGCTCCAACAATATAAACTTTCAATAAATCTATTGCGTCGTGTAACCCGCTCCAACAATATAACTTAAAATAAATTCGTTGTGGAGTGCAACCCGTTCCATCAGTATAATTAAACAACTCTTAAATGTAAAAATACTCCAACAAATACCACATTTAGTAAGAAATTATTAGGCAACAAAGCATACAATAATTATGATTTATTTAGGAAACAAGTAATGACAAATAACAATTAATTGTGGAAATCTAGGAGGAAATATGCAATTTAATATTTAATATGCTAAATGTCAAGTAACAATTAAGACACATAATTCAAGTAAGCATGTAGCAATTATATCATGAATTCAAGATATAATATTGGACAAGGAATATGAGAGAAATAACTAGTATAATAATTAATTTATGATTTAAAATATTTTATAATTTCAGATAAATATGCAAACAATCAATTTGATGACGTATAGGCACTCGTCACCTCTCCTATATGTCGTTACACATGAAATTCACGTAACAAATAATTCAGGGGTTCTATTCCCTCTAGTCAAGGTTAACCACGACACTTACCTCGATTTGCAACAAACTCAAGATTCTACATACACCTTTTCTTTGCGAATTAGTATCCGAAAGCTTCAAATCTAGTCACAAACAATTCGATATACTCAACACGATTCGTAGGAATTAATTCCACATGAAATTTCTCATTTTCTGAATTAAATTCCGAAATTCATCTCAAAATTCAACTGTGGGACCCATGTTTCGAATCTCGAAAAAATTTACCAAATTCGAACACCCGTTCTGAGACGAGTCCAACCATATAAAATTATCAAATTCCGATGTCAAATGGACCTTCAAATCCTAAATTTTTGTTTTTGGAAAGTTTTACTAATATTTCAATTTCTTCCATCTAAATCTGAAATAAATGATGAATATAAACATGGATTTTATGAAATATAATCACTTTCGGGTATAGAACACTTACCCAAGTCGAAGTCGTGAAAAATTTCTTTGGAATCGCCCAAATCCTAGACTCAAAACTCAAAAATGAGTAAACATGGCTAACTCCCGATTTTTAAGCATTATGTCTAGTATTTTCGAATATGCGGACATATTTTCGCATCTGCGAGCTCGCATTTGCAAAGTGAGGCTGCCAGGTGAAATTTCGCACCTGATGACATCAATGTCGCACATGCGACGTCGCAGAAGTGACCAAACGACTGCATAAGCGGTCTCTTTCGTAGAAGCGCTTCATCCTTCGCAGAAGCGGTCGTGCATTTACGACTCATTCCTCCGCAGAAGCGACACAACTGGCCATTGCCCAGGTCACAGAAGCGACCAGCTTCTCGCATAAGCGGTTGCGCACCTGCGGTCACTATTTCGCAGGTGCGATTACACCAGGTTCTGCCAAGAACTAGTTGCTTTCAACATGCTCTAAACTATCCGAATTTCGTCCAAAACTCACCCGAGCCTCTCGGGACCTCAACCGAATATTTTAACAAGTCCCGTAATATTAGGAGGACTTACTCGGAGTCTCAAATCACGTTAAATAATGTCAAAATTATAATTCACACTTCGATTCGGACTTATGAGTTTTAAACTTTTCACTTCACAAAACTTGTGACGAAATGTATTAAATAAATCCGTAATTACCTTAAATTTTGCATGTAAGTCCCAAATGACATAACAGAGCTATTCCAACTTCCGAAATCTAAATTCGAGCCTAATATCAATAAAAGTCAATTTGTGATCAAGCTTTAAAATCTTTAAGCTTTCAAACTTCTAATTTTCAATTATTGGCTATAACTCTAGCTAGGGACCTCCAAATTAAATTTCGAGCATACGCCCAAGTCCCAAATCATGATACGGACCTACCGAAACTGTCAAAATACTGATCTGGGTTCGTTTGCTCAAAATATTGACCGAAGTCAATTTAAGTGAGTTTTAAAGCAATATTTCACATCTTTATCAATTTTTTACATAAAAACTTTTCTAAAAAATTTACGGATTGCGCACGCAAGTCGAAAAATACTGAAAGGTGCTACTCGAATTCTTAGAACATAGAAATGAATGTTTAAAATTAAATATGACAATTTGGGTCATCACAAAAATATCTTGTGTTTTTGTTTCCACCCGTTGTCCTTTATTCGTATGCCCCATTAAATGTGGAGACGCGCCAAAAAATCTCACATTGGGGGTTAATGCGATCTCTAACAAATGGAATTTCACACCTAGGCTCAAACCTAAGACCTCTAGTTAAGAATGAATGAGTATTTACCACTCTACCATAACCCTTATTGACACTAAAATCTCTAAACTCACATTCTTGACAAAGATTTTATATTGTGATTTAGCAAGAGACTCTAATCAAGTAGAAGTTAGAAAGATTTTTTTTTCTGCCTTGCATCTCATATCTTTATTTTAATTCAAAAGTTACCCAAGTTTCCATTTAGATTATATTTGATTGAAGTTGAAAAAATTGAGTATTTGAACTTGAAATTAAAGAAAGGAACATTGAAAGTTGAAAGTTTGTTTGGACATAAATATCATTTGAAAATAAAGTTGAAGCTTCTAAGTGAAATTCATTATTATTTTCACTTGAATATTCCTGTTAGACTAATTTTTTAAACATCATATTTTATATTTCATGTATCTTTGTAAAAAAATATTTTCTAACTCATATAAATTGCACGTATTTTATACTTGACTATAACAAATACAAAATTTTGATCGATATATTCTTCGTTATTTTTTTTTCAATTTATCACTATACATGCAAAACAAAATCAATCATTCATTAATTCCCTATTCAGCATCAGGCTCTGATACCGTATTGTCACAACCCAAGTCCATAATACACATTGTCCATTTTGGCCCAACAGACCTCATAGATTTATGGAATTGTTTTCTTCCTATATACTATATAAAACTTAATTACCTAAAATATTCAGATTTTGTAAATTACCCGCCATAAACATATTTTTCATATAAAAATTGTACAATCGCCTAATATAATGTCCTTCTTTTCGTAGGCTTCGATAATTACACGCACGATTGAAGGAAGAGAATATTTTTCAGTTACAAATTTTATACGCTATAATCTACAACTAAAATAATACGCATCTCTGTTCTGCATAATCATTCTCTAATGATGATTTCCTTAACTTTTCCATAAAAACGCAACCAAATCAAAACAAATTCCTTTCTATCAATCATCGATTGTAGATTAATGTGAAGTATGATCAATCATCTCTTATAGCAGATTTCTAAACTTTTTATATCATTGCAAAATTATTTTTTCTATCTTGAATTTGGGAATACAACTGAATTATAATGTAAAAACTAGTAATAATTGTACATGACATTTTAAGTCCACAAGCATAAATGAATCAACATTTTTTAACGTTAGAAAATTCAACAGCATGCACACAAGCTCATTGATGGACAATATATTTATACAACGTAAAGCTACTGTCATGGTAGTTGGGCAGCATTGTCATGCCAAAATATGCAGATCCTAAAACAGTATACACCAAAAGACATACAAACAGACATGTTGTCAGAACATGCTGTGAACGTAACGTACATGTAATCTTGGAGAGTAAAGGAAAGGATTCTGTAATTTTTTGTAGATCATCATGCTGAATAATACAGCCACCTACCGAGTTACTTGTACATTTTTGTAGAAGATTGAGATTGGTAGTGAAATTGCAAAAGACTGAAGATGAATGTTTCTTGTATTCATTTGTTGCTCTTAATACATTCATTAGGGTTTGGTAGTATTGTAGGCCAATTGTAGTAGTCGATGGCACCTTCTTAAAATCGGCATATAGGGGAACCATGCTAACAACTAGCAAAATGGATGCAACATGTACATCTTACTCACAATTAGTATTCTATTTAAAATGTATAGAATAATTGTAATTTTATTGAATTCAAGTTGTTTATGAAACTGTATTGTTGATGTATTCAAGTTTATTACTAAATTGATTTTTTTTAAATCGGCAATACTTTAATTTGGGTAGGAACAATATGGTTAGATAATGTTTGAAACCTAATGATGCTATAATCTAGACGATGATATATGTTATGATTCAGTCATTTTGGGTTTTCGGAGGGTTATTTATCTCTTTGTGGGTGGTCGGAGTTGATTTGGGGGTCCATTAGTGAATTCGGAGGTCCCTAGCTCAAGGTATGAATTTTTGATAAAAATTAAAAGTCTGAAAATTAATTATTTTCAAGAATTGGTTGATGTTTGACATTGTTAGTGTCGGGTACGTATTCTGGTTTAGGAACCCGGTACCGGTTCATTATGATATTTAAGACTTGTCTGTGAAATTTGGTGAGAAACGAAATTGATTTGGCGTGATTCGGACGTCTAGTTGAGAAGATATGAATTTTAAAGTGTTTTTGAGAATTTCATTTGATTTGGTGCTAAATTCCTAGTTCTAGGTGTTATTTTGGCGATTTGATCGCGCGAACAAGTCCGTATGATGTTTTTAGACTTGTGGGCATATTCGGTTTGGAGCCCTAAGGGCTCGGGTGAGTTTCGAATAGGCCACGGGATGTTTTGAACTTAGAAAATTTTGCTAGTATAACTGAACATGCTGCAGGCCTCTGATCTCGCAATTACAAGATCAAGCATCGCAAATGCGAACATAACAGGGTCCGCAATTGTGAAGTTTTCATCGCAATTGCGATTAGAAGCCTCGACCAGTAGTTCTTGCATTTGCGAGGTTACCTTCGCATTTGCGAAGGGAGTCTGGGAAGGGCAGGTTCGCAAATGCGAACATCTTCTCGCATTTGCGAGGTTCAGTGGTCGCAAATGCGACACTTTCCTCGCATTTGCGAAGGCAGCAGTATTGTGAAGGGCATCGCAATTGCGATTGTTCCTTCGCATTTGCGAAGCTCAAGTCGCAATTGCGACACCTGCAGCTGAGTAAAAGGGTTTTAGACGGGATTTTTCATTCATTCTTCAAATGTTCAAAACCTAAACCTCAAGGGGCGATTTTTCAAAGACCAATTCTTCCCCAAATCATAGGTAAGTGATTCTAAACCATTTTCTTTCAATTATCCATTATATTTTATGAATTATCAACCTAAAATCTAGAGTTTTCATGGTAGAATTAGGGGTTAGGGTAGAAACTAGGAATTTCGAGAATTTGAGGATTTAGACCTTAATTTGAAGTCGGATTCCAAAATTAATTACATATTCGGGCTCCGGGGTCGATTTTTTAACTTTTTGGAGGAAAATTTGGGGAATTTAATTTATGCAATATAATTGATTTCTTAAGCAATATTTGATATTATTGAGTCATGTTTGAATAGATAAGAGTGATTTTGAGGTGAATTCCAAAGAAAAAGTTGTGATTGAGAATTTAGTGGCCTTCGGAGCAAGGTAAGTGTCTAACCCTGACTTGAGGGAATTAGGAACCTTAGATTACTTGCTAAGTGAAATTCATGTGAGCGGCGTATATGTGAGGTGACGAGTACTTATTCACCACCAATTTACCTATTTTTCATGTTTCTTAGTTTTTCTTATATTGTCTCATTCCTATGCCTAATTGCTATGTGTTATACTAGTGTTATTCAATTTATCGTTCTTATCATGTTTACGAATTTTCCGGTGATAATTGACTTTTTATTTCAAGTTGAGATTGATGTTATGGAACCAAATGTTGAATTAAGGTTTGTACTTGGTATTCTATCCCCCTATTGTTATTTATGTATTGTATTATGGTAAGGTAGAGTGTTAATGCACGAAGGATGATGTCGTGCTATATTGTGAGTGTTAATGCACGAAGGGTGATACCGTGCCATATTGTGAGTGTTAGTGCACGAAGGGTGATGTCGTGCCATATTGTGAGTATTAATGCACAGAGGGTGGTGTCGTGCCATATTGTAAGTGTTAATGCATGAAGGGTGATGCTGTTGCCATGATATGAGAGTTAATACACGAAGGGTGATGCCGTGCCGTTTCTATTAATTTTTGTTTATGGTGAGATTGAGAGTAAAAGCACGAAGGGTGATGCCGTGCATTTTTCCTTTTTAGTTTTCACTATTCCTGTTGATTCATGGTATATTGACTTCTTCGGTTATCATTCTGTTGTAGTTCTTTATCTCGTATTCCTCTAAGTATGTTCCCCTCCCGACATTTCCTGTCTAGTTCTTCATTTCTGTTATTTGTATATACATTGTTAAATTGTACAGTTTGGTTCGTATGTGCCTAACCTTAGTCTCGTCACTACTTCGTCGAGGTTAGGTTCGACACTTACCAGTACATGGGGGTCGGTTGTACTGATACTGCACTCTGTACTTTCTTTGCAGATTTTTATATCGGCTCACTTTCTTTGCAGATTTTTATATCGGCTCGGGTTGATCGAGATTTTTCCTATTGGTCCGCTGTCCGGAAATTCAAGGTAGATCTATCGGCGTTCACAGACCTTGAAGTCCACATCTATCTTTTCTGTTATACTGTTTCTTTCATTCATATAGTTGTATTTCTTAAGACTATTACTTGTAGTAAATTCTAGAATTCTCGTGAATTGTGATTCCAGATCCGGGTGGAAGTGATTAATACAGTTTTATAATATTCCGTACTTATTATATTTCATCTTAGTTAATTATTGTTATTTACTGAATGGAAATAAGCAATTGGTTTAATGATTCTCTAACGTTGGCTTGCCTAGCAAGTGAAATGTTAGGTGCCATCACGGTCCGTTGGTAAAAATTTCGGGCCGTGATATAATCAACATCATGTGGTGCAAAAAAAAAAATCGATTCTGCATGGAAAGAAAAATAACTTAATAAAATATGTTTAAAGGCATAAAAACAAACATAAGAATAATACTGATACAATTTATCTACATACAAATGACAGTAATACATTACAAATAATTAAATGGAAAATTCAAATAGAAATAAAATAATTAAACTACAATGTATCTACATAAAACTGACAGTCCTCTGTTTACACAAAATTTAGACAAATATTGACAAATTCACATACATATTGAACAAAAAAACTACAATGTAACCTACATTTAGAACATTAGGTAAAAAATAACTCATGTACATAATATCTATAAATTCTTTTTACAAAAAAACACAATTAAAATGGGTTTGAAACAAAAATAATAAAAATTAATATACAACACATGACATATTCAACATTCATACTGACAAGAGAACAAAAATTAACCAAAAAAATAAACTAACTCATGAACTACATACCTTAAACAAAATTTAATCAAATATTATACAACAAATCTGCAATTGCAAAAATATTTAGAAAATTTATAAATAACAACATATGTATACAATGTAGACAACATTTTTACAATAAAGATACAACAAAAAAATAGGTAGCAGAATGAGCATGAAAATGACTTTTATTTACTAAAACTAAAAAACAAATATGAAAAAATGCATAAGTACCCCCGACCTATAGTCGAATTCCTAATTACATACTATACCTTTGTGGGGTATTTATTAGCTCCCTAAACTATTTAAAATAGAATTATTTGCACCCTTAAAGCTTACGTGGCAGAATGTGTGTATTTCACTCTCCTTGGGAGAGTGAGAAACAAGAAAAATGATTTTCAGATTTTTCTTTTTTCCTTTTTACCATTTTTAGTGAGATATATAATTTCTACTTTTTTCCCTTTCCTTTTTATTTTCCTTTTCCTTTGTCTTTTTCTTTATACTTTTTTTTAATAAAATATGATGTGTCAAGCGAGTGTGATTCACTGTCCAACGGAAATTTGTACATTAAGGGTGAATTTATTTGACTTTAAAATAGTTCAGGAGGTAATAAAAACCTCGTAAAGTTAGAGTGAGTAGTTGGAAATCTGGCTATAGGTCGAGGGAGGGGGTACTTATGCATTTTCCCAAACAAACATTGTAATGACTACAATTTTACCTTGTCTAAAGGTTGTTGAGATATGTGTATAGGAGATTTATGAACCTTCTTCTTTTTTGAAGGTTTGCCAGCAAAATACACCTTGATTTTTTTTTTTTTGCATATTTGGGAATCACTTCTTCATCCACGAAATCGCCATCTCCAGCGATTTCTTAGCCTTTCTGTTTACTGGCTTAGCAAATGACGATCCTTCAGTAGCATCCCTGTCATGCTTAATTTTGTTTGCGCATCTGCCCTAACTTCACGAGGAGGTAAGCATAGACTTTTTCTATGGTGTTGCATGCCAGGATTTCACCATTTTTTATGGTGAATCATGTGAGAAAGCACTCAATCAAAAGTAGTAATTTCGCCATCTCCCGAATTAGTAGAGTTTTTAGGGCTTTTCGTCGGAGCTCTTTTCTTCTTCATCGAAAGGGAAGGAATTGTTGATGAACTACAGATTTCGAATAATGTCTCTCAACCCTAGAATTCTAAGAGAGAAAATGGAAGAACTTTTGAAAAAATAAGGAAGTTCAACGTTAATGGAGAGAGAGAGGTTCAGAAACGTGTGTGAGGGGGGGGGATAGGAACATTAAATACAATATGGTGTGGGATACAGGATTAATTGATATCACAATTAATTCTTAAAATGTATATATAATTGGTAAATTGTATATGCCCATATAATTAAGTTAAAACTTAATTAGGTAGGGTAAAAAAGTTTCATACAATGTATAGCTAGGTAAAAATTCCTAGATTTATTATAATGACCCGGCCGGTCATTTTAAGTATATCAACCCTGTTCCCCCATTTACTGCTCAACTTATACTTTATCGTTGTTATGTGACTCACCGGGGTGATTGGTTCAGGTTCGGTGAGGTTTTGAAATGAATTGGAACACTTAGTTTCAAGGTTTAAAGCTTAAGTTAAAATAGTGACCGAATATCGACTTATATGTAAACTACCAAGGAATAGAGTTTTGATGATTCTAATAACTCTGTATGGTTATTTTGGACTTAGGAGCGTGTCCGAAAAATTATTTGGAAGCCCGTAGATAAATTAGGCTTGAAATGGCGAAAATAAAAATTTAAGTTTGGGAGTTTGACCGGAGAGTTGACTTTTTAATATCGGGGCCGCAATCCGATTCTGAAAATTGGAATAGGTCGCTTATGTCACTTATGACTTGTGTGCAAAATTTGAAGTCAATTTGACTTGATTTGATAGATTTCTGCGTTGAATGTAGAAGTTGAAAGTTCTTAGTTTCATTAAGCTTGAATTGGGGTATGATTCGTGGTTTTAGCGTTGTTTGATGTGATTTGAGGCTTCGACTACGTTCGTATAACGTTTTAGGACTGATTGGTGTATTTGGTTGAGGTCCTAGGGGCCTCGGGTAAGTTTTTGATCATTAAACAGACCAAATTTGAACTTGGAGTAATTCTGGAATTTTTCCAGTTCTGGTGCAATCGCACCTGCGATGGAAATGGTTGAAGGTGCGTGACCGCAAAAGCGACAAAATGGTCGCAGATGCGGCCTGGTCTAGGAAGGGAAATGACCGTAGATGTGCAATCCTTACCGCAGAAGCGGAGTCGTATATGCGGCTTTGCGATCACAAAAGCGGAAAAGGGAAGGGGCAAGCCTCATCGCAGATGCGAAAAATGCTTGGGCAAAATATAAACGAAGGGTCCGAGAGTTTTTCTAATTTTTGGACTTTCAAGCACGGTTTTTGAGCGATTTTCAAAGGGAATTCACGAAAAACTTGAGGTAAGTCACTTTTGATCATTGTTAGTCAATAATATTAGATTATCATTGAGTATTTCGACTAGATTACGTGTTTTTGAGGTGAAATTAGAAGATTTGGGCTTAGGATTTCAAAATAAGAATTTAAGATTTGGAGGTCGAGTTGATGTCAGAATTTGGTAAAATTACTATGGTTGGACTCGTGGTTATAAGGGCGTTCATATTTTGTAACTTTTGTCGGATTCCGATATGTGGCCCCACGGGCGATTTTTGGGTATAATTTCAAAATTTGTTGGAAAATTAATATTTTCATATGGAATCAATTCTTATAATTTGTATTGACTGAATCAATTTATTTGTGACTTGATTCGAGGCATTTGGAGACCGATTCGCGAGGCAAAGGCATAGTAGAATAAAGAATTTCGCGGTTGAGGTAAGTAACAATTCTAAATCTGGTTCTGAGGGTACGAAACCCCAGATTTTGTGTTATGTGGTCGGTTTTGAGGTAACGCACATGCTAGGTGACGGGCATGTGGGCGTGCACCGTAGGAATTGTGACTTAGTCAAATTTTATGGAAATGTGTAGTTGAATAATCTGTGGTTATATGTACATTCTCTATGTAGTAGAGAAATTGAACCACAAATCATGTTTAGATTATGTGTTGGCATTGTAGAGACCCACAAAGGTCGTGTACATGTTGAATTATCTGCTAAATTATTGTTTTGTACTCAGTCACAGTTTACTTGTTTATTTTATCCGAGTCTATTGTTTATTATTGATGCATCATATCATTGTTGTTTGGGCTGATTATCATGATTATTGAGAGCCCGAGAGACTGGAGAGATTTATGACTGAGTGAAGCCGAGGGCCTGATTGTGAGATATTATACTATAGCACGTGATTTGACCATTCATCATGTGAGTTATCCGTGCGGATCTAGATATTATACTATAGCACGTGAGTTATCTGTGCAACACGTTAGTTGTTAGTGCGGATCCAGATATTGATACTATATCACGTGAGTTGTCCGTGCAGCACATGAGTTGTCCGTGTGGATCCATATATTATACTATAGCACGTGAGTTGTTCGTCCAACACGTGAGTTGTTCGTGTAACACGTGAGTTGTCTGTGCGGATTATAGCGCTTGGGCTGAAGGAGCCCCTCTGGAGTCTGTACACCCCCCCAGTGAGTTCATGTACCTACTGAGTGCGAGTGCTGAGTGAATGGAATGGCTGAGTGACTGTGGTCCTACGAGAATGCATTTGATTTCATTATTGTTGCACTTCAACTATCATATCACTCTTTTGGAAATTTCTGAGTGATATTATGTTATGTTTCGGTTGAACTTGACATGAAATTATTATTTTGGCCTTAAATATCGAACTTGAAAGCATGCCTACCTTATTATGTTGGAAATTACTGTAATTGGACGCAACTGTGAAGCTCGTCACTACTTTCAGTTCTTTATTTAGTATTGTTACTTGCTGAGTTGGTTGTGTCACACCTCCTTTTTCCCAAGGGGATAGGGGAATTTTTCCAATTAAAGTGATATTAATCGAAATGGAATTATTTATTTATCTCAGAGTCGCCACTTGGAATAATTTTAAGTTGTCCCAAGTCACTTGTTTATTTTAAATTCCAAATCGAGGAAATTTTACTATGTTTTAAGTCTGCGAAAATCAGAAGACCGGGTAAGAAATTCTGTTAACCCGAGAGAAGGTGTTAGGCATTCCTGGATTCCGTGGTTCTAGCACGGTCGCTTTAATCATACCTGGCTTAATTGATTTGTTTAATTACGTATTTTTTGAACCTATGTGTGTTGTACCTTTTACCGCTATTAATTATGGTATTTTATGGATTTATCTAAAGGATTACCTTAATGCGAGTTACGCGTACGTATACCCGTTTAGTTTGGTGTGTCAAAAATCATGTCATGCATACGTGTACACAACTCACGACATTTGGTTTATTTAAGAAAAATAGTCAAAGTCACGCGAACGCGTACCTTGGATTTATTTGAAAATCGAGGTCACGTCACGCGAACATGTATGCAACCATGATAGTAGTTTAAAATCCGCGCCTAAAAGCATTTCTACGAGTATTTGAATAAGGCGTTTTATTTACTAAGGGTGTTTGACCATGGTCACGCGAACATGTACCTTGGTTTATTTTGGTATCAGAACGATGTCACACATGCGTGTACATAATTGTAATAATCAATTTAATTATGAGTACCTAACTGGTAGTAGACTGGACCAGTATGGTAATGGTAGGATCGGTCAATTGGATAATTACGACGTGGTAAGACTTTACAGATGTTATGGTGGCAATTTCTTGGGCTTGGTGACCTGCGTGGCTTGGTTGGGTTGGAGAGATCCGGTCCTAATGGCTTGGTTGTGCAAATGGATTCCAAAGTATTCTTGATGGTTTCTACCGGTGTGGAGAACGTGTTGTGTATTGTAATTTTCTCTTGGAAAAAAGCAAGAGAAAGGTTTCTAACTAAAAGGGTATGTAAATTATTGGTGACTCAAAGTTGATAATGTGATTCTTATGCTTGTCACATGATGGCATAATAGATGTGGTGTGTTGTGTAGGATTAAGGTTGGCGTGTGCAAGGTCATGGTTTGTCTTTGAAATTGAGGTCATAAATTCTTAGAGGGCATGAACTGTTTTCAATGTTTAGATGAATGTTATAACTATTTGGTATTGCGTGAGTAGAGTGTACATTTCGAAGGCGCACTATGTTTTGAATTATGGATATTTCATAGGTATTACGGCATTTTCCTGGTTGATCAAACTGCTAATGTTCAAATTTTGCCTTGTGGCACAGAAGAATTTTAGAAATATTCCTCATGGGATAATCGTGTATGAGAGATGTGTTAGACATTCGTGCGTTGGAGATTGAACCAGAAATAGTGGTGCGTGTGTTCTATGGATTTGGAGACTAGGAGTTGTCAGGAACAAATTGTTTCATGGTTGTAGACTGTGAAGTTGTGGTCGGAGCTAGCCAGATGATAGAATGTATTATGATTCATTCATTATGGATTTTCGGAGGGATTTTTATCTATTTGTGGGTAACCAGAGTGATTTGGGGGTCCATTGATAGGCCCAATTAGGATGTGTATTATACACCGAGCCGGGATGGTTGGCTCCATACTGCTATTATTGAGGGACGTGCCATTCGATTCATGTTGAACTTATTTGTGTTCTGAATGATCTGCGGGTTACTCCTTTATGCTACGAGGAGTTGTGATTCATTGGTTATGTGCACACATGGTGCGGTTTTTATTGGGGGTCTTATGACAGAATTTGAACAATATGAGCATTTGAGTACATTTGAATTGTTGCGTATGGGTGCACGGATGGCACGGGTTGTGGCTCTGAGTTATATTGGTGCGGCATATATGTAGAATAGATGTGTTTAGTAAAATAAGGTCATTGGACCTAGAATGAGTACTATCAGGTTTGATTTCGGTATATTCGGGAGTATAATATTGAAAGTTGGCTCAAAAAGCGATTATGGTTCTGGTTGGAGCAAGAGAGCTCCGCGACTTGTTGATCTGGTTAGTGGTCATGAAATTTCGTGTGTTTCTTTTATTATCAACAGTGTACGAAGTTTTTGGGATAAGGTTTGGTTCGATATAGGTTTCATACTAGTATTTGGTTGGTTTTGTAGTAGTCATTGTGATCAGGAATATTGCTACGAGTATGCGAGTTGTGTAATATGAAGGTGATTATGTCCGTGGTTATGGTTATGTCTTGATACAGCTTGTTCAAACTCATACAATGTGTAAATGTAAGATTTGTGTCTTGAAAGAAATTCTAAAGGTTGGAAATTAAATTCCAAGGTTGATGGGCTAAAGTTAAATCAATGATTTCAGTTGTAATGTGTTATCAAGCCTATATGGAATAGGGTGACGTGGGTTCACCCCCGGGTACGTGTGTGGTAAGATGGAACAGTGATTTGATGGCTTAGAAACAACTCTTGGCACGTTCGAGGACCAACATATGTTTAAGTGGGGGAGAATGTAACGAACCGACCGGTCGTTTTGAGTATTACAACCTCGCTTCACCATTTATTGCTCAAATTATACTTTACAGTTATTGTGTGACTTGCTGGGATAATTGGTTCGGGTCCGGTGAGGTTTTGGAATGAATTGGAACACTTAGTTCCAAGGTTTAGAGCTTAAGTTAAAATAGTGACCGAATGTCGAATTATGTATAAATAACCCCGGAATGGAGTTTTGATGATTCCAACAGCTCCGTATGGTGATTTTGGATTGAGGAGCGTGTCCAGATTTTTTTTGGAAGTACATAGTGGAATTTAGCTTGAAATGCCGAAACTTAAATTTTTGGAAAATTTGGCCAAGGGGTTGACTTTTTGATATCGGGTCGGAATCCAATTCTGGAAATTGGAATAGGTCCGTAATGTGAAATGTGACTTGTGTGCAAAATTTGAGGTCAATCGGACGTGATTTGATAGGTTTCGGCGTCGTTTGTAGAATTCGGAAATTTGGAAATTTATTAGGCTTGAATCCGTGTGTAGTTTGTATTTTTGATGCTGTTAGGTATGATTTGAGGCCTCGAGTAGGTCCGTGTTATGTTATGGAACTTGTTGGTATGTTCGGACGGGGACCCGAGGGCCTCGGGTGAGTTTCAGATGGTAAACGGATTGATCTTTGAATTTGGAAGACAACTGGAACTGAAGCCTTCTGGTGTAATCGCACCTGCGGAAAAGTGGTCACAGGTGCCAGCTCGCAAGTGCGAGCAGGGGAGAGCTGAAGCGAGGCACGCATGTGCGAAAGGAGCTTCGCAGGTGCGGAATCGCACTTGCACGAGAAGGAGCGCAGATGCGGGTAGAGGGCTGTGAGGCATTGGTCGCAAGTGCGAGGGAATTTTCGCACCTGCGTGAGCGCAAATGCGGACGGAAGTGCACAGAAGCGGAAACTGGGCAGGCGAGTGGAGTCCGCAAATGCAACATTTTGCTCGCACAAGCGGATGCGCAGGTGTGCAAATCTTGTCCGCAGATGCGGAAATCGACTGGGCAGAACCTTAAAATTCGAGGGTTCAACATTTTCACCCATTTACGGATTTTGGAGCTTGGGTTGAGCGATTTTGGAGAGGAAATTTTCCACACAACTTGGGGGTAAGTGTTCTTAACTCCCTTGTGATTATATTCCATGAATTAATCTTCATTTTTGGTGTAAGATTATTGAATCTTCAATAGAAATAGAAGAAAATTTCTAGTCACAAAACGAATTTTTCAAGTTTGAATACCGATTTGGAGTCGGATTTGAGTGAAATTAGTATGGTTGAACTTGTAATTGGATGGGTTGTCGTATTTTGTGAGTTTCGTTGGATTTTGAGACGTGGGCTCCAGGGTGATTTTTGGCGCGTAATTTCAGATTTTATGGAAAATATTAGCGTTTGGATATGGAATTAATTCTTATAAATTGTGTGGACTGAGTCAAATTGTTGTGACTAGATTCGAGCCATTTGGAAGTTGATACGCGCATAATGGAATTTCTGGAGCATTGGTTAGCTTGCTCGACATTGGATTTGGCTTGTTCGAGGTAAGTAACTTTTCTAATCTTGGAGCTGAGGGTATGAACCCTGAATATATATATTATGTGAATTGTTAGGAGGTGACGCATATGCTAGGTGACAGGCGTGTGGGCGTGCACTATAGAAATTGTAACATAATTATTTTTGTGGAATTTTGTAGTTAAATAATCTTGGCATTTTCCATGCGGTTTTATGTGTTAAAGAAATTGAGCTGAAAAACATAATAAAAATCACGTTGAGGCTATGTGCCAGTATTATTGGGACCCACGGAGGTCATATTGCTATGAATTATTTGTTTTAAATTGAAACTTTATACTCAGTCATATTCATGTCATTACACATCATATCTCAATCTCTGTTGTTATTTATTGATACATCATATCATCATTTTGGGGCTATTTTTATGGCATTGTGAGCCCTTGAGAGAGAGACTAGAGAGATTGATGACTGAGTGAGGCCGAGGGCATTATTGTGAGGATTATTATGTGGATCGGGAATGTCTGCCTGCAGTAGGCCTTATAGGCTTTATTATAGCACGTGAGTTGTCCGTGCAACACATGAGTTGGCCGTACGGATCCAGATATTATTATAGCACGTGAGTTGTCCGTGCAGCATGCGAGTTGTCCGTGCAGCACGCGAGTTGTCCGTGCAGCACGCGAGTTGTCCGTGCAGCACGTGAGTTGGACGTGCAGATCCAGATATTATTATAGCATGTGAGTTGGACGTGCGGATCCAGATATTATTATAGTACGTGATTTGTCCGTACATCATGTGAGTTGTCCGTGCTTATAGCGCTTGGGCTGTAGGAGCCCCTCATGAGTCTGTACACCCCTAGTGAGCGCAGTCAACTATAAACAGGGATCGGGCTGCACGCCGCAGTAAGTATTGTATAGCGCTGAGTGATTGAGTATGCTGAGCACAGTGAGAGAGAATGCGAGACAATGAGATTGAGTACTCTGAGAGTGTGAGTACATGAGTGCAATCTCTGAGATACATTGCATTGACATGCACACATGACATATATGCATAGAGATGTGTTTTCCTCATGCTGTACGGTATTACATTATTCATAATTTCTCTCACATGTTGACAGATGGGCATAGTGATGCATTTGTTTACACTGGTTATCTGGGAAAGAAAATGAGATATTTTATTTATTATTGAAAGGATTTTGGAAAAATTACTGTTTTTTAAACTTATTCATATTTTTGGTAACTTCGGTATACGATTCGGGTTTTCATTGATATACTTGAAAGACAGAACTATTTTCAGAAGTCATAATTTAGCTGAGCATTTATTCTTGAGTTACTTCTGGTATTACTTGTTAAATATTGTTATGAACTATTGTTGGTCATGGAAGTTGGAATCTAACCTTGGTAGAAGCTCGTCACTACTTTCAACCTACGTCTAGGTTTGTCACTTACTTAGTACATGGGGTCGGTTGTACTGACACTACACTTCTGCACATTTTGTGCAGATATTGGTTGTTGTTGTTGCGGTGCTCGATCGTTGCGAGATTTGAAGATATACCTGCGTTCCTGTTGTAGCTGCCTCTTGTTCAGGGTATCCTTAGATTTATAAAAGCTCTGTTAAGTATTATTCAAATAGACTATGTATTTATTTCATTTCCGCTTTGTATACTCTATTCTTAGAAGCTCATGATTTATACTACCAGTTCTTGGGGGATGTATAAGATTAAGATCTTTATTCACTTAAATTGCTTTAACAATTATTTTTGAAATTGGATAATTGAAAGTTGGCTTACCTAGCGAGTTGGGTTAGGTGCCATCTTGACTAGCGGGGATTTTGGGTCGTGACAGTTTGAGTCTAATTGGACTCTGACCCAATTAAGCATCTAATCACTTAAACACTTTTGATTCAGAGGATTCGGCCTAGTAATAAGTCTGAATGACTCTGGCCCAATGCCCATTTATTTGAATGAGTTTGAATTTAACATTGGTAATGACATATGTAAAATTTACTTATATTTTGTTTATACTTTAAAGCAGAATTAAAAGGATCTTTGAATAAAACAAATCGAAATCTAGTTAAACTTGGCTAAATTTTCTACTGATTTGCATAAGTTTTTCGTTTAAAACACTAAGTTTAAAACTCATTTATATTTGACAATCTTAAAGTGATTATCTTTAATACAAAGTGTTTGTTTAATTTAAAGACTAAAATCTAAAATACAGTTTCAGGGATCCAATTGTTTTGGGCCTGGAACTGTATCAAAGCCTGCTACATTAATTATCTTGTGAACAACCCAGTTTCATACAAATTTGAGTTATTATATTTAATCACTAAAAAAAACAGAGTAGAAAATGGCTAAAATATTAAGCGGATCTATAGCATAAGAAGATGTAAAAAACGGAATTGTTACATTTCTTGTTTTGACAAACTGATCAGTGATAAAAATCTGCTTGTTATTTCTTAAACAAATTTCCTGGACTGTTTTTCCCTTATTCTCACTACTTCATACGAATCTCATGAACACAAAGCTTTAAACTTATTTCATAATTTGTTGACATTTTAAATGTACCACCTAAATTGCCTAGATAATTAATCCTTCATGAATTTACACATGATATATCACTCTACCGGCATCATTTATGTGATAACTTAGCTTAAAACATCCGGTCACATTCAAACCAACCACACACTTTATAAATAGTAAATGAAACTTTATAGCAAAAAGAATGAAAATTTACATTGTTAAGGAGATACCTTGACAGCAGCAAGAGAAATAAAAATAGTAAGAAAATAAGTCTCTGAATAAATTTTGAAGCAAAGCAACATCAATAAAACCAGATTTCAAAAATAGGAAGATATTTTTTTATTCTGAAAGATCAAGACTGATTCTCAGAAAAGAAAAGAAGGTTTTTCTCTTAAGGATGAAAGGAAAATTTCTTTCAGGCAGTGCAGAGATTTCTGTGTGTATAATGTCACTCAAAATCTCTTTTTTTTTTAATAAAAAGGGAAGAATGCATTTATAGAGTGAGGAGGTGAAAAGGGATAAGAATTAAGGTACAAAGAATCTGTTAGAATTCCCTATAAATTAGGGAAAATGGCAGCTTCTTAATAGAAATGGACAGCTGCCCAATTTCTGGTACCTTCCTTATCTGAGAAAAATGGACAAGTGTCCAGATTCTGGATATTTTTGGATCTTAATCCTATTTTCCTACTCGGTAGGGGGAGGGGGGGGGTGAGGAGAGTGCATGGTATGAGTTTGATGGGTTTTGGAGGTCCTCCGCCGCCGTAGGCGATTTCCAGCGGCAGGGCTAAGGTGGCGTTAGGATTTTAGTTGTTTTTAGGGGTTAGATTTGTTGGTTTTTTATGGGGTTTTTGGGTGAGGTGATGTTTAGGAAGTGTAAAGGGGTAAAATAAGGTGGATCTTAGGTGATTTGGGTGGTTTTAGGTTGGAGGAAGATAGGGGTGGCTAGGGTTTGGAGTGGAGGGTAGAGAGATGGAGGGTCATCTTTAGGGTTAGAGAAAGAGAGATATGAGAGCGGAGGAGGGGGGGAACAAAATGAGGGGGTGAAGGGGCGTTTGGACACTTATATATTAAGTGCCAGGCCAGTTCCGGACCGTTAGATCTACTGAAGATCAACGGCCAGGATCGTCTGGCACTTAAACAACGTCGTTTGGTTTAGTGATGGGGCGGACCAGTTTGGGGGTATTGGGCTTGGGCATTTTTGGGTTAATTTTGGGGATTGGGCTGGTTTATACACTGGCCTAGTCCGTTTAAATTACTTAAACCCCCTAATTAATTCCAAAATTCTAATTAACTTTAAAAAAGATCCTAATTAAGTACTAGGCTATCTTAATTTATAAAATTAAACCAACTATCTTTTTGTATTATTTACATAATTAGTTAATCTTCAATTATTAAAAGGAAAAGTTACTAATTTTGACACTAAAACTAAAAAATGTCAAAAATAAACCATTTGTGTGATTTTCTTCTAATAGTATGATCAAATTATGTAATTAAATGCTAAATTCAATTAAAACCTAATAATGATATATGATAAGGATTTAAATATTTTATTTTGTTGTTTTCTATGATTTCAAAAAATGCTAAAAATGCGTGAGAAATGCAACTAAATGCAAATAATTGTGAATTATTAACAAAAATCTAATAAATATGAATAATTTATTTATTAATTTTGTAGGAATATTTTGGTAAACATTACATGCTCACAGGTTGTACTCATACTACACCTTGCACTTCGTGTGCAGATTCAGGTGTTCCCGGACATAGTGGGTGTTGATTTCTTCTCACAGTTGATTATCCGGAGATTCCGAGGTAGTTGTTGGTGTTTCGCAGACCTTGTCTCTCCTTCCTTATCTTCTTGATTACTGTATTTGGCCTCAGACTATTATAGACCGTGTTTTCCAGACTTTTGCGGTATAGATGCTCGTGTACTCTGTGACACCCTGATAGTAGGGAATTCCGCATTATGTTTTGGGATTTTCTATCCCGGTTATGAGAACTTTTACTATTAAAACTACTTTAAATTCATTCTTGTTAAAAGTATTGGAAATATTTATGAGAAATCGGCTTGCCTAGTACCACATTAGGCGCCATCACGACAGGTTAGGATTTTGGGTCATGACAAGTTGGTATTAGAGCCTAGGTTACATAGGTCTCACCAGTCATGAATAGGTTTAGTAGAGTCTTGTGGATCGGTACGAAGATACCTATACTTATCTTCGAGAGGCTACCGAACCCTTAGGAAAATTTCACTTTCTTGTATTCTGTCATGAGAATTTGTTGATTCCGGAAACTAAAATTCTGTTATTCTATTCTCTTACAGATGGCGAGAACATGTACTACCGGGTCGGACGGTCAACCACCAGTGCCACCAGTTAAGGTCGCGAGAGGCCGGGGCTGTGGTAGAGGCTGGGACCGAGTTAGAGGTCGAGGTGTAGCTCGTACAACAGTTGGAGTAGCACATGTCACACCACTGATTGCTCTACCTCAGGAGCAGGTTCGAGATATAGTTGAGCCGGCGGGACCAGCTCAGGCATCAACTGCACCTATTTTGATTCCAAGCCTTCATGAAGCTCTAGCACAGATATTGACAGTTTGCACTGGCCTTGCTCAGGTGGTTTCGGCGCAGGCCGCACCAGCCACTTCTCAGGCCGGAGGAGGTACTCATACCCCAATTGTCCGTACTCCAGAGCAGGTAGTGCATGGACTTCAGATACCGGGGGCACTACCAGCCCAGTCGGTTGCAGCTGCTCAGGTCCCAGTAGTCATCGTTATGACAGATGATAAGCAGATGAGACTTGAGAGATTTGGGATGCTTCGGACAGTGGGCATTCTGGAGACCAGTGGGGTCTCGTTCACTTCTTTTCAATTTTCTGTGGTTGCCTTCAGATGGTGGGAGGCTTATGAGAGGCGCAGGTCGGTCGGTGCAGTACCACTTATATGTCAGGAGTTCTCTATTCTCTTTTTGGTGAAGTTCGTGTCACAGTCTCGTAGGGAGGAGCTGCGTAGACAGTTTGAGCAGCTTCGGTAGGATGGTATGTCTGTGACCCAGTACGAGATAAGGTTTTCTGAGTTGGCTCGTCACGCAGTTTTGTTGTTTCCCACTAATAGGGAGAGGATTAAGAGGTTCATTGGTGGCCTCACATATCAGCTACGGTTGCTTATGACTAGGGAGAGGGTATATGGTGCCACTTTGATGAGGTGGTTGACATTGCTTGGCAGATAGAGGTAGTCCGTAACTAGGAGCGTGGTAAGAGGGAGGCCAAGAGGCCTCGAGGTTCGGGCGGTATTGGTGAGGTACCTTTTGGGGGGCAGTCCTACCACAACAGGGGTCGCCCTTATAGGCCCGATCAGACGACTCGTCCAGCTCATCGTGGTGCAACAGTTCGCCACGGTTCTTACAATGCCCACTTAGGCCAGTCTTTATTTAGTGCACTACCAGCGTAGAGTTCTCACTATGCCTTGTCTGCTCCGGCTTCTACGGTTAATTCCTCGGGTTATCAGAAACAACAATTCCGTCAGAAGATGGGTTGTTTCGAGTGCAGAGAATTTGGTCATATCAAGAGAGATTGTCCTAGGTTGTTGAGTGGTGCTCCACATCAGAGTTCTCAGCCGATGGCAACAGCACCAGCAGTAACACCACTCGCCCAGCCAGCTTAGGGTATGGCTCATTCAACTAGGACCGATTTTATGCTTTTCCTGCCAAGCCAGATGTTGTTGCTTCAGATGCAGTGATCACAGGTATTGTCTTAGTGTTCCATAGGGAAGCTTCTAATTATTTGACCCTGATTCTACTTATTCGTATGTATCATCATACTTTACTCATTATCTGGAATTGCCCCGTGAGTCCTTAGTGAACCGTGTGTATCGGTCGTGTGCGGTAACTATTGGGGGATTTGAGACTAGAGTTGATCTCTTATTGCTTAGCATGGTTGATTTCGATGTAATCTTGGGTATGGATTGGTTGTCTCCATGTCATGCTATTCAGTGGCAGACCCAAGTGGTGGCTAGCGGGTTCAACTGAACCCGCTCTACAAAAATATAATATTGTGTATATGTATAAATTAGGATTAAAGTTGTGTACATTTTGCATAAATATTTTATTTGAACCCACTTGACAACTACTATTTTACCACTAAATTTGTATTCTTCTAAGATTGAACCCGCTTGCATAAAATTCTGGGTCTGCCACTGATGCTATTCTGGACTGTCACGCAAAAACCGCGACGTTGGCGATGCCAGGGTTGCCGAAGGTCAAATGGAGAGATTCTCTAGATTATGTTCCAAGTAGGGTAATTTCTTATTTGAAGGCCCAGCGTATGATTGGGAAGGGGTGCTTGTCATATTTGTCCATTGTGAGAGATGTTGATGCACACACTCCTACTATTGATTCTGTACCGGTAGTGCGAGACTTTCCAGATGTATTTCTTGTAGACCTGCCAGGTATGCCGACCGATAGGGATATTGATTTCGATATTGCCTTGGTGACGGGTACTCAGCCCATTTCTATTCCTCTGCATCGTATGGAACCAGCTGAATTAAAAGAATTGAAAGAACAACTTTAAGAACTTCTTGATAAGGGGTTTATTATGCCTAGTGTGTTGCCTTAGGGTGCACCAGTTCTGTTTGTGAAAAATAAAGATGGTACTATGCGGATGTGCATCGATTACAGGCAACTGAACAAAGTTACAATCAAGAATAAGTATCCTTTGCCTCGTATTGATGATTTATTTGACCAACTACATGGAGCGAAGGTTTTCTCCAAAATTGATTTGAGATTCGAGTATCACTAGTTAAAAATTCGGGATTCAGATATTCTAAAGACAACATTCAGGGCCTGTTATAGTCACTATGAATTTCTCGTGATGTCTTTTGGTCTGACCAATGCCCCAGCAACAATTATGCACTTGATGAATATTGTTTTCCATCCATATCTTGATTCATTTGTCGTAGTATTTATTGATGATATCCTGCTGTACTCACGTAGCCAGAAGGAGCATGCACAACACTTGGGTATTGTATTATAGAGGCTGAGAGATGAGAGACTTTATGCTAAATTCTCTAAGTGTGAGTTCTGGCTTAGTTCGGTGGCATTCTTGGGACACATAGTGTACAGTGAAGGAACTAAGGTGGATCCGAAGAAATTAGAGGCAGTTCAAAGTTGGCCCAGTTCATCTTCAACTACTGAGATTCAGAGTTTTCTCGGCTTGGCCGGTTATTATCGTGGCTTTATTTGACCGAGAAAGGTACTCCATTCAGGTGGTCAAATGAGTGTGAAGAGAGTTTTCAGAAGCTCAAGACAACTTTGACTACAACCCCAGTATTGGTGTTGCCTATAGGTTTAGAGTCTTATACTGTGTATTGTGACGTGTCACATATTGGTCTCGGCGCAGTGCTGATGCAAGACGGTAGGGTGATTGCTTATGCGTCCAGACAGTTAAAGGTGTATGAGAAGAATTATCCAGTCCACGACCTTGAGTTAGCAGCTATTGTTCACGCCTTGAAGATTTGTCGGCATTATTTGTACGGTTTCCATTGTGAGGTTTATACCAATCACCGGAGTCTACCACATATGTTTAAACAAAAGGATCTTAATTTGCAGCAACAGAGGTGGTTGGAGTTGCTTAAGGATTATGATATCACCATTCTCTATCATCCCGTAAATGACAATGTGGTAGCCGATGCCTTGAGTCGTAAGGCAGAGAGTTTGGGCAGCTTAGCATACTTACCGATAGTAGAGAGGCCTTTAGCCTTGGATGTTCAGGCCTTGGCCAACCAGTTTGTCAGATTGGATATTTTCGAGCCGAGCCGAGTTTTGGCTTGTGTGATTTCTCAGTCTTCTCTTTATGATCGTATCAGAGAATGTCAGTATGATGACCCCCATCTGCTTGTCCTTACGGACATGGTTTAGCACAATGATGCCAATGAGGTCACTATTGGGGATAACAATGTATTATAGATACAGGGCATGCTATGTATGCCTATTATAGATGGTTTGCATGAGTTGATTCTCCAGGAGGCTCACAGTTCGCGACACTCCATTCATCCATGTGCCACGAAGATGTATCAGGATTTGAGGTACCACTATTGGTGGAGGCGAATGAAGAAAAATATAGTTGGGTTTGTAGCTCAGTGTTTAAATTGTCAACATGTGAAGTACGAGCATGAGAGACCGAGCGGATTGCTTCAGAGACTTGAAATTCCAGAGTGGAAGTGGGAGCGTATTACCATGGACTTCGTAGTTGGGATCCATTGGGTGATTATATATCGGTTGACCAAGTCCGTGCATTTTATTCCAATTGGTACTACTTATTATTCGGAGCGGTTGGCTAAGATTTATATCTGCGAGATTGTTCGCCTACATGGTGTGCCAATGTCTATCATTTCGGATTGGGGCACGCAGTTTACATCACAGTTTTGGAGAGCAGTGCAATGAAAATTAGGTACATAGGTTCAGCTGAGTACAACATTTCACCCTCTGACAGACGGACAATACAAGCGCACTATTCAGATATTGGAGGATATGCTACGCACTTGTGTCATTTATTTTGGGGGTTCTTGGGATCAGTTTCTGCCAATCACGGAGTTTGCTTACAATAACAGCTACCAATCAATCATTCAGATGGCTCCGTATGTGGCTTTATATGGGAGATGGTGTCAGTCTCTGGTGGGTTATTTTGAGACGGGTGAGGCTAGGCTATTAGGTACTGATTTGGTTCAGGATGCTTTGGAGAAGGTTAAATTGATTCAGGAGCGGCTTCGCATAACACAGTTTAGACATAAGAGTTATACCGACAGGAAGGTCCGTGATGTTGCTTATATGGTTGGGGAGAAGGTTCTGCTCAAGATTTCACTCATGAATGATGTGTTGAGGTTCGGGAAGAAAGGCAAGTTGATCCCTCGGTATATTAGGCCTTTTGAAATACGTAAGAAGATTGGAGATGTGGCTTATGAACTTGCATTGCCGCTTAGTCTATCGGGTGTCCATCCGGTGTTTCATGTATCTATGCTCCGGAAGTATGTTGGGGATCCGTCTCATATTTTGGATTTCAGCACAATGTAGTTGAATGGTAGTTTGATATATGATGTGGAGCCGGTGGCCATTTTAGACCGGCAGGTTCAAAAGTTGAGATTAAAGAACATAGCTTCAGTGAATGTACAGTGGAGAGACCAACCAGTCAGAGAAGCTACTTGGGAGACTGAGTGGGAGATGCAGAGTAAATATCCACACCTATTTGAGACTCCAAGTATAATTCTAAACTCGTTCGAGGATGAACGTTTGTTTAAGAGGGGGAGAATGTAATGACCCGGCCAATCATTTTGAGTATTACAACCTCGTTCCCCCATTTACTGCTCAACTTATACTTTATAATTATTATTTGACTCGCCGGGGTGATTAGTTCGGGTCCGGTGAGGTTTTGGAATGAATTGGAACACTTAGTTTCAAAATTTAAAGCTTAAGTTAAAATAGTGACCGGATGTCAACTTATGTGTAAACAACCCCGGAATAGAGTTTTGATGATTCCAATAGCTCCGTATGGTAATTTTGGACTTAGGAGTGTGTCCGAAAAATTATTTGAAAGCACGTAACTAAATTAGGATTGAAATGGCGAAAATAAAAATTTAAGTTTGGGAGTTTGACCGGGGAGTTGTCCGTGCAGCACGTGAGTTGTCCGCGCGGATTATAGCGCTTGGGCTGAAGGAGCCCCTCCGGAGTCTGTACACACCCCAGTGAGCGCATGTACCTACTGAGTGCGAGTGCTGAGTGAATGGAATGGCTGAGTGACTGTGGTCCTGAGAGGATGCATTTGATTTCATTATTGTTGCACTTCAACTGCCATATATCATTGTTTTGAAAATTTCTCAGAGATATTATGTTATGTTTCAGTTGAACTTGACATGAAATTACTGTTTTGGCCTTAAATGTTGAACTTGAAAGCATGCCTACCTTATTATGTTGGAAATTACTGTAATTGGACTCAGCTGTGAAGCTCGTCACTAAATTCAGTTATTTATTTAGTATTGTTACTTGCTGAGTTGGTTGTACTCATACTACACTATGCACTTCATGTACAGATTCAGGTATTTCCGGACACAATGGGTGTTGATTTTTTCGCACAATTGATTATCCGAAGATTCTGAGATAGCTTCCGGTATTTCACAGACCTTGCTTCTCTTTCCTTATCTTCTTGATTACTGTATTTGGCTTTAGACTATTATAGACCGTGTTTTCCAGACTTATGAGGTATAGATGCTCATGTACTCTGTGACACCCCGATATTTGAGAAATCCGCATTATGTTTTGAATTTTTATCTCGGTTATGAGAACTTTTACTATTAAAACTGCTTTAAATTCATTCTTGTTAAAAGTGTTAGAAATATTTGTGAGAAATCGGCTTGCCTAGTTCCACGTTAGGCACCATCACAACATG
Organism: Nicotiana tabacum; assembly: GCF_000715075.1. NCBI lineage: Eukaryota > Viridiplantae > Streptophyta > Magnoliopsida > Solanales > Solanaceae > Nicotiana > Nicotiana tabacum. The sequence continues at coordinate 10,507,414 of NC_134081.1, forward strand.
TTAGGATTTTGGGTTTTGACATTTATCCCTTGAGCTACACCGTCACCGAGCCCAAAAGCATGCGTACAATGTGAACTTGTGATATGTCTTATAAAGCTTTTCACTTTCCTCTCCATTTTAATGTGGGATTCGCCAAAAGTGATGTGTACATCCTTTTTTAAAAGCTTGCCAGCCTAGAAACCTGCCAATCTTGCTTGATTCGCCATCGGCCCTCCCTCCCTCCATCACGGGCATCATATGGATTATCCATATTTTTTGTAATGACATGTTTGAATTTCTATAAGTTGAATAATATGTGTCAAGTTTTAGCTTAGGATTATAAGTAATCGGGATAATATAATAGCTCCCTAAAGCAAAGAAATATCCTTATTTCTATTTAATTTAGACATCACTTGTCTGTATTACTAATAGTCAATTTAATTCACATCAAAAGTATTCACCCCTAAAAGGGATAATGCATAAAATCCTCTCTGAACTATACCCGAAGTTACTACGACACACCTTATTTTTGTGGGGGTCCTATTACCTCCATAAATTTATTTTTTTTGTAATTCTTTGCAACTTTATTGCTGACGTGGAGCACTACGTAAGAACAACTCTTTCAAGCGCGTGAGAACTTAAACAAGGGCTCTAATCTATACGAAATGGCCACGTGTCAATTCCAAAGCTGCTTTTCAAGAGCTCTTCATCCCCATTTTATCACCTATTTTCAAGAGCTCCAAATCTAATTTTTGGTGTCAAAATTCAACAAAAACTCGGCTAAATTTGGACCAATCAAGCTCAAATTTCAACTACAACTTCACAACATCATCATCACACCTTAGTGATCAATTTGGTCAACAAACAAGAATTCTGACAAACTCATTTTTTTTTGTTCTTTAAGCTTTTTCAAGGTTCAACAATGGTGAATTCGAAATTCTTTTTTCATTTTCGAATTTCATCTACAACTATGGATTTAGAATGATATTAGCACTTGAATCTCAATTTTAAAACTTCAATGACGTCTGAATATGCTCAACACCTCTAATAATTTTTCAAGTTCATACAAAAATAATTGTCCTTTCCATTTTTCTAAATACAAAATAATATTTCCAGTACATTTCGAATTTTTTTTTAAAAAAAAAAAAGGGGGAAGAAAATGAGATAGATTTAAAAAATAAAAATAAAATACGAAATTACATGTGGCAGCCAGCACTTAGGATGACATTTATTCCACTTTAAAAAAGTTTAGCCGGAGTGGGGGGAGGGGGGGGGGTAATAGGATCGCCCGCAAATATAAGGTATGTCGTAACAATTTCAGGTATAGTTCAGAGAGGATTTTATGCATTATCCCCTACTAAAAAGATATTCCTTTCCTAGTGAAAAATAACAGCCGAAAAATCGGTCGAAAATATCGACCTAATTGATCGGTGTTTGAAAATAACTTGCCAATTTTTTTGGTCTTAATTGTTCGAATCGGTTGGTTTTTTTGCGCCACAATACGAAAAATTATTTTTCCAACCAAATAGGCCGGTAATAAGTACCAATACTTTTTCAAAGCACTAATCGATTCAGTTAGTTTTCTTATTTATTTTTATTAAGAAAATTGATTGAATCGATTATTTTTTTGGTCAAAATTATATTCAGAAAACTAACTAATGCTATCGATAATTTGTTTTTAAAAAAAACGACTGAGTCGGTTGGTTACATTCGCTCATTGAAGAGTACAAATAAAAAAAAATCCTAAATCAACAAGTATCAGTGGTCTAGTTATAGAATAATACCTTGTCACACTACATACCTTAGTTCGATTCCCAAATGAAGCATTTTATATTTCCGTAATTTAAGAAAAAACGGCCATTTCTTTTATTTTTTCGCCAATTAACCATCGAAATCAGTCAATTTTACCAATTGAGGAGACCGGTTTTTGATACCTATCAAAAAATTTCAACCGACCAAATTCGATCAATTTTTTGTCGGAATTTATACAAAATCGACCGAACGAAATCGACCACGTTCGGTCGATTTTGTATAGTGAAGAAAGCCCGATTTTTAGTAATGTTAATTTGTTTTTGTAAAAGAGAGTATATGCTCTCACTTTCCACAACTTCTATTATGAGTTATTGAAGATTTTGACATATTTCTTGAAAAGTCTCTTATCTTTATGACGAGACTTCAACATAGACCAATTAAGGTCAAGTCTCTTATCTTTGTGATGAGACTTCAACATAGACCAAGGTATAATATTTTATTTTATTTTGAAATGGTTAAAAGTACCTACATAAATTTGGACCAAAGTAATTAGCGTCTTACTCACCAAATAAAGAGATCTCTTCTCCATTATTATAGCAGTCAAATCATGTCTCACAAAATATTGTCATAATTATATTAAACAATGATACGCCTTTGACATCTTTTGCGTTTGATTTTGTACATTGCCAATTTCATTTGCACAAAAGAAGTTGAGTTTCTTAGTTTCAGTTTTAATTAACGTCAGCACAAAAACCCCAAGATGAATTATCAAATTCTTAAATAAAAAAAAATCTGCTATGACTTACCAGATATAAGTAAAAAGAAATCATGAATTTTGAATACATATTGAAGAGGTTGGATGAAGAAGACAAAGAACAACAAAATTCATCCAACCTCTTCAATATGTAATTCAAAATTCATGATTTCTTTTTTGAACACAAGTTTGGATACAAAGGGGCAAGACGCTAGCTTCTACTGTATTTTATTTTATTATTTTATTAGTATAATCATATGTAATATCATTATAGAGTGTTATAAACTATATGATGATCATAGAATATTTTGTTCGTGCTAATTCGTATTTTTTACATGCTTTCTAGTAGATGAGGTTTTTTTATGCCTCAATAGGATTTGTAAGGTAAGGTCTATCCCAGTATGTGTGTGCTATATTCCTATGCCTTTGGGAATGTATCCAAACGGCTATGAAATTATATGCACTCGTTAGACTTTGTCGACAGCTACACCATGATCCTATGCACGAGGCTGCCATCGTAAGGCATTGGAGGCGCATATGAGCGATTATATAGCTAAGGCATAGAAGCAACATTACTGTAGCTTTTGCTCCCCTTACTTATACTCTTCCTTTGTATTTTTTCTTTTATTATTAATAAAATAGCTAGTAGGCAATAATTTGCTAAAAAAAAGAAGAAGATATAAGTAGCTTTAATCTTAAAGAGGTTCTCTCATGACCTCTTAAATATAGACGTGTTTTCAACTCAAGAAGTTTTTCGAAAAGTTTTAAGTATTATTAATGAGATTTTATTACTAATCGTATTATTGAGAAAATATATTCTTTTTTAATATTCAATTGTGTAATCCAATTAGGTTTAAAATACAATAAAAAGTTTGAACAAAAATACACCGTACTGTCCCATGCATGCATGGGACAGTGGCGGAGCCACCTTATCCGAAAGGTCCGTCCGAAAAATCACACTGTATAACTAGGTAATATATCTGATGGATTATTTTCATCGCTAATTAAACCGACGTTCGCAAGGATTTTGCACTTTAAATTTGTATCTTTATAGTTAAATGCGTACTTAATTTCTCAACATGTTCAAACTTCAAAGTTAAAACGAAAAATGCTCTCAATTGGGTAGATTTTTATCTTTTATATTTTCCAAGAAATCTTTTTTCTTTCGAATTTTAAAACTTTCTCAAACCAGTTTCTTATTCTTTACTATAAGTTGACAATTACGTTTGATGTCTTTCTATTTTTTCTTTGTTCCGCGGGCAGATTTAAAATTTGAATATTATGAATTAGAGCTCGAAATTTATTATTTTTAAGATTACTCCAAATATTTCCTTTCAGTTCATCATGAATGCTATAAAAAAGATATATTGGTAAAAACTCACCCTTTGCTATACACTCAAAAAGTGAAAAATAAAGGACAAACAATAGAAAAGAAGAAATAATCAAACTTAGAAAAAGTCTACAGTTTATATATACAAAAATGAAAGGAAAAAAAAAAAACAAAGCTTACAATGAGTCAAACCTAAAATATATAGACGGTGGTTAGAACAGTCGACGAGGCTTCAATATTAAACTACAATCTTGTTGAATATTTTGTTTGCTCAAGTCGAATTTGATCATTTATTTTTGTTAAATTTCATACCACAATTATTGTTTTTTGTACTGACAGGTGTATTCAATTCAACAAGTATTACAATAATACAAGTACAAATGGGAGAGACCAGAGAGAGATTTTAACTCCCAACTACCATCGCCCACACTTTCCTTCCACTTCGACCAAAAATGCAAAATGAAAAAAAAAAAACTTAAATAGTCGTCACTCAATCGCTTAAATTAAAAATTATATGTAGATGTATAATATATGTATAATTTATGTATAATTGTGTATAATCAATTGCATAACCTATGTATATCGACGAGAAAAAAACAAATAGTGAATCCCGCCGCCTATTTGTGTAAAGATTTAAAAAAAAAAAAGAAGAACTCTCCAACTAATTAGGATTTGTTGTGTTAGGGTTGGTAGATCGTTATGGTGTTTAGCACAAGTTCTATTGTTTACAAATGAAACGATCCCTTCCCGGGCATAAAAAGAAGATAGAATTTTAAAAGAAAAACCGAAATGAAACGATAAATAGAAAAAAAAGAAAAGTAAATTTCTTTGGTCTACGGTAAGTCCTTAGACATATACTTCCACAATACTAGAACAAAAATAATCAATATGATTTGCAACTTTGCATGAAACTCTTATCACGTTTGCATTGATCGTTTAGTGGTGTATATATAACGATGATACACAAGCAGCAATGGCGAACCTAGGAATTTTCACAAGGGTATTTAAATTTGAGAGAAGTGAAAAATAATTCCCGACAAAGGGTGTTCAATATATATTATATACCTCTAAAACGTAATATTTTACTTATATACACAGTGCAATTTTTCGACGAAAGGTGGTCAGTTGACCACCCTTGTGACCATGTGGCTTCGCCACTGTACACGAGTTAAATGTAAAGTTATATAATTAAGATATTGCAATTACGAGTGATGTATAGGTTTAATCGTGGTGTAACCATAAATTTATACAAGGAAGATTCAAAGTAGCTAGTCATTTCAATGTCACCAACTAGAATTTGAAGCACCAAAATCAATTTTTGAAATCCCTTCGCCACTATATTAGAATCAATTTCTTGTATCAAAGGATTCAACAAGTTATAACCGAAAAACTCTTTTTTTTTCCCCCCTCTATTTGCTCTCTATAGTTTTTCGACGATGAAGATTCATTAAAAACCCCTTATTCCTATCTAGCTCCGCGCTTGAGGTACAATATTAGCAAGAGATAGAGTTGGTCTTATGTTAGTCTATCATGTCGTTTGGTTGGGAAATAAGTTATCTCATGATTAATTATCCCGAGATTAGTTATCCCACCCTCTCATAGGGATAAAAACAAACTACAATTCCGGGATAACTAATCACATAATTAGTTATACCACGATTTTATCTCAACCAAATATGGGATAAACTCGTCTCAAATTTAATCTCGGGATTAATTATCTCTTATCTCTTATACCAAACTAGCCATATGTGCATTCTGAACATCTTTTTCAAAAGTAAATTTCAAACTTTAAATTAAAATAAATTTTACTACAACTTTTCCACTGAGTTCTAAAGCTTCTAAAATTCTCTTATAAAATAGTTTTTCATCTTGACGAGACTTCAATATGTAAGATATTTTTTAATCAAACTTTTACACTGAGTTCTATAACGATTACTTATAAGAATATTGTTGCAGAAGTAGTTTAGTTTTAAAGCCTTACTCACTTAATAAAGAAAATATCGTTTATTTCTTTATTTATATATCTCAACATTTGTAATTACTAGTAGTTATCTACGCGTTCAGAAATTCTTTAAAAATGAGTATTTTAGGAAAAAAATATAATGCCTTTAGTGTCTTTTTGTGCTTGATATATATTAAAAACTGAAAGAGTAAAATAGGAAAAACAAAGAGAGAAGGATCCAATTTAGGTTTGTTGTTTTAGATTTGATAGTATATACTTTATGGCTGAGCACACTCTCTTACAAATGAAAATTAAAAAAAACCCAGAAGTCAAACTAATTCTTTCCCGAAACATAGTCGTCTGACTCTATATAAAAAAGATAATGAAAAAAAATACATAAAGCATAGTCAAATTGTTTATTTTGTTATTTATTCAAACAACCGGAAATAAAAATGAGAGGTCAATATACAAGTAAAATAAACAACAAAAAAACTCTTCATGTTTAAACAAACATTGACCTACCAAGGATGGAGTGGGAAGCACATTTCCAAATGCATTGGGGGGTTAACTAAACCCAAAAGAAAATAAATACAGAGAAAAAAGGAAAAAAGAAGAGACTCAATTAAGCAATTGGTTTTAATTTCAAAAGGTTTATTATTGAATCTCTAGTTCGAATACTTAAAAGGACAGCGCAGTGCACAAAGTATCTCTTGTTCATGCAGGATTCGAAAAAAGTGGTTGTATCTTAAGAAGTGTGATGTAGACAGTCTACCCTAATGGCTAATACAATCATTAATAGTTGCTTTCACGGCTCGAAACTGTCTAGTTCGAATATTTATTTTTTAAGGGTTTATTTGTTAGGCACATGCTAGTATCAACATATTGGCTTTTCATTACACCCAAACAATACAATATAATTTGATATATACATAATATAATGTTTGATTAACATTATTAGCCCACAAATAGTATAAAATATTACGTCCAATCGACTAGTTAAGTGCACCAGCCAAATGAACAAGTATAAGCCATGTTCATTGAACCTTTTAGGGAACAAAAAATCCTACAAAATTCAGAAAACTCTCATATTTTAATAACTTAAATTAAATAAATGTGTCTTTTAAAAATATACATATAACTAAGTAGTAAAGTACTGTTAAATGTTAATCCATCCCTTTTGGGCAGTTAATAATACCGTTAACGAGACAAGTCGTATCTGACCAAACATGATAACTCCAAGAATCTAGTTTTGTGTTTATATTTTTCTTACATTTTACTGGATTGTGATTTTTGGGGTTTCGAGCAGATTTTTCTTGTGAATATTGAATTGTTTGTTAAATTTTAAGATGGTTGATTCATTGCATCTCACCTATATATTCTCTTGTGTTTTCTGCCGGTTATTTAGTTAATTGTAAACATGTTTTAGTTTTGTAATTTAGAGGTGCACTCATAATCTACCCGAAATTGTAAAACATGCAGTGAAGGGGGTGGGGGAATGAGTAAATAATGAGAGAAAAATAGAGAGAGAGGGAGTTTGTGTGTCTAACACGTCTTATTTGTATTTCTTTTAACGAAATTGAACTAAGATGTTAACTGGGTACTAAACTTTTAACTAGTATCACTACCTGTGAAAAACAAAATTAGGTTTTTCTTAATCTATATCTATATCTATATCTATATATATTATTGCTATAATTCCCCTTTTTCTCCGTATCTAATTATTATTATTATTATTATTATTATTAGCCACATATGATGCATTAACTAATAACTAATTCAGCCATATGGCATAATCAAAAAAAGCCATATATAAATTATTTATTAATTAATTAATAATAAATAACTAAACAAAAATATTGAAAAATTTACTATATAATACGTAAAAATATTATTAATAAATTTAAATAATTTAATAATTTCGAGTATTAATTTAAAATAATATAAATATTTATATCAAGATTAAAAAAATCACACATTGATCTATATTATGTTAAAGGATATAAATGGATAATGTCGCCTTCGTCTCCCATTGTAGTCGCCTTCTTCATATGGCAAGGGCTACCCGTCGCTTGCACTACATTGTCTGACGTTAACCTTGTCTGACCGCTTCCGCTCTGACTGAGCTGACCATCGCACCTGACTTCTATATCCCATTATCCATAGATCTCATTCCTTATCGTTGACGGTCTAAGCAGAAGGTTGCTTAGTCAGATGTCTGGTGAACACAGTCGTAATGAGTATGGGTCTAGTAGGTGTACTAGTAAGGAAGCGAGGTACTAAGTTTAGCGTCGACAAGGCAAGTAGTGGATCTTTATTATCGAATGATATGGGAGACAGTCAAAGCATCAGTCTCAGCATCAACAGAAGAAAAAGACTGACCGACCGCCGTTCAAGAGAGATCCTGAAAGCTCGAACTTTTTGCTAGCTTTGAATGATGGGCCGAAGGAAAGAGGAAGACCAAACAAAGTCGCGGTCAAAGCAAAGAAAAAGATGCCAAAAAAGATTCACTTTAGCTTCTAACTCGCTTAGCTTAGTGTATGTTGCTTGCAAGACTTTTGATAGCTGGCTCGGCCGAACGGAATCACCGATCTAGATAGAAGGGTCGTTCACTCCCTATTCTTTGAGAGGTTGCTTGCGACGGTAGCATTAGCTAGGCAATCAAGCTAGGTCCCAGAGTCAGTCCTAAGGTGAAGATCATCGAATGAAAAAATGGATTGAGCTAGCTAATCACTTGATGATACGGTGGAGAATGGGAACAGAGAGTCGCTCCATAAACGAATGAATTGGACTCCTGGTCCTGATCAAACCAGAGATTCCGACAACCCGAAAAATCGGCAAAAAGAGATGGGTCGGATACTGGAAGCTGCCCAAAAGTCCTGACTTTTTCTCTTTTCTATTCAATAAAGAGAAAATTTAATGAAGGCCACATGAAAACATGAAATCTTATATATTAGATAACGTAATAGCAATAATTTAAAAATCAAAAATATTTAATATTAGAAATAGAAGGGAAAGATGATTTGAACTTGAGATTAGATTAAAATTATGATAAAAACGCTCACATTATGGATAGGACCACAAAATTAAAGTTTACTAGATAAATAAAAATAATAATTGGATAACAAATTAAAATGTTAAGAATACAAAATAAATATTTGATGTATTTAATTTAGTAACGAAAATAAAAGTTAAATTTGTATCCTCAAACTAAAAGAGAAAGAAAATTTAATTGCACGTGATATAAAAATAATTATAAGAAAATAGAATAGATTTAAATTATAATAATTAAAAAAACTTATGTATTAATATTTTAGACTAATTCAAAGCTATAACTTAAAATAAAATGTGATACTATGTATTTGTATTGTATAATAAAATATTAATATAAACAACTAATTAAAATTTCATAATAGGGATAAAAATATATAAAGAGAAAAACAGAGATAGTGTGAATATTTATACTTTGAATTAATTTAAGGATAAGTATATTAAATAATTAAATAATATTCAAAAAATATTATTGATAGATTTGAATGACGAAAGATCTCCGAGTAAGAGGATAAAAGCATAAAAATACATTAAATTTTAGGAATAAAAAGTTTATATTTATATATGGTTATCAAAAGAGTAATAAGCAAGATATTAAATCAATTGGTAAGCTAATAAAAGATCACATGAAAATATAACAATATTAAGTAATGAATATGCAGCAACAATAAGCAAAGATTAAATAGAGATTTTGTTTTGGTAAAAATGTAGAAGGATACGACTTATTCGACTTTGAGGCAAAACATAAAGTGGTAATAAGAATTTTGTTAAAACAATATGTTCAAACAAGACACATTACAATGTGATATGTTTAGTATTCTTTAATATTGACCACGGAATAAAATGCAAGTACTAAAATTAAGGGGTTGGGATGCTACAAATATAAATATAAAAAAAATATATTATCTAGTACGAAATATGAGAAACAGTTTCATGTCCTTCTTCTTAAGTGTTAACCCGACGCAATTTATCCGTGATAATGTGCAGCACACGGATCTTTCAAGGGGAAGTTGGGGGTTTGTATTTCTGTTTCTCATCTAATGGTCAAATTGATCATGTTTTGTAATATTGTCATAGCATTCTTTTTTTGGTTCCTAGTTCTTTATTCATTTTAAGATTTCGATTCATTTAAATTCACGTCACATAAGGTCCATTAAAGGAAGGAAACACTATCTATCAGAATTTTTTTTCCTTGGAACTCGAATCCTGGACCTCTGATTAAGGATAAAAAAATATTATTCATCACACTACAACCATTGATAGTAGCTCCTCCCAACACATGAGGGGGAACTATAACTAATTAGGTGATGAACATTATGAGTTAACATCATAATTAAGGCCTAAACTCCTATCAGATCTTATCCTTTTAGAACTCCATGTAAATGGGAAAACACGAGAGCGAGACTCTGATTCTTGAATTAGGTCATTGAGATTGAGCAAAATATCCGACTTCAATCTCAACTTCATTGAAGGAAGCAGATTGTATATTCGTTTTTCTTTTTTATGAATACGCTTTAAATGAAACTATGAAAGAATTTTTTATTTGACTGTGCATAAATAGTACCCAAAAAGAGACTTGCCGAGTAGAGAGATGTTCTCCCCTCTCCTTTATGTGTTGGGATTAGGGTGGATTTGGGCTTTGTGAGTTCAAGATCTCAATTTATTTTACGGAAAAGAGCTAAAAATACCTATAAAGTATTTAATTTGGCCTAAATTTATCCTCCTTCCACCTATTGGATAAAAGTTGTCCTCAACGTTATTATTTGGCTCAAATGTACCCCCAAAAAATTTAAAATGTCCAAATATGGTCCTCGCACTAACGTGGAAGCCATGTTATGATATATTTGAACACATTTATTGTTTAAGGATATATTCAAAAAATATTCAATAGTTCATGTAAGGTCCATTAAAGAAAGGAAGCGTTATCTACCAGAATTCTTTTTCCCTTAGAACTCGAATCTTGCACCTCTAGTTAAGGATGAAGAAATCTTATTCATTACACCACAATAGTTGATGGTAGTTTCATAAGATTCTCAATATGGTGGAACTATAACCAATTAGGTTATGCACGTTGTGAGTTAACATCATAATTAAGGCCTAAATTCCTAGCGGATCTTCTCCTTTTAGAACTCCATGTAAGTGGAAAAATACGAGAGCGAGGCTCTGATTCTTGAATTAGGTCCTTAAGATTGAGCAAAATATCACAGACTTCAACCTCAACTTCATTGAAGGAAGCAGATTGTATATTCATTTTTTTTTGTGAATACGCTTTGGCTAAAACTAGATTTAATCATTATTTATTTCTGTGAAGATAAATTAAAAAAGAATATGAAGAGAAAAAAAAAATCAAGTTTACTTGACATTGAGTTCTTTGGTGTTTTCACTATGTCAATTTTGAAATCTGAGCTTCATAGAAGATTTTTAGGTTCTCTGTGTGATTTGAAGTTGATCTGATAGGAAACGAATCTGAGCAAGAAATTGAAACCACCATTATTGAGCATCTTTGAAGTTTCGAAGTGGGTTTGAAGAGGACTCAAATTTTTATGTTTGAAATCAGTCGTGTGTTGCTAAGTATACTTGGTATTGAGTAGCAAAACTTGTTTATGAATTTTGAGAGCATATGGACTGATTTAGTTAAGATTAAATCGAGTTCTGGAGCTGAAAATTGAGGAGAAGAAAAATATGGTGTGGCTGACTGAACTAGGTCAAAGAAAATTTAGGTTAATAATTTGCCTAGTTGGTAGTTCAAGTGATGGGTCCCATTATCACGGTGGAGATTTGTTAGGGATAAGGACGATTATGTCTACTTTATTAACGGTAAGGATATTATTGGACAGAAAGTAAAACGAAGGATAAACATGGACAATTTATCAAAGTACAGGGATAAATATTTTTTTTTTTATTTTTGATTTGATTGTACGTAAATAGTACAAAAAAAACAAAGAGACTTGCTGAGTAGAGAGATGTTCCTTCTCCTTTACGTGTTGGGATTAGGGTGAATTTGGGCTTTGTGAGTTCAAGATCTTAATTTATTTTACGGAAAAGAGCTAAAAATACCCATAAATTATTGAATTTGGCCTAAGTTTATCATCCTTCCACCTATCGGACAAAAGTTGTCCTCAACGTTATAGTTTGGCTCAATGTACCCTAGAAAAATTATAAAGGTCCAAATATGGTCCTCGCACTAATGTTGGAAGTCATGTTATGATATATTTGAACACATTTATTATTTAGGGATACATTCAAAACTTTTTAATTGTTCACGTAAGGTCTATTAAAGGAAGGAAGCGCTATCTACCAAAAAAATTTCTCCTTAGAACTCGAATCTTGGACCTCTGGTTAAGGATGAAGAAATCTTATTCATCACACCACAACCATTGATAGTAGTTTCATAACATTCTCAATATGGTTGAACTATAACTAATTCTATATTTTCGATAAAACGAATATATCAAGGTATACAAAGCTAAGGGGGAGTTTTGTTTAGTTGAGGGGTGGGGGGAGATAGGGGTAGCAAATATACTGTATTCTCTATTGGATCTTTGGTGAAAAACATAATATTTCGAATTTTCTTGGGGAAATAATGTTTTCCTTTCCATTTTCGCGGGTAGACAACCCTCAGATCCTTTGTAGCCCAGGGGTTAAAAATAGGAAAACTATCAGCTATGTCCATTTAGCTTATTATAAAAATTGGTCAATTCATTAAATATTACTAATATTAGCTAAATGTTACCAATATTATCCAATTAGCTATTTGTAGCAACAACAAAAAAAAGTCAAATCTTTGTTTTATTTTGAGTGTGTGTTACTAGAATAGATTGGGTACATCTTAAGGAGTTTGAATCTCAATTTTGGGATAATTTGGCAAAGTCTTGAGATGGTTTGAATTGAAAATTTGAAGTAGAAGATGAAACATGAAAAAAATGATATGTGTATCATACCGTGTATAATTTGTATATCACATGTATATCCATGTATACATCTGTGTGTGATACATGCGTGATACATGCGTCGTAGAAGTATTTTTTGAACTCAATTTTAACTACGAATTTTGATACTAAATCAGTCCAAATCACCTCCAATCTTCCTCAAAATTTGTATGTTGACTCATCTATATATTTTTAATGAATTTCAACCATACCCGTTGAAAAAGGTCTCTGTTTGCTTATATTCTTGAAATCTTGTATATATATAATCTTGTTTGCTCCTCATCCATGAAATTTTCTTTTCGTTATCTGGTTTGCTCCTCATCCACGAAATTTTCTTTTTGTCTTGTTGCATCTAATGTTGCTGATCGCGCTTAAAAATATGGAAGGAGATCTTTGCGTGTGATTTTTGGAGAGAAAGAACCTTATTTATTTGGGTTTTCAATTTTATATTTGCTCGGCTAGTTTTGGCAAATGTATATATAATGGCTAGATGTTAATAAGTTGAAACTTATTTGGGACATTTATGTAAGATTCCCTTAAAAATATCAAAATTATATTTGAAGTTCAAATGATATTATTTTAAGTATTGTTTATAGTAAAATTCAATTTTCATGAGAAAGTCGTAGAGTAGAACTTAATAGATGGGACATTTTCCTTAAGGAAGTGTTAACATGAAACGTTAGACATATTTGATAACAGAAAAATTTAGACATATTTGACATGAAAAATGCCATAAACAGGTCATGGCGAATATACAACACAACGTAGAATTTTGTGTTTGATACAATCTTTTAGTAGCAAAGTTTTTATTTGGGGAAAATGATATAGCCGCTCTCAAAATAATAGTTTGATACAAGGTTTTTGTTTTGTTTTATATATTTTTTGTATGTATACACATTTTTATGTTATATACAAAGAATATATAAATTTTATACACTTTTGTGGCTATTAGATATAAATAGTTTCGACCGGGGGCTAAAAATAATCTTTGCCCTTTTATTCAATGGGAAATTTTCAGAAATGACTATTGTTTGGAGGCTTATTGCTACGCATAGCTATAGTTTAGCTAATTACATTCCGTAGCTACTAATTATTTGCCATGGGATGTATGGTGTTGTATTCAATTCGGTTGTATACACTGTATTCAATTCGAATGCATTCGTTTTATATATTTTACATTGTATTCAATTTCACTGTATTGAATTATGTTGTATTAAAATAACAAAAAATCAAGAAATAAGGTGTATACCGATGTTTTCAATTAGGATGTATACACTATATTCAATTCGACTATATTCATTCTTAACTATTTTACATTGTATTCAATTTCACTGTATTCAATTTGACCATATTCAAACAACAAAAAATCACAAATACAATGATATTCGACGGTCTTCACTTCATTGTATTCATTCGTTGTTGCTTTTACACTGTATTCAATTCGATGTATTTAATTCGGTTGTATTCAGACAACAAATGTTCAAATATTATAGGAATCTGCCATAAAAATAACCTTCAGAATGCATAAATACAAGAAAAAATATAAAAAAAGGAACTGTATTTACATTAAAAAGTATGAAATACCCTCATATTTGAGCGTATTTGTACAAAATTCAATGTGTTTGTATCATTGCATGTGACTCAATCGCAAAAAAGAGAAGAAAGTTCGCGGGAGATGGCGTCTTCCGGCCAAACAAAACGTTGTATACATTGTATTAAAACTAAAAATAGAGACGAACAAAGAAGGAGAAAAAGCCATGGATTCTGGAGAGAAGCCATGGATTCTTAGAGTCTGAAAGTTCCCCTTCTAGAAGAAACCATAGCATCATAAATTTTGAAAGTTCCCCTTTTAGAAGAAGCCGTAGATTCTAACGAAGGAGAACCCAAATACTAAAAATCGATTTTGAGCGGTAAAACCAGATAAAAAAAGGCTCCATTTTGTGTAAATCAGAATCTAGGTCAACTGTATTAGTGGGCCTCCGCCAGCGAACCAAATCCAGGATTTCAGAAAGAGCGAGGAGAGAGAGAGCGAGAGAGAGAGAGAGAGAGAGAGAGAGAGAGAGAGAGAGAGAGAGAGAGAGAGAGAGAGAGAGAGAGAGTTGAGGGATCAATTGTATATATTTAGGGAGTATGTATATATTTGTACTTTGCTATAAAATATAAAAAGTAACTATAAAATTTAATATTTTTAAAGTGTTTTGGTTTATAATAAATAGGGTGCATTAATTAGCTATATCATGTAAAATTTCCTTTATATTCATCTTTGCACTTCTTAACCTTCTTAATACGTTTTTAAGGTGGAGGATGAAATGGGCCATCATTAGCTTAGATTGTAGGAGGCAGCCCAATAGCAAAATAAGCCTTGATTAATTCACAGCCCATATAAAATCTGTTTTGCTTCCCCGGTATGTGCCTAATATCATCTAAGGTTGTCCTACCCGTAAATACTTATCAACATTTGATGTTTATATTAAAATAAAATAATTTAACCTTAGCGTTTAATAATTAAAGTGAGAATACATAGCTAAGTGAATAAATATTTGTATACAAGTTAAACATCAATTCGATATAAATATCAAATGCGGATAAATTTATCCAAAAACCTAATGAACAAAAAGCCTCCTCCACCCTCGTTTCGAAAATCTAATCTGATGATGTGTATAACAAAAATGTGTCGTGCTTTAAGATTAGGGCTGGCAAGTGGGCCGGTCCCGGGCCTAAATGGGCCGGTCCCAAATTGAACGGGCCAAACAGGCTTTTGTAGGGATCGGTCCGGGACAGGGACCGTTTGGTCCCAGGCTAAGTGGGCCCAACATATATATTTAAAAAAAAATTAAATAGATATTAGAGACAAAAGGATGTTAAAAAATATCTAAGACAATGCTTTGTAAATTTTATTATAGAATTGTGACATAAATTTTAATATTCAATATTTAATATCCTCTCATTGACTAAACTCCTTCTTCTCATTTGATACTTTTGCTTCCATTACTAAAGATGACAATTATAGAATAAAATTAGAGAGAGATTGTGATAGATTGATGATTTTGTAAGAAAAAATGAAAGAATGATGGGGTATTTATAGTTAAAAATAGGAAAAAAGTGTAATTATAAAAAGTTTGGGATTAAAACAAAGTTGGGGGAGGGGTTAAATGGCTATTTTATAAATAGCCAACGGCTATATTATTTTTTTTTATAAAAAAAATAGCCGTTGGGACCGTTTGGCCCGTTAAAGGACCGGGCCGGTCCCGGGCTAAACGGTCCCGGGCTCTGATAGGCTAAACGGTCCCGGGCTCTGGCGGGTTAAACGGTCCCGGGCCTGACGGGCCCAAATCATAGGACCGGCCCACGAGACCGGTTCAGGCCCTCTAAAACCGGGATCGGGCCTGAACCGACCCACTTGTCACCCTTATTTAAGGCATTCCAATTTTGGAGAGAAAAGAAGTGTCCAATTATAATGACATTACGAATTTATAGTCAACAAAAATAAGCTTATGAAGTGTTCCAATAGTATGGCTAAGTGATTAACTTTGGAGATTTAAAATTCGAATCTCAACTACAATACTTTATATAAACCTATGATTTAGTTTATCTGACATATGTGCTTGTGGACTATAACAAGTTGTTCATCGAATTAGGCGAGCCTATTATAATTTTTTTTTTTCAGAAAAACTAAGTATGAAATTCACAAGAAAATCTTTATAGTTATTGCAAAAAGAAAATAAAAAAATAAAAAATTTGAACCAAATGCTAAGATAGGCCAAGCACTTAGGCTTAAAAGTCAATTCAACAAACCGTCCTAATTCTCTTTGGTCATTTATGCAAGTAAACTAATAACCAGACTTTTCTTTTTGCAGGCATGAATCATTTTCCTAGACATGTTCTTTACTTTTAAATTTCAACTCTTTTAGCTACTCTGTTATTTAATTGCGATGTTAGTTTGCGTAAGAAATAGAAACGTGGCACCGAGACTGACTTCAAGAAAAGAAATGATTGAATAATTTCACTAATTCTAGAGCTTACCTTATTATTTAAAGGTTGAATTTACTAGATATCGCCTTGAGATAAGAAAATCATTTATCTGGAGTTTTCTATTCTTGATTCAACAAAAGAACCGATTAATAATTTCGAAACAAATATCACTTATTTAAAAACTACAAAAAGAAGTACACAAAAATCAAAGTCTTATTATTTAATTAATTATATTGTAAAACCCGTTTAACTATCTAAAAACAATACCGTAATATATTGGTATTTTTGACATAAGGATATAGTTTATGACAAATCGACCACTAATTTTCCTAGCAGTTGACAGTTATTATGAGGACAACTACATTTCGAATGATACCCAAATCTTTGGTCCCGTAGCCAAAATTCCTTTTTGTGGTGGTTCTCATGTACAACAAGAAACTTAGTACTCAAGGGTGAAACTAGATGCACTAGTACGGATTTTGGCCGAATCCATTAATTTTGTTTAAACAATATATTTGTGTTAAAAGATTTATTAAATTTATACAAATATTATATTTAGAATCGAGTTATTAGTACTTGAAATTGTCATTCTAAAATCCAGAACCTATAAAGTTGAAATCCTAATTTCGCCTCGATTAGTTAGAATTTTTTTTTAGAAATAGTTAGATTTACAACTGGTAATTAAAAAATAGCCACAATTTCAAAAGTAATTGGAATTCAGCCATTTTTTCATCTAAAGATAAACTCTAAATAAAAACTCCCTTAAAAATCCGGAAATATTCCAGCATAACATGCTGGAGTTCGAATTTTTTACATATGAGATTCCAGCATAATATGCTTGAATTTCATAATGTGCTGGAGTTCCAATATAATATGTTGGAAGTGTAACCGCAGAATCTTCATAATCCAGCATATTATGTCGAAACTTTTCGTGTGCTAGTTTATACGGAGGAGCTCCATAATCCAACATATTATGCTCGAACTTTCCGTGTTTCAGCAAAACATATGTTATTTTTCAATAATTTTACAAACACTGACTATTTTTTGATTACCAAAACTGACTAGCCCATGCTATTCTCGCACTAGTATTTAATAAAAGAGCCACGTCTGAATTTGTTAATTTTAATAAGTTGATAATTCCTACACGTTCTAGTGTTCAACGAATCAACGCTTTCAAATCTCAACATCAATATTAACTAAGCACCAGCTCTGCCAAAAAATCCCTTTCTGTGACATTATTATCTTTCTTTATTTTCAAGTTTGACACATAATACATTAAAGGAAAAAAAAATGGAATATACAAATAATCAAATATATATGTTATCACGCGTTTCTTGATTTGCGTTTGAATGTTCCTTTAACATGGGGTTCATTGAACTTTGAGAATGATCAAAGAAAATGGGTTTTCTTGGAAGTTTGTTAGGTATTTTTGGCTTTGGGATTGGAATTTCAATAGGTCTGGTTATTGGTTATTTCTTGTTCATATACTTTGAGCCCAGAGATGTTAAGGTAAATGCACCTGCTTTTATTTCAATGGAATGATAAAGTTGTTTACTGTATTCCTTTGATTATCTTATATAGGACAGTAATCATTTGATGGGATTTCAGCTATAATTACTTATGTTAATTATCCATTTCCTATGTTGGTTCTTGTTTCCATGTTTCACTAGAAATTGTTAGCATAATTCAGTTACAATAGATGAACCTTATGTTGAGCTCAAATGGTTCAAAGATACTCTTAATATTGTGTGATATTGTCAGCCAAGCCTGCATCGTTTTCCCAAAATGCCTCGTACCATTAAGATTATCCAAGACCTTATAAGTAGAATCTTTTCCTTTTCAATTTTCCATGTGAGACTTTGTTCACATACACCCAACTATCTCCCCCGAACTAAGTTCACATGATCCATTATCATTTATGAGCTAATTTGTAGATTAACTGTGTGCTGCCCACATGATTCCAGTATTTATGGTCACTGAAGCCCAATGAGAGTTTATGTATGCGTCTTTGAAGCTACGGGTAAAGGTAGTAAACCATCCCATAGACGGGCAAACACACTAAGCCAGACCCTACGCCATCACTGTGCCATCTCCATACCCGTCCCGCCAAACCATTGGTATGGGACTTTGTTCACACACACCCAACGCCTTCGACAAACAATTCGCTATGTCTTACACACGCCAAAGTTGTTGGTGCAAAATCATTCATCCTTCTGCATAGGCAGAGGCAAATTAATTCAGGGTTTAGAGTCAGTATTCAGAACGAGTGTTATCTTATTACTACATATGTTTTCTTTTTTATTTCGTTTCATATGTATACATAAGTTCGAACCCACACTAAATCCGCTTCAGTCATTCATTATCATGTAAAGATGAAGATAGACATGTTGATATGTTACATATGTTAGTATAAAATTGAAGAGATACATTTTGAACCAATTTCTGCTCCCTTAAAAGGTTTAACAAATTCAAACCAACTTATTGGAAAGTGAACTGAACTTCTTGAACACAAATCTCCAGGATTTACCAGAGAGTACACCATTCGATGAAATTGAGCCAAGCTCATTAGTTGATCTTCTACCTGAACTCCCATTATGGGTGATGAATCCGGACTACGAGCGGGTAAGCACTTGCCTTCTTTTGAAATTAACATCTTTATCCTATTATCCCAAGTGAAGGGAACCTTGGCGTAACCAGTAAAGTTGCTGTCATGTGATCAGGAGGTCACGAGTTCGAGCCGTGAAAACAGCCTCTTGTAGATATACAGATTAAGACTGCGTACAAAAGACCCTTGTGGTCCGGCCCATCCCCGGACCTTGCGCATAGCGGGAGCTTAGTGCACCGGGCTGCCATTTATCCCATTATCCCAAGTCAAATCTTATCTAGGTTATGATCTTATTCCTATTGTTGTGTAGGTTGACTGGTTTAATGAGTTTATAGCGAACATGTGGCCCTATCTTGACAAGGTAATCAAAATTCGCCGCTTGTTATTTCCAACATATCATTCATATCATGTTTGGGATTCTTATTCTTGTTTATGCCATGGAAATGGTCAGAAATATAGCAGCATGCCTGAATAGTGCAGTCTGATTTTATTTCCTCTACAGGCAATTTGTGGAATTATTAAAAGCACATCAAAACCTATTTTTGCAGAGTATATTGGACAGTATCAAATAAAATCTATTGAGTTTGAGCAACTTACTCTTGGAACAATTCCTCCTCGATTCCATGGTGAGCACAAACTTTATCAAGCACATGAAATGTTGCGATAAACGGCCATCTATAAGATTAGAAGTTACCCATGTTTCATTTGATCTCGATCAATTTGGCAGGTATTAAAGTATATGATTCCAATGAAAAGGAGCTAGTACTTGAGTTTGCGGTCAGATGGGCTGGAAATCCAAATATAGTTGTGGCATTGAAGTTATTATCTCTACAAATCTCGGTACAGGTAAGACTTAGTTTCCCTTTCTGTTCTTCTTATGAAGGATAGATTGACATAATCTTCAAATGAAAGTGCTATGCAATTTGCTTTTTTGTGTTAGTTATCTGATTTACATCATTTCTTTTGATTGCTTTAGTAGAGCTTAGAAGGGAGCCTTGGCGTAACTGGTTGCTGCCATGTGACCAGAAGTTCACGGGTTCGAGCCGTGGAAACAACTCTTGCAGAAATGCAGGGTAAGACGGTGTACAATAGACCCTTGTGGTCCGGCCCTTCCCGGACCCCGTGCATGGCGGGAGCTTAATGCACCGGGCTGCCCTTTTGCTTTAGTAGAGCTTAATGTTTATGGATGATACTCAGATATATATGTTGTATAAAGATTGTGACAGATTGTTGTTTTCAGTAATGTTTTTCAGGAACAACAAAATAGAAACGGAGAGAATGAATTTTTATTGAACTTTATTAGGTGATATTAATAATGTAACTCTCAATGAGAAATTTTACTGAGGTTCGCTATATTTATCTTCAGTTGATAGATTTTCAAATGGCTGCTACAGCAAGGGCAACACTAAAACCTTTGGTCCCAACCTTCCCATGCTTTTCGAGCATAATAGTATCACTGACGAAGAAGGTACGTAAGCATGCAAAATATCTGTGCCTTTCAAAGACTTTAACACTGCTGATGATCTAGAAATAGACTCGGCATAATCTGTCTAACTAAATACTATCGATCATATATGTAGCCAGAGGTAGACTTTGGGCTAAAAGTAATTGGAGGAGATTTAATGACAATCCCTGGTTTACACCATTTTGTTCAGGTAAGCTTCCTCTTTTTACCTAGTGTGCTTCTTAAGTACTAAACTCCATAGGCTAAGCTCGCATTGGATATATAGATAAAAGGTCATATCATAATTTAAGTCAAATGTTCTTTCACTTGTTGCATTTTGGGGTAAAGTGAACTTTCACCAATTTGATCTGCAAATTCAAGGATGGAATCACAAGATTATTTCTTTTACCTATGAAGAAAACTATGTGTGGTATGCAGAATTGTGCTCATTATAATATCACAAGGAATATGCAGAATAAATCTTCAACTTGGCGCCGACACAAAAGCAATCTATGTTTCGAGTTGATTACGTTTACCCCAACAGCCTAAACCAATACAGTTCCTAAAGAAATTAAATAAGCTGGAAGATATTTGTTCACAAAGAGATGTAAAATGTACTTTATGTCTCTAATAAGCAGGCAGGAATACTCAGTACCGCACGCACATTATAGAAAGGCCTTGAGTGCTTTCCTAGCTGCAGACTAATAGTTGTAGAAAATGCACCTTGAAATCTTACTCATTGGTTTGGCTATGACTTAAACAGTAGATAGAACTACTGAAGTAGGAAACTTACAAAATGTAGTAGCATAACATGATTCATCTGCGTAAGAGATATTGCTCTCAAATGAGTCTGTTAAACCTATATTTCCGTTCTGAAAATTTAAATATCCTGATACCATTGTATCTGAGTTTGGCTATTGTGGTTACATACACTCAAAAGTACATAGATTTGAATAAAGTTTTCGCTCTCCCTCCCGTTCCATGTGTTTCTAGATTCAAACTCACTATATAGTAGAGAGGAGTATTTTATACATTACCCTCCTCAGCTAGTTCTAATGGAAGTATTCGTTGGCTGACAGGAAACTATAAGCAAGCAAGTTGCCAGGCTTTACCTCTGGCCACAAACACTTGATATACCAATTCTTGACAGTTCAATGTAAGTTTTAAACAAACAATAATTTACTTGAAATCTCGACAATGGACTAATTCCTGACAGTCACTTGCACTTGTTGTGTCGTGATACTTGAGCGTTACCGTTGTAGTTTCAGCGAATATAAGGGTAGCCAAACACAATTTCTTAAGCTTTGGTTTTCTCAAAATGAAATCATCTTCCTTCTTCTCTTCCTCTTTATTTCTTTTGTCCATGTGTTTTGAACAAAGACTAGAAACTTTTCATGTATTTTACCATTCCTTTTGTACTATAAAATTTAAAATTTCTACTGTTAAAATATGCAACATAAATGCAAGTGCATCCAAAGGGATTTATAAAGGTTTTAGTCTACTCTAATCATTACAAAATTTTGATGGTGTTTAGATTCTTTTAAATGGTATTAGAATCTATTTTGGGTAATACTGATTTCAACAATTGATTTCTCACTATTCCAGCCAAATTTTCTATTGTCTCTACCTATTCTAAAGCTCTAGATTTCATGTATGAACTCTCCCTATCGAGCCATAGACGTTTCTCTCATAGTCCTCATCGAGTCACTAGCACTATTATCGACACACTCTTTAGTCTCCTGAACTTACTTTCTTTACTTCACATACACTTTTCAACTTGTTGAACCTACTCTTATTCCGGTCCACTCTTCGTCTTTTACGCAAGTTGAACCACATAGATTATGCCCGTCAAAAAGCAAATAAGCTTCTAGATTTGAAGTAAATATGATGTCTCCAATATCAGATATCTAAATGCATCCAAAGTGGTTTAACCTTGAGTTATCGGGTTGGATGCTCAAATTCTTTTCATATTTACTAACATTAGCTTTTGTGATTTTAATAGAGGAGCTGTGAAGAAGCCAGTTGGAATTCTACATGTGAAGGTTCTGAGAGCACAGAAACTTCTGAACACGGATTTTTTGAGTAAGTCAGATCCTTATGTTAAACTCAGCTTAGGTGGGGACAGGCTTCCAGCCAAGAAGACTACTGTAAAAATGAACACTCTGAATCCAGTATGGAATGAGGATTTCAAATTGACCGTAAAAGATCCCGAGTCTCAAGTTCTGCAGCTGCATCTATATGACTGGGAAAAGGTCAGAATCTTGATATCTCATGGTATTGTGGCATCATCTCAAAGTTTAATGCTATTTATTTTATTTTTCTGTAAAAAATTTCTGATGGCTAGAATTCTGGTTTCTGATTTTCTGTGAGAAGGAATTTTATTATGTACACCATCCATCTCAAATTTCCAGACCGTCTTTTACTTGCTTGGAGTTTAAGGGTAAAATGTTTGAATATATGGAAATTGGTAGAGAAGCCTTACGATTTTGAAAACAAGAAAAGTTAGTTAAAAAGATGTAATATCAAATTTTGTGTACTACGAAGAAGTATAAGTTAACATCAGTTTGAATTGTTAGAGGGAGTAAAATTTGATATTTATGGAAAGAGGTTAAGTTTTATGTTCAGAGTATTTCGGTGTCTCTTTTCATCGTCTTGAACCGAGGGTCTATCGGAAACAATCTTCTACCCCGGGTAGGGGTAAGGTTTGCGTACACACTACCCTCCCCAGACCCCACTTGTGAGATTATACTGGGTGGTGGTTGTTGTTGTTGTAGAGTATTTCGGTGGTCGTCTCCAAGTCTGCAGATGAATGTCTCATGATCCACAGCAAATGCAAAAGACTAAGAATTTTCACTTTGTTTCACAGATTGGGGCACATGACAAGTTGGGAATGCAAGTCGTGCCACTGAAATTGCTCAATCCATATGAGAAGAAAGAACTAACACTCGATTTGGTCCACAGCACAAACCCAAATGACCCTCAGAACAAGAAGGCGCGAGGCCAGATTATGTTGGAGATGTCCTTCATTCCTTTCCAAGAAGATAGTAAAAAGTTCAGCGGACCTCTTAATATTCATGAACGGAAGGAGAGTATTTCAAGCCTTTCAGATGATAACTATTCCTTGCGGGGAGCAGGTTTGCTGTTGGTTACAGTTATTGGTGCTGAAGATGTAGAAGGGAAACACCATACAAATCCTTATGCAGTGGTAGTTCTTAGAGGAGAAAAAAAGAAAACAAAGGTGACTTTTACACTCTCATATATTGTTAACCACATAGGCGGATTCATTAAACTTGATGTTTCAACGTTTAAGGTTCTAATAGCAGAACCTATTGCACTTTTTGAATTATAAAATCAGAACTAATAAAGGGCAGTCCGTTGCACTAAGGTCCCGCTATGCGCAGGGTCCGGTGAAGGACTGGACCATAGGGGTCTATTGCACGCAGTCTTACCCTGCATTTCTGCTAGAGGCTGTTTTCACGGCTCGAACCCGTGACCTCCTGATCACATGACAACAACTTTACCAGTTACGCCAAGGCTCCCCTACAAATTCAGAACTAATATTTGTTGAAATTTTAGTTATTTTTCACATATAAATCTATGTTCCACACAAAAAATAGTAGGTTCAGAACCCATGCTCGATTCACCTCTAGTTAACCATCTTATTGCTATTGTTGTCTTACCTTTAAACAACAACAATAACAACATATCCAGTGTAATCCACCAGTGGGGACCGGGGAGGATACCGTGTACGCAGACCTTACCCCTACCTTGAGAAGGTAGAGAGGTTGTTTCCGATAGACCCTCGACTCGAGGACAAATGAAGAAAAAAAACAGTAGCAACAAGTATGTTGCCTTACCTTTGTTTACCAAATATTTGTAGGCAAGGAACAAAACCTGGAATCCAAAATGGGAAGAAGAATTCCAGTTTGTGTTGGAAGAAGCTCCATTGAAGGACCTAATCCATATTGAAGTCAAGAGCAAGAAAAGAAGATTTGGTTTTCGGTCTAAGGTAAAAGAACCATCATCACAAAACTCCTTAACTTTTCATTACTACACTCTTTGAATACAAAAACTGATTTTTGTTGCATGTAATTTCTGTAGGAGTTACTTGGGTATGTAGATATCCAACTGATGGATGTGATATACAACGGACGTATCAACGAGAAGTACCATCTCATCAATTCCAAAGATGGAATTCTACATGTTGACATCAGATGGAAGGTGATCTAGCAACTGCAACGCGATGCCTCTGCACTGTAAATTATCCGTTTAGATATTAAGTTCATCGATCCTATCTCTGAACAATTTGCAAGAGTTCTCATAGCAGTTGTTGTATGTCTTGCCTTTAATTATATAGTATAAAGCCTTAATCATCAAAATCATAGCACAATGTCCGTTCTTTTTTAAAGCCATGAAAGAAATGCATACAAACATCTGCGCGCGCACGCATGTTCGTTCGTGCCTTTTGTCTTATTCTATCAGGGGTAAGTATACTTATCTGTGTATTATATTATATCAATCAATCAACTACACCTCAAGTTCAATGAGTTAATCTGCTCTTGTTAGGTTTATTTAATTCTAATACTAAATAGTTTGTTCTTTTAAGATAGAACGGAGATTCTTTATGACTTTATCCCTACACTGGCATATAAGGTTCTAACCAAAATAAAGAAATTTTGACAAGCTGTCAAAAACTAATGCCATTTTCACTTGATTTGTTTCATACTTTTTTTCGAAATTTTACAATTCTTATGTCCAAATGTCCGCTTAGTATCAATTAGTTAACATCGTATATATGGATTCTTTACTTTCTTTGTGCTATGTTCTTAACTAAATCCATATTGATTCTATTGTGTCTGCATATATTTTATACTTGTGATCTAGGACCTTTTTGTCTTCTCCGGTAGTGGCGGAGCATAATATAGTGAGGGGTGGTCAGTTGAACACCCTTTGTCAAAAACTTATATAGATCAAAAAATATCTTTTGTACATACATATTAAATTTTGAATACCGCGATATTTTTGGCTTCGCCACTACCTGTCAGTGTAAGAACCTTAGATGTATATATCATATCGATCAGTAACAACAACATACTCAGTGTGATCTCAGAAGTGGGTTCTGGGGAGGGCGGGGTGTATGCGGACCTTACCCCTATATTGTGTGAGGTAGAGAGAGTATTTCCGATAGATCCTCGGCTCGCAATTTGGCTTATGAAATTAGTGTGAAATTAGTATGTAGCTGAAATCAGAAGGAGGCGTACGTGTGACTGTGTATATGTGGAGCAGCATTAACCATAGGTTATGTTTGCCTTGGCATTATAGGAGACACCAACCATAAGTTATGTTTGCCTTGGCATTATAGGAGACACTAAAATGTAGTATATCCTGTATTTGAATCAAATAGGAAGTGGTCCCTTTAGGGATATCCGATAAATGAAAAATCAAGAAAACTTTGGTGGTCCAATTGATGCACAAACTGTTGTTTGTTAGGTTGTGTAAAGGCAAATGGGTGTAGGAGATGACAGATTACAGCAGCAGTGGTTTTGCAAGTTGCTTTTGCTATCCCTATCAATTAATGTGAAAAACTATAAGATGTATAATCAACAACTAGAACTGTTTTCTTATCAAAATATATCTACAACTAACAACTTGAGCCGTTTTATTAAAAAAATTAAATAAAAGAGGCAAGTGTATTATAACAAATTTAATACAAACAACTCTAAAGGGAGGTGTCTTAGGCCTCATTTTTTAGACTTAAATATTATCTGAAGTTTTATCATTAAGTTCTTAATTATAAGTGCTTTATTTTTTTAGCTTTAATTTTAATTATTCAAATCTAAACATTAATTGCATCTTTTTTACAATCACTTAATGTGTCTAAATATATCTAAATGATTAAGGCTATAACAAAATTTTAATATCATTAAGATGCTACATATTAAAAGATTTCTGCAAAGATGACTGTTTCACAACTATTCCGTCCGCTTTCACTGCAAATTGTCGTCGCCACTGCCCCGATTACTAACTACCACCGTCGCTAATCACCACAGTAAACCGTCACCATCACTAGACACCATTTATAATCACCACCGCCAACCACCATTGTCACAACAATCACTAATCAGGACCATTATGTTTAAGTGAGTTTAACCAAAAATATATCTTTCGATCAAAATCTAAGTTTAGAAGAAAACGAGTTTCTGATAACCAAGTTTTGCTTCACTTTCTCAATGATATCAAAGGAAAATAACAAGAACAACTAAGAAAATAATTGATTGCCAAGTCAAGTTAGAGAATTTCGAGAAAACCGAAAAGTAAAGTATATATTTCAATATTGCATCATATGTCCTTACAAATAGAATTCTATGCCCTTATATAGGAATACACAATAGTAACGGTTTTCTCCCATAATTTGGGCTAATTATGGGCATTAATAATATTGATTGCCCATTATTTTGGATTCTCATAACCGATGCATTTATTGCTATAAATGCCTTACATCTGTTACGATTCCCCTTCCTTATTTCTTTCCGGTCCATGTATCTTTCCCTATTTCTACTATTTATTTATTCTCTGCCAGCCGTTAGGCCCGGTGCCATCTCGTGGGTATTTCTCCTCGTGCCTTCTCTTTTCCTATCAAATAAGATTGCCACGTGTCGCTATATTATTGTTCCACGCGTTATGCCATGTCAGCGGTCTAATATTCCACGTGTAGTTCTTTTTTACCACAAATACAGATAGTCCCCCCACTTTCTTGAATATTCTCTACTGAATATTCGAGGAAGTGGAAAGGTTTTTATGGCGGGAATTCTCTGCCGCCGATTTTTCGAATATAATCATATCCTTTTCTGAACCGATGTGACGTTCATCACTTTCATTTAATGATCATGCCACGTGGCTTTTATCAACTGGTCCTTCAGTTCTTCAGCGTCTTTTAGGGTTTTCCTGCAACCGCATCAGTCACGAAGTGACGGTTCCATTATGACGCTTTATAATGACCTTAATAATCGTGTCTTCTTATAAATACTTCACCCATTTTTTCCGATTTTCTAAAACCTTTCCTTCTTCGTCTTCTTGTCTTACTTTTTTCTACATCTTTTCCTTGCGTTTCTTTGATTAATCATGTCTTCCCCTGATCCTTACAAAGTTATCATTGTTGATGAGTTTGCTTCTTCCAATGTACCTATTAGAAGTAGAAGAGGTAGTAGATTGCGTAGCCTCGGTTCTATTTCTAACCGTGGTTCCTCATCTCAAAATAGTGCTGCCAATACATCTTCTTCCAGACCCAGAGCTTCTGCAACCCCAAGATCTTCTTCTAAAGATAAATATACAACTGAGGCTCTACGTGAACCCAATGTTGATGAAATTATTCCTTAAGAACTATCCTTTGTGACTGATAATGAATCCATGAAGAGTCAGGTTTCTTCCATAGCTGCTTCCCTTGATCGTGTTGATCGTTACCCAACTTTGATTACTGCTGGTCTTCTCGCTCTAGTTCGAAGAGAATGTAATTGGAAACATGATTTCCCAATTTTAGTTCCTGGCACCAACCAAAGAATAACTTCATACCAAACTGGCTATTCCTTCGTTTATACATATCCTTTTACCCTAGGCTTTAAACCTCCTATTGACCCGGTAATCATTGAGTTCTATCGTTACTTCAATGTGTGTTTAGGATAAATTGGTCCCATTGTTTGGAGAGATGTTGCATGCCTCCGTTATTTGTCAAACTTGGCTTCTATGCCCTTTACTTTTCGTCATCTACTCCATTTTTACTCCCCTAAACTATTTCGTGAAGGAGTTTTTTCCCTTGTGGCCAAAAGCAAGAGAGTATTAGTTATCCCTGAGGATGATAGAGATCGAGGCTGGTATGCTCTCTTCGTTGCTGCTCCCACTAGTGCTTTGGCGGGTGAAGAAAATATGCCTTTTCCAGAAAAGTAAAATTTTGCACGTAAGTATTTGCATCTTACCTTATTCCTTTCTCAAAATTGATTCTCAGGTATTTTCATCCCTACTTTTTCAACAACTATGGAAGTTTTTGAGCAAATTCCCAACTTTCGTGCTTGGGTAGGAAAAAGTTGCTATATGTTGCCCCTATGGAGAGAAGATCTTGGAAGTATCTCTCTTAGAGATTTGGGTGGAAAGTTAAAACACACGGTACTCTTTCCCGCTTAGTCTTCTTCTTTTTCCCTTTTGCTAACTTAAGAGTTTTTCACCGTGACTCTTTTCTTTTGTTAGGATTTCCCATTCATGGTGTTAGTCCCGCTTCTGTTTCATCTGCAAAACTTACGATGAGTCTTGCTCAAGAAAGGATTCTGAGCTCTTCTTTAAAGAGAAAAGTAGACGGAGCCCGTAGCTCTGAAGGTGAAGAGGAACAAGAAGAGGGTTCCTTAGTGCGCAAGCCTCGGGCTAGGAGGCGCGTTATTTCAGATGATGAAGCCACCCCTCCTCCAAGTTCAGTTCTTTTGAATGAGTCTGAAAGTGCTACTTTAGTGAGTTCTGATGAAGAGATAGATGCTCCCCCTCGTGACTCCACTGATCAACTATTTTCCCGTGGTTTTGATAGTGAAGATTTTGGTCCCGTTTCTGAAAAAGTATCCCTTGCTTCTTTTCCAGCGTCAGTCCCCATTCGTTCTCAATCTAACGTTCATGTTGTTGTTGCTACTGCTCCCCCCGTGGTTGCTTTCACTTCCTTAACTGTCCCTGTTACTACTACTTCTCATGTTAAAGTTGGTACTTCTGGTAGCAATAAGGTGATGAAAAAGTTTACCATAGAAATCCCTGAAGGTGGTAATCTGTTGAAAAAATCTAGTCAAGCCGACATATGGTTGAAACCTCTACTTGGCCCAGTTGAGAAGTCAAAGTTGGAAAGCAACAGTTCCTTGACATGGATGAATGACATTGTTCATTCATCTTTGAAGGTTCAAGTCTTAACTTTTTTCCTTTCTTTCCCTCGTGGTTATTTACTTTTGTTTGACAAACGCTTCTTTTTTTCTTTTGTTGATCAACTTGATAAGCATGGAGCTTATGAAGGGAATTGTTCATACTGAGCAGCTAGTCAATGATTTTTGTATTGAAGCGGATAACTGGAAGGAACAATACGAGGGTCTTCAATTAGAGAAAGAAGTTTTAGCTGAAGAGAAGTGTGCTTTGGAACATCAAGCAAGGATGATGGCGGCGGAATTGGCAGTTGAAAAAGCTTCTTAAAGTCAAGTTGGCAAAGACAAAGACATCCTCGAGTCTTCATTTGCAGAGCAACTTTCTAAAGCTACCAAGGAGATAAGGGGTTTGAAAGAACTCCTTAATCAGAAGGAGACTTATGCCGGGGAGCTAGTTCAAACACTCACTCAGGTTCAAGAGGAGCTTCGTGCCTCCTCTGATAAGATCCAGTTCTTGGAGAGTTCCTTCGCCCCTTTGAAGGCTTTTTATGATTCTTCTTTGATTGATAAAGAAGAGTTGAAGGCTGAAATTGACCAGTGGGAGAGATTACGAAGCCCTTGAAGATAAATTGACACTTGATGTAAGTTGGGCTTTTCTGAATACCCGCCTCGAGACTTTGATGGAGGCTAGCCATGAAGGCTTTGACTTGAATGCTGAGATCGCTAAGGCTAAGGAAACAATTGAAAAAACTCAACAAAGTCAGAGCTTTTCCTCACCTGAGGTCGGCGTTCATGAAGGTGATGAGCTTACTCCTGGTGAAGTTGGTGTTCAAGCTTCTTCTGCTTAAGTAGAATCTCCTCCCGCTGCTGATGATGCCATATTGGATTCTGCCTTTCTCGCTGCTGATAATGCCACATTGGATTCTGCCCCTTAGTGTTCTTTCAGAACTTAGTTTGTTTTTTAACTTTTGATGGGAAGTTTTTGTTTACTTTTTTGGAATGGATGATTAGTTTTTACCCCTGGTTCGTTTTGGGGTTTGTTGGTCAAAAAATATTTTGGTTTTAAATAAGTATATACTTAGCTTTAGCCAAGTTTAATATATGATCTTTCGTTTAATTTGAGTTTTTGTTTAAACTCTTTGACTTGCATTTAAAAATACTTTAATATTTCGTAATTTTGGCATAGACACGAATTTTATAAAAGAGGGCCCTTTTATAATCGACACTAATGAAGAAGACGTCTCAACTTCATATTGGTGTAAGTATATGAGAGAAGTAGGAAAATACATATTTTGAAGAAATTTCATAAATAATTTGAGGAAGTTTCATGTTTTGAACTTTAAAATTACATAACACTTTACAAATATTCAATTAACTTTTTGTGCGACATCTACAACTCTTTCATAACTGTTTTTCTTATAACAGATTTCAAAACATTCTAGGGTATATCTTGCAACCCATGACTAATCATTGCTCTTAACCTAAGTACTCGCAGGATCTTGTAATTTGTGTCCGCGAGTTTATACTTTATCAAAACTTATTACAAAGGTTTTTAAATCGGGCTTGTTTTTTGGCTCTTGATTGGCTCTTGACTTTTAATTTTTGGATTGATCGAGGCTTGAATTCTGACTTTTAGTATTCTTTGCCTTCATATCTGTAGTCCCCCAAGTGTTAGAGCTTTGAAGTATGAAATCTCAAGCACTTGATTATTTCTTCCATTTGGTCCATTTCCTAAAAAGGAAAATACATACGGGACTCGGAGGTATATTTTTAGATGATGACTGCTTAACCCTTTTTATTTCCATCAGAAAGGTTGTAACCCATACCAGGAATAATTTTGTATCCCGCGTGTCTTTCAGGTCTAATATCATCATTTGGTGTGGGCTAGCTTTGTGCCTATCATCTAAAATGGTTAGTATAATTTAAAAAAAAAAAAACTAAACCATATACGAATGATACTTGATCGGGGGATCTTCCTTTGCTTAGAAGTAATACTTCTTTAAATGAACAACATTCCAATTTGATGGGAATACTTTGCCTTCCATTTTTTCTAACTCATACGCACCCTTTCCGGCAATGCCTCGAATCATGTAGGGTCCTTCCCAATTTGGACTCAACTTTCCTGCATTGGCCATTTTTGTCGATTGAAAAACCTTTTTGAGGACGAAGCCCCCAATCTTGAAGTATCTAAGATGAGCTTTCCGATTGTAGTATCGCCCAATAATTTGTTTCTGCGCTGCCATCCTTATTAGAGTCACTTCTCTCATTTCTGCAAGCAAATCTAGATTTATTCGCATCTCTTCCTCATTTGATTCTTCAGTTGCTTGGGTATATCTTGTACTCGATTCACCTATTTCAACTGGGATTAAAGCTTCAGCACCATACATAAGTGAGAATGGAGTCTCCCCCGCACCTGTTTTTGCTGTCATTCGATAAGCCCATAAGACTTCTAGAAACACTTCTGACCACTTACCTTTTGACTCCTCTAATCTTTTCTTTAAGCTATTAATAATAATTTGTTTGTCGATTCGGCTTGTCCATTAGCCACATGATGGTAAGGTGTTGAATTTATCCTTTTAATCTGCCAACTCTGAAAGAATTCTGTGATTTTACCTATGAATTGCGGGCCATTATCATATACGATTTCTTTTGGAACTCCGAACCGGCATATGATATTTTGCCAAATAAAGTCTCTGACTTCTTTTTCTCGCACTTGTTTGAAGGCACATGCTTCTACCCATTTGGTAAAATAATCTGTTAATACTAATAAAAATCGTACCTTTCCTTTGGCTTGTGGTAGTGTACCCACGATATCCATCCCCCATTTCATAAAAGGCCATGGTGAAATAACCGAATGTAATAGCTCCCCTGGGCGATGCATGTTGTTGCCATATCATTGGCATTTGTCACATTTGGCCACAAAACTTTTCGCATCTTCTTCAATTTTTGGCCAATAATATCCTTCTCTAATTAAAGTTCTTACCAAAGATCTTCCTCCTGCATGATTTCCATAGTGTCCCTCATGTACCTCTCTCATCACATATTCTGTTTAAGAAGGCCCGAGACATCTTGCTAGAGGCCCTCCGAACATCTTTCGATACAAGTTGCCACGAACCAAAAAATAACGAGCAGCTTTTTATCGAAGTGATTGAGACTTTATCTTTTCTTTAGGTAAAATCCTATGCTGCAGGAAATTAATGAATCCGTTCCTCCAATCCCAAGTTAAATTATTGAAATTTACCTCTTGTTTATCTTGATCAAGTGCCGAATGAAACAAATGTATTACGGTAGAATTTTCTTCGTTCGTTACTTCTGCAACATATGCGAGATTAGCCAACGCGTCTGCTTCCGCATTTTCCTCCCTGAGTATTTGCACAATTTTTCACGATTGGAATTGTCTGATTAATTCTCGTGCCTTTTCCAAATATTGCTGCATCCGCGCCTCTCTAGCTATATAAGTCCCCTGCACTTGATTAACTACAAGTTGCGAGTCACTTTTGATTATGATCTTCTTTATTCCGAGCTCTTGTGCTAATTCCAGACCTGCAATTACAGGTTCGTATTCTGCTTCATTGTTAGTAATGGGATGACACTTTATTGCTTGCATTATGGTTTCTCCTGAAGGTGGGTTTAGAAAAATGCCTAAACCCGCTCCTTTAACATTCGAGGAGTCATCAGTAAATAGGATCCAAGTACCCGGATTAGATCCGGAGAATACCTGTAGTTCCTTTTCTGCTCCAAGAACTATCCCTGGGCTGAAGTCTGCCACAAAATCCGCTAAAAGCTGTGATTTTATCGCAGTTCTAGGTTGGTACATGATATCATATTCACTGAGTTCTATAGCCCATTTGTCTAACCTACCTGATAGTTCTTGCTTATGCATTATATTCCTTAAGGGATAAGCGATCATTACAGAGATAGGGTGACATTGAAAATAAGGCCTCAACTTTCTAGATGCCATAATTAGTGCTAAAACAAGTTTTTCTAAGTGAGGATATCGAGTTTCAATATCCAATAAAGATTTACTAATATAATAGATTGGAGATTGTTTACCTTTGTCTTCACATACTAATACTGTACATACCGCCATTTCTGATACAACGAGATAGATAAGTAGCCTTTCTCCATCCTTTGGTTTAGCCAGTAACGGTGGATTTGACAAGTATGTTTTTAGATTTTTGAGCGCTTGTTGACATTCATCAGTCCACTCGAATTGTTTTTGCTTTTTCAACACTGAAAAGAACTTAAAACTTTTCTCCAAAGACTTAGAAATATACCTTCCCAAAGCTGCTATGCTACCTGTCAGCCTCTGTACTTCCTTTTTGCTCGTAAATATGTCTGGTATTTCTTCAATGGCTTTGATCTGTGCAGGGTTTGCTTCAATACCTCGGTTAGAAACAAGGAAACCTAAAAACTTACCTGAAACTACACCAAAGTCACATTTTTCGGGATTTAACTTCATATTGAACTTGCGGAGAATCTGAAAAGTATCTGACAAATGTTGGATATGATCCCCCGCCTGTGCTGACTTGACCAGCATGTCATCGATGTAGACTTCCATAAATTTTCCCAGGTGTTCTTGGAACATTTTTGTTACCAATCTTTGGTATGTGGCTCCATCATTCTTTAATCCGAAAGGCATAATTTTATAACAGTAAGTCACCCTGTCTATGATAAAGGAAGTTTTTTCATCGTCTAAAAGATCCATCTTTATCTGGTTATATCCTGAATAAGCATCTAAAAAACTCAACAACTCATGTCCTGCAGTAGAATCAATTAGTTGATCTATATGCGGTAAAGGAAACGAGTCTTTAGGACAAGCTTTATTTAAATCAGTATAATCTACACAAACTCGTCATTTCCCATTCTTTTTTGGTACTACTACAGTATTAGCTAGCCAGTTAGGATATTTTACCTCTCGTATGGACCCAATTTTTAAAAGTTTTGTACCTCATCCTGGATCACCTGATTTTTGAAGGATCCTTGCTTCCTTTTCTTCTGTTTGATAGGTGGATAAGATGGATCTTCATTTAGCTTGTGAGTCATCACCTCTGGTGGTATTCCTGTCATATCTGAATGCGACTAAGCAAAGAAATATGCGTTAGCTTGTAAAAATTTGGCAAGTTTACCTTTCATTTCTGGGCTTAGCTTCATTCCAACATAAACTTTTCTATCTGGCCACTGCTTGTAAAGTGTGATAGCCTCGAGTTCTTCTATTGTTGTTTTGATGTTTTCATTTTCTTCTGGCTCTTGAATGATATCAGGCCTTGAGTCTACGTCCGTTTGTCCACCTTCAGTTGAGGTTTGTGCTATTGTGTCCTCAACTGAGTTCTGTAATTGTTATCTTTTATCTGCACCATCGTTTGTTGTGCCTGAATCTGCCACTGAATTGATACTTCTAGAAGCCTGCTAATCTCTACGAATTTGTCTAATCCCCAACTGAGAGGGGAACTTAATAACTTGATGTAAAGTAGATGAAACAACATCCATATCATGAATCCAAGGCCTGCCAAGAATCATATTATACGCCATGTCCGTATCTATCACTTGGAATTTCGTATCTTTGACAACTCCTTCTGCAAATGTGGTAAGCATTATTTCTCTTTTTGTAACAACACTTGAATTGTCGAATCCAGATAAGGTGCGTGCTTTGAGCACCATTTTGTCATCATCTTGCATCTCGTTTACCACCTTCAGAAGGATGATATTTACGGAGCTACCTGGGTCAATCAAAACTCGTTTCACATTAGTATCATGTACAAGTAAAGATATTACCAATGCATCGTTGTGAGGGGTCATCACGCCATCTGCATCTACATCATCAAATGTTATACTGTCTTCTTCCAAAACTTGGCGAACTCGCTTTCCATGGGTAACCATGACTTTTGATGTCTTTTTTGCAGCCGTATATGTCACACCATTGACCTCCTCACCTCCGCTTATCACATTAACCGTCCTTTTTGGTGATGGAGGTTTTGGTGGCTCTTGTCTATTCTTCATATACGTTTTCTTACCCTTCTCACTAAACAAATTAGTTAAATAACCTTGTTTTAACAAATGCTCTATTTCACCTAGTAGCAATCTGCAATTTATTGTTTTATGACCGTGGTCGTTATGAAACTCGCACTATAAATCTGGATTTCTTCTGCTAGGGTTCGATCTCATTTCTTTTGGCCACTGTACCTTATCTCCTATATTTCTTAAAACAACTACAAATTCAGAAGTGCTAACATTGAAACTGTAATCACCAAACTTTGCCTTTGTATTAACATTTTTATCCCGGGCATCTCGCTCTTTCCCGAACTTGGATGATGAACCCGCGTCTCTGTCTCTTGATCTAGAACCATCCCTTGGATTTTCTTGTTTTGAGCGTGAATCCCGTCCTGCTGGTCCCATGTAAGGTTCATACCTATTCTTACCGGACCTTTTTTCGGTTTCTGGTTGCCTCGAACTTGTTCTTTCATCACCCCTTGAGCGAGTGATAGTGTCTTCTTCTACCCACAGCTTCATACTGTACCTATTGTACACATCATTCCAAGTTGTAGCATGGAATTCTCGTAAGCTTTCCTTAAGTCTCCTCGTGGCTTCCGAGCTTTTTTCATTTAAGTTGCTCGCAAACACCATGGCCGCCCAATTGTCAGGTACGCGTGGTAACATCATTCTTTCACGTTGAAATCTATCCACAAATTCCCTGAGTAGCTCCGTATTTTTTTTTTTTTAAAGATGTCTTCCATTCTCTTCTCAACTTTTTGAGCTCCCGAATGTGCTTTTATAAATGAATCTGCAAGCTCAGCAAAAGAATCAATAGAATTTTCTGGTAAAAGAGAATACCATGTTAATGCTTCTTTCGTAAGTGTTTCACCAAATTTTTTGACCAGCACTTACTCAATTTTTTGCTTGGTTAAATTATTGCCTTTCACGCCAGTTGTAAACGCAGTTACATGATCCCGTGGGTCGGTCGTTCCATCATACTTTGGAATATCGGACATTTTAAACTTCTTCGGTATCGGCAAGGGAGCTGCACTTGGCTTCCAGGGATGTTGTGAATATTTGTCAATATCCACTCCTTTAATCACGGGTGACACACCAGGTATTTGTTCTATGCGATCGTTCTGCTCCTTGAGTTGCTTCTGCAAAGTTAGTACTAACCTTTGTAAATCAGAATTATTTGGTGTACTTGACCTTCCATCGCGAGATTCACTGGGTGTTCCTCCGCTTCCCGAATTAGCAAGTCCCGAACGTGGGTTTTCTATAGTTGCAGTGTTGTTTGGAAGTGGAGTTGGTGGCGCAGTTGGCAATCCATTGACAAAAGCTTGAAGAGCATTGTTGACGTGTTCCGCAATTAGTTGTTTTAATGCTTCCTCGGCAGTTTGCTTGTCCCCTTGTTGATCATTCGTGTGCGATGTTGATCTTTGAGGTGTCCCCTCCCGAGACTATCGAGGTGAATTTTGAGGTGAAGGGATTGGAGTTCCTCCCTCCTGTTGGTTTTGTTGGTTCAGTTGGTTGTTGTCGTTGGCAGTTGACATGATTGTTTGACAGAAAAATGAATTTGGAAAGTAAAAAGATTATTAGATTTCCGGTAACGGAACCAATTTGTTTAACCAAAAATAAAAATAAAATCAAAATCTAAGTTTAGAAGAAAACGAGTTTCTGATAACCAAGTTTTGCTTCACTTTCTCAATGATATCAAAGGAAAATAACAAGAACAACTAAGGAAATAATTGATTGCCTAGCCAAGGTAGAGAATTTCGAGAAAGTAGAAAAGTAAAATATATATTTCAATATTGCATCAGATGTCCTTACAAATAGAATTCTATGCCCTTATATAGGAATACACAATAGTAACGGTTTCCCCCCATAATTTGGACTAATTATGGGCATTAACGATATTGATTGCCCATTATTTTGGATTCTCACAACCGATGCATTTATTGCTATAAATGCCTTACATCTGTTATGATTCCCCTTCCTTATTTCTTTCCGGTCCATGTATCTTTCCCTATTTCTACTATTTATTCATTCTCTGCCAGCCGTTAGGCCCGATGCCGTCTCGTGGGTATTTCTCCTCGTGCTTTCCCTTTTCCTATCAAATAAGATTGTCACTTATCGCTATATTATTGTTCCACGCATTATGCCATGACTGCTACTATCATAACCACCAACTAGTATCATAACCACCAATAGTAACCATGACTGCTACTATCACCAATAGTTACTACTCATAACTGCCACCATTAGCCAACGCTAACACTAACAACCGCCTCCCAGCCAGCACTTACAACCACACTATTAGCCGTAACCATCACCATCTACTATATAATTTAAAAAAAATAATATTTTGGTGATATAGCATTAGATTAGT